>NW_026998148.1:0-369106 GCF_035044405.1 Drosophila montana | reverse complement strand
ATAAATTTGGGGTCGGTTCGAAAATCAAAACTTTTTTGATGATTTTTTTTAAATATCTCATTTCCGAAAATATTCAAATAAAAAAAAATTGAAATTTTGAAATTTAAGACGAAATAGATATTTACATCACTTTTTATTCCTAAACTGAGTTCGAAAATCAAAACTTTTGAATATCAGTTGTTGAACTTTAAACTTTGAACTTTGAAAATAAATAACGTTCTTAAACGTAATTTTTAATGAATGACCAAAAAAAGAGGCGGTTATTTTGTTGAATTGCTTCTAAAATAAAATTGAATTTGTAGAACAGTTGATTACAAACGTTTGTTTTAACAATCTTAAAATAAATTTTGCTAGTATGTCGCAACGATGAAATTCATAAAGCTTCCGTTTTGGAATTTCATTATTTATTAAACAAAAAAAGCAGAACAAATTTAAGACGAATCGATTTCAGCGGCACGTGTCGCTAACCTTGAAAGCTTGTCGCAGAGCAAGCCGGATTACCTCATTATCAAATTAGTTTCTAGTTTGATGAAGGCTGTGAACTCACCTGGCCGCTCCATTTTGTAGAATGATATTGCCGCTGTGCAGGTGGCCATGAAGTGGAAAGCCGCGCTCCTTTAGAAAGAGCAGCGCTTCCAGAATTTGTCGGCCCAGACGCTGCACTTGGCTAACGGGCAGGCCATTCGGCTTGCGTGTATACTTTCGCGCCCAGGGCTCGTTCCATTGGGCCTGAAAAAGGTAACGTCATGAGCAATCAGTTGTGCGGAGCTCAAAAAGCTTACTTTAAAAATAAGATCCTTGAGACTGCCGCGCGAGTTGAAGGGCGTAACCAGGCAGGCATAATTATGTGAGCTGTTGCGCATGAAGCCCAAATCCAGTACCGGGTAGATATACGGATGATGCAGAGATCCAAGTAGCTCCATAAGTATTTCCCTTGCGCATTCATCGGGCGGCAGATCCTCAAAGGCCACACAGTCCGAAGGCAATGGCAGCAGCGTCAGTAGACGATCTGTGCGCACCTGATTGCAGAAGAAGGGTTAGTTTCTCCGCGGATTCTTTTCATATCACAACTCACTGATGCATCATTGACAAGAAACCAGTTCTTGCCGTGCCTCGAGCCAATCTCATCCAGATGTGCAATAACCTCGTAGCGTCCATTGGCGCTCTGTATCCATTCCTGTGTGGCATTTAGGGCTCGCTCCCTCTGGGCCCGCTCTCGGGGACTGCGCTCCACAATGCCATTGCCGCTGTCAAGCGCTGAGTATTGATACTTTATGTTGGGTCTGCAAGATTGTTTAATTAGAATTAGAAGCCCTGAAGGAAAGGAATTCTTTCGAAAAAGAGCTGTCATTTGAGCGCATACAGAAAGAAATTCAAACTATGGATATTCAAATAGGAACTAGAACTAATCACAAAAGTGTCTACAAACTTTTGACATTCATGATATTATGCTGATTTATTTACATTACTCAGACAAATTTACCACTTGTCGTGTTTGTTAATTGATGAAATAGGAATATCAAATTATTATGTTCGCTTGATTCGATTTCAAATGCGAACTCAAGTCATGTTTATATCAAATTGTAACACCCAAGTAATTAAAGCTTTGACGAGATCGGAAGATGAATAAAAAATAACATTGTTAAAGAATTGCAGCAAATATATACACTAGCGTGAAGCTTAGCATAATTAGGAGTTTCACTTGACCACGAAATATTGTCGCGTGCTACATCTCACATGCCACATGACAATTGTAACAAAGTTAAGGGATAAGCAAGTCCTTTTTTGACACGCTATTTGACATGCAAAGCGCATCCTCATTCAAATTGAACACTGAAATGTTATAAAAACTTGTTGAATAAGGTGAAAGCCTCAAAGACAACCGACCAAACATCCACAGCGGGCAGGTGGAGAAAATGAAAGTTGGCAAATATAGTTTCGAAATAGAGAGAAGCTTGCCAAAAAAAAGTATTGCCCGAACTGTTAACCTGAAGGGCAGGTAGGTGAAGCGGAAGAGAAACCCTGCCTGCACAATGGCGCAGCGGAAACGGAAGCAAGAGTTGAACGTGTGTTTTTTTTTATACAATTTTTTTTTACTCTATTTGCTGTTTGGTTGTGCAATTTATGATTTGTTTATTTTTAAACAATACACCGACAAAAAGTTCGTGGCATATAGTGAGGGTCTAACGAGGGATTTTGGCCAAGTGAAAACTGAAACTGAAACTGAAAAAGGAAAGCGTGTCAAAACGATGGCAACTGCAGTGTATCGAGTTGCTGCGGCTTAATTGTGTGGTAGAGGAGCTAAAAGAGAAGTGACGAATGCGAGAAAGATAGCCTGTTAGCAAAACTCAAACTGGGTTGAAGTGTTTCGGGACACACAAACACACACACAAAATCAGAGGAGACAGGCTCATAAACAAACACTTACGGGCCACTCAATCAAAACAGAGCAAAGGTTAAGCACATCCTCGGGTTAAGTTTAACATGTGTTTGAAAATTTAATAAGGCAACGCCAAGAAGAAGAACAACAACAACAACAAAAGAGCGTGTGTTTCTGTGTGGCACAAAAGTTGGTCAAGAGGCTGGCTTCACTTTCATTCGTGTGGCTAACGCGACGTATACGCAATATATGTATGTACCCGAAAGCCTTTTGCGTCCGAACAACAGAAAGCGAAAAAGTGAAAAATATTGCAAGGCCTGACAAAACACAGCATTCAACACATAAACACACACACACACACACACACTCATTTTTGGTACATGTCTTTCTGAATGCCTTGGCCAACGTTGCGTATGCTTTATATTTTATTGCAGCTTTTTCAGCCGTGCACTTCGTAGTTTGTTGTGCTGTTGTTGCAGATGTTAAGTGCGAGGACCTTGAATGGAATTGTATAGTATATATGTTATGTACAGTGCACAAATGTGTGCATAGATGTAGTTTGTATTTATTTAAGCTAATTTTAGCCTAAACGCCTGCTGCAGCTGCAGAAACCACTAAAGTTTTCGCTTGTTCGGTTTTTTTCCATTTTGCTCGACAAATATTTACAGAATAACCCCAACAGGCTCTACATAGAAACCACAAATATTAGCAAAACAATAGACTGAAAAAAGTTGTGTATGTAAGAAATTCCGTTTGTTGGAAAATCTGAAGCAGCTTATACCATCAGAGCTCTAAACTGCCAGCTAAGCATGCTTCGCTATGCTATGGCCTTGATGGCATTTTGCTCTACAAAAAGGGACCAAAACAATCGTCAATAATTTGAACACATATTGCTATAGCAACACATTTTCTGAGCTCACCTTTCGCTGGGTTTCATAATTAACGTGCTCGAGTGTGAATTTTTTTATTGCATACTTAACAGCGCAGCAGCAATGAAGCTTGTGTGGGTATAGACACACATATCGATGCTCGTTAAAGTTCCCACAAGCACACACACACACACACATGTGGAAAAATCGCGCGCATAGCACACAAATAGATGCTTTGCACTCACACATGCGAACTGTAGCTTACGCTCGCTTGCACATTCATCACACGGCTCAGCACGCAGCGTCGGCACACCCACACACACAGGTATTCAGACACACTCCCATACAAATATAAGGGGAGGGGGGGGGGGACTTTCATCAATGCGAGTCGCTTCCCCTTTGCCAGAGAAATTTTCCAAGTTGATAATTTAATTTGCAATTTTTGTGCCTGCGTCTAATTTGCGCAGGTGAAAACCTTGGCAACTTTTTACCTGTGCAATTCTGGCCGCAGCTCCACCGGCGGCATATGGCACACAAAATGCATTTTATCATCACATTTAATTTCTATAAAGGGATATATTTTCTATGTGAACAAGGGCTTTTGTGTGCGCTTTTGCAGTTTGTCCTCTCATGACTCATTCAGGTTGTGTTTGAAAAGGTATCTTGGACTCGTTGAGTCTTCATTCATTGCGTTAATTGTTGATACATATAATTACAATTTTGACTTATACTTATTTAAATTCACAGTATGCTACCAAAATTGTAAATTTTCATTTCTGAAAATCCACTTGAAAACGTTTCGTTTTATTTTTAGTTTCTTTGTGGGGTATCAGCATTCGGAAAATCAAGTTCAAATTGTGAAGTGTTTTTTACTATTCAGTTTTTGTTTTTTTTTTTTGTGGTTTTGTGGTTTCTGTGCACTAGGTCTACGTGAAAGCATTGCGAACGCCATTAGCCGCTACTATTTAGCATGCAAAGTGCTTTTGGGCTACAAAAAAGCGATTGAAACAAAAATGATAAGGAAAACTGAACAGGAAAAACTCAACCAGAACCAGAACCAGCACACGAAAGAGAAACTGAAGAAAATGCACTTGAAATAGATTGGAATAAAATCGCAAAAGCAAACGATTAACGTAAAATTGAAAGCGAAATTTGCCAATTGTATGTTTTATAGTATAAGTCGTATAGTATATGTAGATACAATGATTGAGTTTCAAGTCTTTTTTTTCGGTGGGTTGTGATCGGATACAAAGATACAAAATTAGTTTGGGGTTAGAAATAAAATAAGTACATATAAATAGAATATGCAACCTTGTTGTTAGTACTGAATCTATGGTATCTCTACTTCCGGATTCCGCTGGCATCGATTTGCTAAAAAAGAGCCTAGCAAGATTGTCTAACCTCGCGCTAACCAGTGGCGATTTCTCCGAGTGCTCGGACATATCTGAGTTATCTTGCTCCGAGCTGGCCGACCGGTTGCTGTAAATAGAAGGACGCGAAAATAACGTACCAGAAATTTTGGAAAATTGAAGGTGAAAATTTGGAAATAAAAATAACGAAAATATTCAATAATTGTGATTTTGATTTTGATTTAGTTTCTTTTCTTTTGTTTCTGTGTGTTAAATTTCTGCGTAATTTGATTTTGAATAAGCTTCAATAGAATATATAAAGTAAAACCATAATCAAAAGATACTTGAGAAACCTGTGCAGTTACTGTGTGGCGTACATTGATATTACGAGTAAGCAGCTCATTTGGCTCATTTGGCGAAAACAGCTGTGCACACGTCCCATCTCAAGATAACCGGACTCTCTGCTCTATTTGCATTTACATTGTGTGTGTTTTTGCTAGTGGAATCCGGCGGACAGTTCTTGTACTCACCTACTGTAGATTTGGCGTCGATTGGCGGCTGACAGCGCTGAGACATCGAATTCGATGGCCGAATTGGAGCGTTTCAATCCGTTCGCCTTGTGCAGCTTCTTCATAATGTGCTTCACTTTTCTAAATCATCAATTCGTTTTGATACGTGTTGGGGATAAATATGAGGTGTGAAATGTGTGAGAAACAAAAAACAGCTTCATTTGCATTGGAAGTGTCGGAAAAGCTAAGAAACTGCAGAAACAATCAGTAAAATCAAATTTTATTGATCGACTGAATATACTTAATAAACGCTATAATTTTTTGAGTAATTTTTAAAAAATAATTGATATTAAAAATTATCTTTAGTTTTTAGTTTAAAAGGGTTTCATATAAACGGAATTTGTTTGTACTATAAAGTTAAAGTTACTTTTATCAAGACATGGTAATTAGTATATTGGACAAAAAGGAAACTTTTTATAATTTATTTGGTTGCAATATAAATGGACAAATTTTTATCATTTTAACGAGCGAAAATCGAATATGACAAATATAGTCAGAAAAACTATGGAAAAGGCATGGAACAAATAATTAAGTGAAGACGTTTTAATTTGTAGGCATGTGTTAGCTTTAAAAAAATGTTAGGGACATAATCTAAGATTCGATAAGTTTCGTAATTGGTTTTGCGACACTTCGAAATTGAGTTTGGGGTCAACTCACTTTTCCGGCACGGGTGGCCTGACAAAGGTATCGTGTCCGGTTACGGCGCTGGCGCGATTATCGAGTCGCTGCTGTTGGGCAGCTTTGTTGAACTTGAACATGGTGAAGGACTTTTTGGCGCTGGCCACCTCACAGACACGTACGATGATCTTGCGGCTGCTCTTGAAGACCGTGTTCAGAGTCTTGTAGACGAGTATGGACACGGACTTGGACGCGTGCGGGTTGTGGTTGTGGTGGTGCGGATGGTGCGGATGCGAGTGCAGGTGCGGCTCGCCCGTTGGCTGCAATTTGGGCAGTGGA
Organism: Drosophila montana; assembly: GCF_035044405.1. NCBI lineage: Eukaryota > Metazoa > Arthropoda > Insecta > Diptera > Drosophilidae > Drosophila > Drosophila montana. Next base: position 362,982 of record NW_026998148.1, on the reverse strand, counting down.
TTGGGCAGGGACTGCTGCTGCTTCAATTGATGCACTGCAGCATGCGCCGGCGACGACGTCGATGATTGTGATCGGGCGAAGACTTTCTGTACTGCAGGCTGCGAATGCTTCTGCTGCTGCTGCTGCTGCTGCTGCTGCTGCTGCTGATGCTGCTGCTGACGGCGGCAGCTGATGATAAGCTCCTGCTCCTGGCTAGGGATCGCTGGCGCGGCGATTTCGCTGCAAGTGTCCTGGTATCGACAAGGATACACAATGCGGTAACGATGTCAAGTGTGTATGTGGTTGTTGTTTATTTGTTGTTGATGATGTTGTTATTGTTGTTGTTTGTAGTTGGGAACAAAAGTCGAGTTTCGAAAAGAAATGGAAAGACATATGCAATAAGTTGAATAAAAGTTTTTGTCCATTGCACGCTGGGCGAACTTTTGACAAAACACAGCAACAAAAGGGAAGTACAAATAACGAACTGAGCAAAGCGATTCGTGAAAATAAGAAAATCAAATATTTCTGCATATTGCATTTGCATTCGAGGTGTCTCCATCTCTTTGGTGATTTTTGCTGACGTCACATTTAGCACAGTTCAATCGATCAGGTGTGTCTCTGTGTTTGTGTGTATTAAATCAGGTGTAAAATTTGCACTTGCGGTCAACTATGGGATGAACAATCACAAAAGCATTTGGCAGGGCCTTTTTTTTTTGTGTGTTCCATTTGAAAGCGATAAAAACCAAAAATCGGAAATCAAATTAGAATATTGTAAATTTTGTAAAGCGATCAAAATGAATACATGCGATTATCTTATCATAAATTTTATCAACTAAACTAACTTGCAGCCAATATTATTTGTTGCATATATTTGTATATATGTTTATTTAAATAAAATAAGCGATTCAATTGCTAAACTTTGCGTGTAAACCAAAATTCTTTGAGTGTATGTATGTGTATTTGTCAAAATACAGCCAATTATTGAATTGTGTGTTGAGAAAAAATAAATTGTTGAAAATGCTTGCTTGATTTGATGCTTTATTGCTCTTTTGTGAATTGTTTAATTTTTAGCCGACTAGTTTATAATTTCTTCTTTATTGGAATTTGGCTTTGGCATATTGGCTTCAAGCAAATTGCGAATTTACCTACCGATCGCTCAAGCAACAAAGTTTGCAATAGTCCAATGCACGACACCTATATCTGAAGTTCGATTATAATGTATTATTATTCGAATTCATTAAAACACGGAGGGGTAGTTGGAAAAAAAAATGAGGGAAATTGAGCGGTCAGTTTTACTAAAATGTTAGAGAGAGTGAGTGTAAAAGTTGTTGGTGGTAAATCAAATCGATATTATAAATAGTTGGACAATGTCTAGAGTAGATAAATTTCAATCAAGGTTTGACCTGTAAGAGATTTATTCAAACAATTAATTTTGCTCACTTAATCAGGAAGCTGTCAAATTTTCAGATTGCGAGAAATGCTTTGGTTTGTGCTTTTGCCGTACCACAATGGAAAAACTGTCTCCTTGTTTCCCAAAATTATTTGTAATTTAACTAGTCAAGTAACAATGACGATAAAAGTGGATATAGAATCGCGTACGATTCACTTCCACACTTAAATCGCAAGCCTCAAATTGTATTTTGGTGGATTTCGCGGCAAGTTTTGTTGCGTTGATTGAAAAGTATTTGTAAAACTTTGGAGCTTTTGCTGAATGCTATGGCAACACGGTCGAAATGCTTCATACGAGAAACCACAGCAACAGAAATAAATGCAACAGCAACAATTGCAACAACAACGGCAATGGCAACGGCAACACAATGACAAGAACTTTAATGGGCGGTTAAATAAATCATGCGCCCCGTTTGCCGCACCAAACAGTCATTTACAGTTACAGTGCACGTATTGTGGGTGTGTTGTGTAAATGTGTGTGTGTGTGTGGCATTGAGCACTGTGTGCTCCATGTGCCTGCTGTGTGCCACTCCCCTTGGTTAGAGTCTACAACATGTGCTTGCACGTGTCTTAGCCTCTGGCCTCTGGCCTCTTTGCCATTTGTCTAATTCTAATTTTACATTTTATTTATTTTTTGTTGCCTCCATTGTTGTTTTTTTAGTTGTTGTCTGTTGACTTAATCGTATTTCATTTTCGTCCAAAAACAAAAGCCTCTCCAGCCCCCCCTACTATGCCTAGCATTAGCATTTATCTAATCAGGCGTGCGAAATGCTCGACATTCGTAATGCCTTTTGCTAGCTTTTGGCGTTTGTTTTTGAGGCTTATTGATTTTCTTTTGTGCCGTTTTCTTGTCTTTCTGTTTGAGGTCAAGTTGGGAGACGGCAGCGGCAGGCAAATTTTCGAATCAATTTCTATTTTCCAGGTGGTCCCTGCCTGATGGCCTGCCATCATCCTCCCAGCCCCCGCCCGACTCCTGTACGATATTGTAATAGCTCACATATTGCTTGGTTGGAGAAAGTCAAAGGTTGTGTCAGGATATACGTGTTCATACCCATTACGATTATTGCATTATCCTGTCACTTTGTTGTGCCTTTGCAAATTAAATTGTCAATTTGCTTGCGGCACGAAATCGAATAGAAAGAACGCGATTCGCGGCGGGGGGCAAGACATTGAAACTTAACGAGCGTTTTATATTTTATAATGACAAGAGTTCTCTAAAATGTAAAAGTTCAACAAATATTATTGTTGCTTTTATTTTTGCAAATAGAGTGCAGTTAAAAGGCGAACTACTAACAATTTATTTTATTTTCTATTTTAATCAACCGGAATAAACGCGCTGCGTTAAATGTACAAGACCCTAATTCCCATTTAACATGAAAGAGCCTTAGAGGATTTCAAAATAAATTTTGTTCAAAATAGAAGAAAATAAAATGCTTAAGTAAAGTAAAGTTTTTCTTTGCAAAATATCAGCCTTTTTTTCTTAAAAGACACAATTTGTTTTGTTTTTAAATAAAAATTCCAAGTCTTTTGTAAATTATGAAAATTCATTTAATAACTTTGCTACTTTCACTGAAACACTTTGCATTATTTAAGCTCGCAGACAAGTTTTGACAGCCAACAAAATGTCAAAGGGCCAAAAATTGAATTGCACATTAAATATAATGATGGCAATGCGGTTGGATGTGACGGCAGGGGTAAGAAGGGAATTCTCATTTGGCCGACCGGTGATTAGCTTGGAAAGCAATTTACTTGCTTGGAAAAGCACTTGACACTCAAAGACAAGCACCTGCGCGTTTTATAAATATCCGGGCTTATTCCATCAACATTATCAACAGCTGCGCAGAGGAGGATCACATTATTCTCGTTGCCGTAATTTCTTATGAAAAGTTATATTTTTTAAATAGTTTTCGCTTGATTGGGCGTGTTCACTTAACGGATTATCACTTGTTTAAAAAAGTTGTTTTCAGTTTTGTCGCTCTTTAAACACGCACGTGAATTTCTGTGGTAGCTCTGTTCGAGCTAAACAAACGCGGCCACGCAGTTCGTCGGGTCGTCAGTTAATGAAGGTACATTTCGAACATCGTTTCGGTTAAAGCGCAAAAGTATGAAATTTTCTTTTTATTCCAGTCCGACGCCATGTCCGTCCGTATATCTAGCCGGGCGACCACCTTTGTGGGTGGTTTCTACGAAATGTTTGCGTGCCTCATATCAGCCAGGTGCCTCGGTGCCTCCGACGCGTGCTTTATTGGTATTGGTTCGGCTCTTGGACTGTCGGCCCCCGTTCTAACTGGATTATAAAAATTGATTTTTAATTTTTATGACAATTTCCAACTGACTCACGTCGCTATTGCCATTCCATTATTATTTGCTCGTCTTCGCTTAACCCTCGTCCCACGGCTTGGCCCCTCTGCAAACTTTTGAACCTGGCATGCCAGCTTGTTTGGCCTGACAATGGGCGAATAATTTATAATTTACCTTGCTATTTTACATAGCCAGGCAATCAGTTTTAATTGCTTTGATCGATCGTAGTGATAGTGTGTGGTTCACAGAAATAACATAGAGTAGGGCCTTAGTTTATGTTACTTTAATGAAGTGACGGCTTATAAAATAGACAGGATGTACATAGAAAAAGCCTGCTTTAAAATCGATGCCAAGCAATATATTCATGACATGTTAGAAATTATGTTAATGATTCATTTGAGTTAGTATTAAAAATAAACATTTTATCTTAAAACTCCTAGTCAGACGTCTTTCTATTTGGCTAATTTCTTTTTTATCAGCTTGCTTTTAACCACTGTGCGGCTATGGAGCCCAATGTGCTCTTCGTGACACATTAATCAACGCAACGACTGTTTACCTTTGTTGACCATCGCCTTTTGCCACAACTCCCCGTATGGACACATGTGTGTGTGCTCAGTTGTCGCAGGACATTCGTTTGTATGCAAATATTTCAGTTTGTTTACTGTTTGCCGTGTCCTTTTTGTGTGCTGCTCCATATGGAAATTGGAAAAGTTTTTCTCTACATACGTACATTACGTATACGCGGCGTTGGCCTTTAACTTCGCGTGAAAGACACTTACAAGCGAAACGAAATAAAACGCAGCCGATGGGAATCAAAAGCACACGCACACATTTAAACACGCAACACACCAAGGCATGGCATTTGCCAGTTGTCCTTTTGTGCGTTTGTCTTCTAATAAAATGTTGTGTCTCTGTGTGTGTGTGTGTGTGTGTGTCGTATAGTGCTGGGACGAGCTGGCGCCAACCATCGTAATAGGCCCCTGGGCGGCGCTCTTAGTGGTCACCACACCCTTCCCCTCTGGACGCTTTGAATGTCAACTGCGTCATTCTTGGTTGGCCAGTAGGTTTTTGTTTGGTTTTTTTTTCTTCTAGTTTGTTTTTGACAGAGAGCAGGCTGTGCCCTTTGCCCCCCCCACTTCCAGTGACCTTGTATCATTAACTTAATTGTTCGCAACCAGTCCAATTGCCGACTTGAATTATTCAGTTGGCTCTCTGTCCGGCCGAGTGGCAGCTTTTGTCTTTTCTAGTCTTTGCCAGTCTCTGAATGTACTGCAACCCCTTACCCCCACGTGGCGCGCATTGTTGTTCTTGTTGTCATATTCACAGGCCTCCTACTGCCCCCCCCCCCCCCCCCCCCCGCCATGCCTGCACGTTGTCCGCCCGTTTCTCTCAGGGCTTTGACAGCCACGTGCTGCATGGCTTAGTGCGATGACAATTTGACCATATCTTAAAACTAAAAATCGGTTTACAAAGCCCCTGAAAAAGGCGTAGAATTGGCTCCTCGAAATTATCATCAATTTTCTTTAATTTCATGAGCAATAGAAAATATATTGTCGAGACTCGGAAATGTTTACATACCTGCATCGTCTTATCCAGTATGAAATGACAACGATTCCACCTAATATTAAACCTCCCAAGGCACACCAAAATAAGGTCTGAAATGGACAGAAAATAAAGAGTTATAAATAGCTGGTTGACATTTAAACATTGAATAAAAGTAAACGAAGACAAACGTGACTGACCAAAGTATAAAATAATAATAAAAGTGTTGCAGCTATTCAAACCGACTGCGCAATGCTCTATTTCCAGGGTAATTACCCATCAAGTGACGAAAAGAGTATTCCAGATTATTGTATTATATTACATCGCGTCCATTCTTTTTAAAGAAGTTCAACCTTTGACTGAAATCGGCTTGGTTTGATTACTTTGTGTTGAAAAAAAGTGTCATTTTATGACTTGACATCTTAATTGCCAAGTTTAGGGCTTTTGTATTTAATAGAAAGATTAGCCGAAAAGGTTTCAATCATTCACGACATTTAAAGTTATCTTCCCTTTCAATTTGTGGCAGCCAGGTCAGGTCATATCATCAATTTGGCAGCCCCAAATGTCAAATGCATTGGAATTTTGGGTCACAGCGAGGCCAATGTGTGACATGGCAATATAAATCAGTTGGAATCTGTTAAATCTCATGCCAAGCTGGATGATTTATTAAATTAGGTTCTCGGGCTCGGATAATAATGTCAATTTCCTGATGTGAAAAATCAACGAAAATTCTCACAGAATGTTCAAAAATGTCAAGCAGTTAATTAAGTGCATTGCCCTTTGCATTACATTTTTCAGTTTGAGCTAAAATTATGTGTAATGGGCATGAAAAGTGCACTAAATGAAACCATCAAGAAGGTCTGGCACATGACGTCGGCAAGTTGCTCGGCAATTTGTGATTTTCCAACAAATTCAGCACAATGAAATTCTATTGTCGGCGGCTATTGTCTTTCCCCTTTTGCTGGTGTAAGTTCATCTGAAAATGGCAGTCTGCCAATCTGATAGAGGCGGGGACGAGACACAGACTCAGTCGTTTCCACAATGGGATGCATTTTGTACGACTTACAAAATATGAATGGCGCCATAATTGCGAGGAATTTGGCTGGAAATTCGCGTAATAATCCCTTTTGATTTGTCGCCTTAAATGTTAAAGTAAACAAAGAACACAAAAAACAAATCAAAAGCCAAGTTCAAGGCAATGTGAATTATACTCACAATCCAGTAGTGCGTTTCAGTATGTTTGCTTGAATTCAGTTGCATCGCACGTTCCTTTCATTTATGCACGTCACAGTGGGTCGGCTGAAATGTAAAAAACCCACTGATTGATGCAAAAGTTTATAATACAAATAAAAAATAACATATGTAAGGTTTCTTTTAACTTCAGTTGAGTAAGTTGAGGAAAATCTCTTCCAACGCCCACTCTTATGCAGAACTGCAGTTCATTAGACAACTTACTTTAAGCATTTACTTTACATTAGCGATAGTAAATGGATGCTAGGACAACCCATTGATTAATGCAAAAGTTTAAAATACAAATAATAAATTACATATGTATAGGTTTCTTTTAATTTCAGTTGAATAAGTTATGTTGTTCAAGGGAAATCTCTTCTAATGCCCACTCTAATGTATAACTGCAGTTCATTAGACAATTTACTTTAAGCATTTACTTTACATTAGCGATAGTAAATGGATGCTAGGACAACCCATTGATTAATGCAAAAGTTTAAAATACAAATAATAAATTACATATGTATAGGTTTCTTTTAATTTCAGTTGAATAAGTTATGTTGTTCAAGGGAAATCTCTTCTAATGCCCACTCTAATGTATAACTGCAGTTCATTAGACAATTTACTTTTAGCACTTGCTTTACATAAGCGATAGTAAATGGATGCTAAGACAACCCACTGATTAATGCAAAAGTTTATAATACAAATAATAAATTACATATGCATAGGTTTCTTTTAATTTCAGTTGAATAAGTTATGTTGTTCAAGGGAAATCTCTTCTAATGCCTACTCTAATGTACAACTGCAGTTCATTAGACAATTTACTTTTGGCATAAGCGATAGTAAATGAATCTTAACACAACTCACTGATTAATCAAAAAGTTTAAAATAAAAATAATAAATTAAAATGTATGGGTTTCTTTTAATTTCAGTTGGATAAAACTTGAAATTTTCTATACCAAATCTTTTCCACTCGTATGTAGAAATCCACTCTCATTAGTTAATTTACTTTTACCACTTGCTGTACATAAGCGATAGTAAATGGATGTTAATGCCTACATCAATATCCGGATCATTACATTTCATTGATTTGTTTTACTAAATATAATTGGCAAAATGTAAGCAAACTCATCACACCCACCGATTCAGTGAGCCGACAGATTAGCTTCCCTCATCGAATTTCAAGAGCACTTAGTTTCGAGACGAGCTTCGCTAAGGACGTCCAGCTGGGCGTCCTGTGGAGGGGCGAGCGAAATTCTTGGTGTAGGCATGGGTGTGGCTGTGGGCGTGGGTGTGGGCTTGGGTGTGGTCATGCCAACGGAATGATTGCTTTGATTTACGAGAACCTGCTCGTTGGAGTGTTCCAGTGCGACGCCTGTGAAATTATCCTAGCATAGCTGTGCAATTATGACAGCCAGGCGCGTCTGTGGACGTCGGGGAGGTCTAACATCTTTGGATTTACTGAAACATTTTTGTTCGCTCTGAACAAATGGCAAACTGTTGATTTAGGCTCCGAGATGCTAGTCATGTTTTCTCGGTGTCGTCTCCCATCGCATCGCTTGGCACGCGCCCGACAATTCAGCTTTATACAGGGGACACATCACAGCTTCCACAGGGACAAGACAGATGTTCAACTTGTCTGCAATCTTTTGCATACTTTTCTTTTGACTAACTTACTTTGCAGTACTCCTATTAAAAGTTTATTTACATAATATTTTATTTACGTAGTTGACGAAATTGTAACTATACGAGAGCGAAAGAATTACCCACAAACAAATTTAACATGAAAATCGCATGCAAAACAAATGCAATTGATGGACATCGCAAAAAAAAAGAATACAAATGTCAAATTGTAATTTTGTTTTGTGCCAAAATTAAAAACAACAGAACAGACAAATTTACAAGCCTCGAAAGCTTTCCCAAGCTGCCCATTTGCATCAAGTTATGCACCCTTGTTTACAACGCTCGATGCCAGAAAAGTGAAAAGGGGCGAGGGGAGTGTGAAGAGCATGTGGCGCGAGTTAACAACTTTGCTTTATGATCGAAAAGTGGCCCAATAAAAATGTCAATAATACGATACAACACACACAGACACACACACAAACACACACTCGTAATGAACTCGACAACTCGGCACGCGAGTAAATTACTAATACGCAACGTAAGCCGCACGTCTGGTGGAAAATCGAGTGCGAGGCAAGTGCAGCTGACCGACTGAAAGTGTGCCACATGCGGCATGTGTTCATTTATCATCACTCGGCTGTCATGTTAAGCCAGCCAGCGTGATTTGTCCAACTTTGATCCAGAGCCGAGTGCCACAAGGGCGTGGGCCTGACACAAACATATTTGATGGCTTCACTTGTGTGGATTTTTTTATATTCTTGTATTTCTTGTATTTCTGTTTTCTGTGCGTGTTAGCACTTACTTTTCTGTGGCAAAAACTTTTATTCTTACAAAGCGCCCAATTCCGTGCACTGTTATAGGAACATTACGCTTAAGCGATTAGTTAATTATATTAATTAACGCAACTTGCTCTGTTCCACATAGCCTTGACATATGCCCATTCAATTTGACATTAATTGTAGGTTATTAATTAGGAGTACAAAATTTAATACAAATTTAGTTTCGAGTGGATCAATTAATTTAAATTTGGGTAGAAAAGTGACGATTAAAGTTTTATAAAAACTATATTCCGGGCAAAGTCTGGTGAAACTTTCCACCGAATAGCCTATATCCCTGTACGTTTTTCCATAAGAAAACACATTTTTCACATTTTGCAAAAACTGTTTTTAAGCATAGTGGAATTGGGCTATAACTTACACATTATATCTCCCTCTCTCACTTTCTCACTCTCTCCCTCTCTCTCTCTCTCTCGCCCTGTCTCCCTTTTTTATATCTCATTCCATGTCTTGTTCTTAGACTACCTTTACTTCATTTCTTTTAGTAATCAGTATCTGTCTGTTAAAGTATTCGTGCATGAATTTCTGAGTATCGAATAGGCTTATATGTTAGATCAATTTTTAGCTGGACCTACTTAACATATATTTGTATAATCCTGAGTCTAATTTGAAGTACCATTTATAAAAATAAAAAGTAAGTTGACCTGTGATGAGTGCAGCTTTATTTATTGAGTGTAAATATTGCGTTTTTCTTTTAATAAAAAAGCCAAGGAAAATTCGACTATCTACACTTCCGCCAGCTGGAAAGGAAAATAAATGGCGACAGACAACGGCCATGGCAAAGAGAAATGGCCAGAATGGCGCTAAGCGAAAAATAATGTGAAATGTAAATGAAATAAATAAGCCTCGACGCTGGTCAGTTTTGCACGAGTCTGCGCTGAAAATGGACGCCGGCTGCTACCATAAAATAGTATGTGAATTATTTTCAACTCATATGAAACATAATTGAATGGAATAGAGGGATAAAAATTCCGCACCAAGGTGTAATTTGAAATGCAAATGACCAGCAGAAATTAGTGCAATCAAATTGAATTGACAATCAATAAAATTGAAAAGGCCAGAGCACGTAAATGTGTGTAGGTAAAATGTGCAAATGCTTTTGTTGATGAGTTTCACAATCAGTTTTAGTGTGGGGCAGGTCAAGAGAGTTCCTTCCCTGCAAAATAAGATGACCAGATGAAGCCAAGGACTGGCCCGGCTTTTGCTGTATTTGCCCAGCACTTCGACATGACATTTTATTGTTCAATCGCGCGCCGGTAAAGGTCATGTGCTAATCACAGCGACCTGGTGCGGATGTGAGCTTGGAATTCGTCGCCAAACTCTGCCATGTCCGTAACTGCAACAGCTGCCGGATGTAATAAAAGCAACGAGCAGGGGAGAAACAGGAGGTCGCAAATGCACCGGAAGTGCAGGCGGTAACCGTCTACTTTTGCTGTCCATTTGCCCAGCAGCTTGGACCGACATGGCATTTTGTTAGTGTCGATAAATCGCGCGCCGGTAAATTTGAGGTTCCGTTGTGGCAGCTGTTATCGCCGTTCGCGAGCTTTCAGGGCTGGTATTTTAATTTTTGCGATGAATGTGAGCATTTGTAAGGGCAAAGGTATCGTCGGCCCTTAACACATCTGCACAATGCAATCCGTAAGCAAGGCCAGAACGAACAGTAGCTTTTTATTATGGACCGAGAACTCAAAGTAAACACAGCTTTATTGACAAAGAACCTAACGCAATCGTCTGCAAGTGGCGCTCGAATAAGTCATGTTGAGGTTCGACAAACTGCACTACAGTGAAGGAGCAGGCAGAGATATCGGTGTCGCATAGCACACACGGATTCCATAAGCGAGCCAACAAAGTGTTGCTCAAAGTTCTTGTCAGTAAGATGTCAGCTTTGGAGCCTGCCTGCACGCGCCTGGTAGTTTGTTACCGCCTGATGTCCTTGTTGACGATATTCCTTGTGTGTTCGATTTTTTTTTTTACCACACCAAATTGCACTCAGCAGAAATCGCTTTGAGGTTGCCGATGTGTTGGTCTCAGCCATGTTTATTATTTTATGACACGGCAAAAACAGTAATCCGCCGTCACAGACATTTTCCCGCGTGCTGTTATGCCAATTTCAATCTTTTGCTGAATGCAATGTTTGCTTCTTTTATTTGTTTGAAAAGGGCAAACGTTGCTTTTGATGTGCGAGGCCCTTATTTATGCTACAATAAAATCAGCACATTGTCTACCATCCGGGAGACTAGGCACTAAGAATATACGACTACAGTGAGAGAGGCGTTTCCATATTGATTTCGCTCAGACTACAGGGTATATGAAACTCAGATAGTGTCCACACTTAGCTATATATTGACTATATTGAGAACGTCGTTTCCATATTCTTTTGGGTCAAAATACAGGGTCTATGCAAGTAGGCGCTCGATATATAGTCATATTTATGTTCAGAGCTTGCATTTACTTTGCCACTAAACAGTATATAATCTATACGAGTGAAGGTAGCTAGCATAGATATCGGTGTCGAATAGCCACACTACGGTATATCATATAGAAAGTCGATATTTGCAAACAACAGTGTTGATCAAAGTGTTATTTTCATTAAAATGTCAGCTGTTTGAGCCATTACGTGCCTGCCTCGACTACTGACTGCCTGACTGCCTGACTACTGATTTGTGATCAACGCACAGCCCAAACCTAAGAGCTAGGACGCTGAAATGTTGACTGATAGCTACCTTATGTGATGTAGGTGCTACGTTGACGGGGTTTCGGGAAATTCCACCCGCACGTGTGGAAAAATCGCGAAAAACGTTTGAATTTTTACCAGCTGATCGGCCTCAAACTTATTTTCAAAGATCTTTGTTCAAATTGCCATTTGAGGGGTGTTGCACACGTCTCGAAAAATCCATTCCTCCTTGGTGGAAATGGGTTCAAAGATTTGGTGGGTGACGTTTCGCGCTCAAATTCATTTCCAGAGATCTATCACAAAAAGCCTTTGCGACGTGTTTCACACTTTTCGCAGCATTCGAACTGCTTCGGGGGGAGTGCCGATTTCAAGACTTTTTGGGTGAAGTTCTAATTTGTGTGCTTTCTTCAACTTATTTTCAAAGCTCTACATGAAGAACTTAAGATATACGTATTTCAGCGATTTGGAAATTCCACCCGCAACAGTGGTAAATTGGCGGAAAACGGCTTGTATAAAGTTTTTTGCTTACACCATCGGCCCCAAACTTATTTTCAGAGATCTTTGTTCTACTTCATTTCAGGGAGTCTAGCCACTTTTCGAATAATCATTCACTCCTTGGTGGAGAGAGGCGTTGGTGGGTGACGTTTCGCATCAATTCGATTTCCAAAGATCTATAAGAAAAATCATTTGAGACGTGTTTCACACTTTTCGCAGAGTATGGATGAATGGACTCAAAGATTTGTTGTCGCAGTTTTAAATTGTGTCCGATTTGCTTGAAACTTATTTTCAAAGCTCTACCTAAGAATGTGATGAATACGTCGTTTCCATGAGAAATTCCCTTGTATGGATGTTTGCAGAAATATTTCAGCGAGTTATATGAAACTGAGGATAGCTGTCCAGCTAGTTTAGTATATATTAACTATGTTGAGAGAGTCGTTTCCATATTGCCTTGGCTCTCTCTACAGGGTATATTAAACTAGAGAGTGTCCATATTTTGTATATATTATACTATATAGAGTGGGGCGTTTCCATATTGCTTTAGCTCAGACTACAGGGTATATGAAACTAGATAATGTCCATATTTAGTATATATTAACTATATTGAGAAAGTCTTTTCCATATTCCTTTGGGTCAAAATACAGGGTATATGAAACTAGATAGTGTCCATATTTTGTATATATTATACTATATTGAGACAGTCGTTTCCATATTCCTTTGGCTTAAAATACAGGGTATATGTCCATATTTTGTACATACTATACTATATTGCGAGAGTCGTTTCCATATTGACTTAAACTACAGTGTATATGAAACTAAATAATGTCCACATTTAGTATATATTAACTATATTGAGAGAGTCGTTTCCATATTCCTTTGGCTCGAACTAAAGGGTATATGAAACTAGATAGTGTCCATATTTTGTATATTTGTCTTTGTGTATATTTTTCATTCTGACTATGTGCAATTCTTTTATGCACTGTTTGTTATCCTCCCGTTTGTTATTTAAAACGCAGCTCCACTTTTTTATGTTTGTATTATTTTTTGGTTCGTCCAACGACGGTCTGTGATTTGAGCTGACACAATGCATATATTTGTATTTAATTTGCGTGTGCTGCATTCCAAGGACTCTAAAGTCTCTAACCGGCCCTGACACACATTTGGCTAGCTGGCCCAGGAAACCGGCTAAATTCGCGCTCAGTTTTGCCAGGCTTTGCCGGGCCGGTAAAGAGATTAATTACCCGAATCCGGCTGACGGTTAGCACATTTCCTGTCAGCAATATTCCGCGTACAGTTAATTAGCGGAGCTGGCTTGACTGATGATGACTTCTGTCAGCCTAACGTGCAGCATAAACAAAGCGTTCTCCGAATTCATAGAGCCTTTGGCCAGCACATGGCTAACACAATGGTCAATTACGCGCGCCGCATTCGACCATTCTGCTCCAATGGAAAGCCCGTAATTGTTGGCTGTGGACAAAGGCTTGATTATTTGCATGGAATTGCCCGACGAAGATGCTGACAGTTGTCATCGCTTTTGTTCAACATGACAACTATGAACAGATATCAATCATCATTCACTGAATTTGCACTGATTTTGAATAATTAAAAGTTCCAATCACTCTCGACTGACAGTTGAACTAACTATTACGAACGAAGTAGTTTTATGAAATTCGTCAAAAATAATTTGTGAATATTCAATCAAATATTTTGGGGAACATTTCGAAATTGGTATATATTAAATATATTAATGAAATATATAAAAAAATATATATAGTAAAATATATAAAATAATAAAAATGAGAGCATTAAAAAAATTAATTTATTGGTTTTTTAGGGCCTATTAAAACGTAGCGCTTTCCCTTTAATTGCAACAATTTATATCTGATTTTTTTTTTATTATCATTATATGCACTTCCACACACCTGGCACTTGCAGGCAGGTGTTTGCATGCAGGTATTGCAGCAATTTAGGTCGCATATTAAGGATTTAATCTGTTTTTTTTTTGGTTTGCAGGCTTTGTACCTTTTGTGGACATCAATAGAAATCAATTTGAACACATTGTAATAATAATTGTTAATAACATTTATTTTAAATTAGTCGATGACATCTTTTGCAATTCAATTAGCATTGGTAAAAGTGTACAACTATATATGAAACTATCATTATTTAATCTTCATATATGTCTATATATTAAACTGTTTGCCCTGACTTGCTGAAAATTCCGGACTTGGAAAATTCCACCGGAAAAAAAGCTCTACATAAGAGAGTAGTGAATATTTTTGGTTCCTAATTCGATGGATTTAATACTTCCTTTTCAAAGATATATGTTAAATACAACTTGAGATAGTAAGGAAATAAAAAAAATTGTTTTGCCCTTGGGTAAAAGAAAGCAGATAAGATGCAATGGCTAAGACAGCTAGACATAGAATTATTTAATAATTTTATGCCAAATTAAATGCAATTTAAATGCGTCTGAAAATAAAACTGCCTATCCTGCGTACTTGTAGCCAAGTGAAGGCGAAGTGAAAGCCAGGCTAATTCCATTTAAAACTCGCTCGTGGGATTATTCAAATGAATATTCGTTTACTTTTTGCCTATCAAGTGGGTGGGTGCTTCAGTTTCCATTATCGTGTGTATAAGTAATTATGCCAGATATTACAATAACCTAAACTGATTTGCATATGTATAGTATATATGCATGTGTTGGCATAGGAATGTGTGTGTCGAAAACGACCTCTGGGCCAGCTCTGTGTATATATCAATTGTCGACCCATTGCCTTAACCCTGTTGTGCAATGGCGGAGCAGAGCGAGAGAGCTGCGTGCTCTCGCTTGCACATACATACTACATTATACCTTTCTCCTTGACAACTTATATATGGCCCAAATGCGCTTTGCATGAATCCGGTTGCCTTTGGAGCTCAAGTAAAGGGCTGTGAATTTGCAGATTAATGCGGAGCAGGGCAACTGCTGCGGTTGCGGTTTGTATGCTCCCTGAGAACAGTTTTAAAGCAACTCCTCTAGCTGAAGGCTTATTATATGACCACATTTGCATTGATAATCACAAGTTTTAATCATAATGATATGAATACAAAATTATTTAATGATCTTAGAAGAATATTTTTCTATCTGATTACCAATTTGCAAACCCTACGTATACCTGTTGAAGAAGGTAACAAGGCTGCAACTATATATAAATATATATATATACATATATGTATATAGAGAGAGGGACAGAGAGAGAGAGAGAGATATAAACAAAATGCAGGAAAATCTGGGAACGATAAACGTTGATTGACCCAGCACGAGACCAAAAGGAAGGACGGGAAAACAAAACAAAACCTGAAAAGCAGGTAATGAAGAATGAAAGGAGGCGGATATGCAAAACGGAAGTTACGAGGACAATTTCAGTCCATTAGCTGGTAAGCCAAACCACAGGCCAAAACAAAAAAAGCAAAAGCAAAAGCAAAAACCAAGAAATAATGTCGTCACCGTGCACCTGCAAACGGAGCCATTCAACCGACCACAAACTGATAATGGCCCCCTACATACCTCCCACCCTCCCTCTTCTCATTACCATTACCAACTGCGAGCTGGAAATTTTCGAAACATTTGCCCAGTTCAATGTGGCCCCAACGGGTTTCTAAACATCTCTTCCCTCTGGTCATTTTGATTGCCAACTAATTAATAAATGAAAGTAGCCCAAGCAAGAAGCCATTCCCATTGCGTGCGACAAACCGGAAATGCACATTTCGTATATGCGCGCCATGTTTAATTTTTTAATTACACACACTTGTGTGCGTGTGTGTGTGTACGTGTAATTGCTATAAATTTGTAAATTGGTGCATGAGGGCTGCCAATGTGAAGCGGAAATGCAATTTATGTTTCAGTTTTGAGCTGCGCAAACGGAAGTTTGTACTTGTCGATAGACGTAAACATTCCTCAATTACTCACTTAAGCTGTTTAAGTTTATTTGTAAATAAATATAAGTAAAACAAGTAAGGGGCACTAGTCGGAAGCTCCCGACTAAGGGATAGGCGGTGGCGGGGATAGCTATAAAATGAAAGATACTTGATAAACTATTATAGAAGCTACATGTCAAGTTTGGTGACTAGCTCTTCAAACCTAAGAGATTTTCTCAAAAAACACGATTTCGATCGATTACTTTGAAACGGGGCAAGTTATCGATTATCGGAAAGAAACTCACACAGTGCGGGCACTGGGACGACCTAAGTTCCAAATTTCAAGTCTCTAGCTCTTATAGGTTCTGAGATCCTTGCGTTCATGCATACGGAAGGACGGACGGACAGACAATCGGACATGGCTACATCAACTCAGCTATTGATGCTGAGCAAGAATATATACACTTAATAGGTACGGAGATGCTTCCTTCTGCCTGTTACATACTTTTGACACAAATTCATTATACCCCTTTTACCCATTTTTAATCGGTTCAGTGTATAAAAATATAAATATTTTATTATAAACGCATGTCAGTAAGCAAATAGCTTAGCAAATTGACATAAATTAAATTAGCAATTGTCTTTTCATTCTGCAGTTAATTAAACGAAATTGTTATCGACAAGTAAATTGCTTTCCCTTGCATTTTTCTGCTATCCACGGTTATTAGCATTCAAGAGAATCTTTTTCACACACTTTTGTGCTTTTACTGACAAACATAATAAGCCAGTTGATAGTCCATATATACTTATGCAAACAAGACTTATTGAAAAATTGTCCCATTAGGAGCTAAGAGGATACAGAGCGAAAGACAATTAACTAACTAGTTAGTCGGGGACTGAATATCGATTACAGCATCTTCGAGACATATATGTGTCACGCTTGGATTTATTTAAATTTAGCATAAATTATAAATTTATGTGCGCGTGTGTGTTTGTGTTTTCATATGTGGGATGGATCACACATTCTGTCAATATGTTGACACCAAAATTAGCATATTTTCTCAAAGCTGGCACTGGAGCTCTTACCGTTAAACGTAAACACTTGGAGCTCATACTAACTCGCATACACATAGAAGCCAGGATCCCATCATCGATTACTCTCACACCATTTTGTCTATAGGCTCGTTAATTAGGTTCTAAAAAACTC
This sequence comes from Drosophila montana, assembly GCF_035044405.1. Taxonomy (NCBI): domain Eukaryota; kingdom Metazoa; phylum Arthropoda; class Insecta; order Diptera; family Drosophilidae; genus Drosophila; species Drosophila montana. The sequence goes on along the minus strand of NW_026998148.1, from coordinate 345,746 downwards.
TGAGTTAAAATCGATTTAAAGAATTTAATTCAATTTAGGTAATTTACTTAAGTCGATTTTATTTAAAATATTTGCGTCTTTATGGTTTTCCTGACGTTTCATTTTCCCACATAATCCTTTTACATATATAACATTTATAAAATGCTATTTATATTGATATTTTCTTATTGTTAACGAAATCTTATCATATTTTCATAGATAGCCCTGGGTTTTTATTTATAAAATAATTTTAACACACAGCCCACCAATAAGTTGTAATATAAGATAATCTCTGTATAGTAAAGGGAACAAATTGATCCTAAACTCGTATTTAGTGAGTTTTTACCGCACAAGACACACACACACACACACAAATACACAGTTGTTCATATATGACCCGTAAAAGGCCCAAAGTGAATGCCAAAGCAAAAATGTGGCCAACCTTTGACCTTTGTGACTATACGAAAAAGTAAAATAAACAAACAAATAAAAGTAAACACAGAATAAAGCCGCCTGTAAAGCTAAACAAAACGCCACAGCAAAGGAGTTGGGTGGAAAACGTGTGTAGTCTATATTGGAGCCTAAAAGTGTGGGCGGAGTCTGTAACATGAACTAATTCTCCCCTTAAAGTAAAAGCCAAAATAACCATTTTTGTGCCACCGAAAGAAGCAAAATTGAGGGCAGTAGGCGTGGCGCATAAATCACATAACAAGTATCCTGTCAAGCAATTTGCTGGAGCCAAGTTGGGCACTGGATAAGCGAAAACTTAAGAGTTTAGCTGACTGATTGGATATTAAGCGGGAGTCTTAATGAGATATTCAAATAGATTTCAGATCAAATTAGCATTTGCTTAAACGCAAACTGCCTAAAATTAATTTTTAGCCAAATATGGCTTGCTATGTCGATGTGATGCGAATTTTAATTTAACTTTGCAATCTCTATATATAAAACTGTTTGTCCTGACTGACTGACTGACTGACAGACTGACTGACTTATTGACTGACTGATTGGTGATCAACGCACAGCCCTTGCCGTAAGAGTTAGAAAGCCGAAATTTTCATTGTAGTTACATTATGTGATAAAGGGGCACGTTAAGGCGGGGCTTCGGAAAATTCCACCCGCATGTGTGGAAAAAGCGCGAAAATCGTTTGTATGAAACTTTTTTGTAAACCATCCGATCGGCCTCAGATTCATTTCCATTACATACATACATACATATATACATACATACATACATATATACATACATACATACATGCATACATACATACATACATACATACATACATACATACATACATACATACATACATACATATATCCATCCATCCATCCATCCATACATACATACATACATATGTACATACATACATACATACATACATACATACATACATACATACATACATACATACATACATACATACATACATACATACATACATACATACATACCTACATACCTACATACATACATACATACATACCTACATACCTACATACCTACATACCTACATACCTACATAACTACATACATACATACATACATACATACATACATACATACATACAAACATACATACATACATACATACATACATACATACATACATACATACATACATACATACATACATACATACATACATACATACATACATACATACATACATACATACATACATACATACATACATACATACATACATACATACATACATACATACATACATACATACATACATACATACATACATACATACATACATACATACATACATACATACATACATACATACATACATACATACATACATACATACATACATACATACATACATACATACATACATACATACATACATACATACATACATACATACATACATACATACATACATACATACATACATACATACATACATACATACATACATACATACATACATACATACATACATACATACATACATACATACATACATACATACATACATACATACATACATACATACATACATACATACATACATACATACATACATACATACATACATACATACATACATACATACATACATACATACATACATACATACATACATACATACATACATACATACATACATACATACATACATACATACATACATACATACATACATACATACATACATACCTTGGCGCTCCGCCTCCTGCTCCTCCGGCTCCTCAGCTTCCAGCGTTGAAGCCGCCTGCGCCTAATTCATAGGTGAAGCCTGCAAGCCTTACTTACATTTTTGAGAATCGAGGAGGAGGGCAGCTTTAATAAATACGTTTTCTTATTAAAATTTGCCGCGCAACAAGACAAATAGGTCTGCTAAAGGACAATTTACATGCATACATACATACTTATATACGCACATACATACATACATACACGCATACACATACACACACACATTCACTCACACTATATACACATACATAGGTCAAATCAACATGGTCAAATCTCTTCTAGGATTAAACAATTGTACGGGTGATTTGCTATCCATCTGTTAGATATGTAGATATTTTTTCTTGTTATACCCTGAACCCATTGAATATCCGTAAAAGTGTACTATGTTTTTGTGCAAGTGTATGTAAAAGGCAGAAGGAAGCCTCCCCAGATATGACGTTTTTTGGTGCTGGTTCAGGCTATCCTCTAGTCGGGCAGTTCGGACTAAAGCTCTCCTACTTGTTAACTTATATATTTGTTTGTGTCAAGGTAAATCAAATTCCCGCTTTGCGCTTACTTCCGACAACGACACATTTCCAGCTTAGTATTTTAACAAGCACGTTCATCTGCCAGATTCAAAAAGCATTTCTTGTTTTCTGTTAAAATAAACAGAAATAGCAAATATTATGCATACGCAAGGAGGAACACTTAATTTCTGTTGTTGTTGTCGAAACAATGCTTTGGGGCGTCAGCTAGCTGTCTGGCGTGTTCGTCAGGCGTTCGCATAATTAGCCTCAACGTCATAAATACGCGTACTTGGCTGCACGCAGACGGCGACATTTGGTCGCTGGGGTCGGCATCTTTTTATTGGGGAGCCCGCACGAAATATAAATATCGATCCAACTTTGCCATTGAAATTAACATGGAAATCAAATCAAAAATAAAACAAAGAGCACAAAAAGCACAAAAAATGCAATCAAATAAAAATGTTTGCAGAAAAACAAAAACCAAAAAGTAACCCAAAGACAAAAAAGCCAGTTGCCAACAATTTGTATTTCGTCATTCGCAGATTGCGTAGTTTTTGCACCCTGTGGCAAGTGCGTAAAACTAAAATACTTGAATCCAGCACGTAACCCGCATTAGCCAGCGGCTACAACCGGCCGTGACGTCCTGAACGTCCTGAACGTCCTGGCCGTGTCCTTGGGCTCGAAGCACGCCCCTCAAAGTAACAGCAAATAGCATTCAAAGTATTTCAAGCGTACTACTCAAGGGTTTTCAAAGTTCAGAGCCGAAAGGCGATGTAATTGTCTCATTAGAAGTAGTTTAAGCAGTTGTGAATAGAAATTACATTGACCCCCTGTACAAATGATATTCCGTGCACTTGCACTCCTGCGGCGCACTCCGTGCAGTATGTGCACCGCGGCGTATACGTAATGTGCACTCATTTTACAAGCACCTGAGCTTCCAGGAAAAGAACTGCATTATTTTTGCTCTGATTAATACCAGGAATCTGCTATGTAGGAAGCAGGAGCTCGAAAAGGCTCAAGAAATACTAAAGTGGTTCATTAATTTGAAAGCCATTTCTTAGAATGGACTCAACTGAGAGTGGAATTGAGAAATGGACCTTTTACCTTTTACTTCCGGCTAAAAAATGGTTGAGTTATTTAATAACAATAGAAAATATTTCAAGTAAATTAATGTTTTCCTTCAATAAAATTATTTAAAGTGAATTGCATTTTTTCTTCACATTCAGTTTAAGCGAAGTTTATCAATCTAAGCAGTTGCTGTGTACCAGATTTAGGTCAATGCTTTACGCCTAAGAATTTTGGAATTAAATAAAAAGCTGTGTTTAGCTGTGTGCATTAAATTGTTTTTCCTGAAATGTTTTTTTGTATTCCGCAATTTTGTAAATAATTTATTACTGAGAAGTTCGTCCTTTGTTTATCAGATTGAAATACTAATACGTGCAGACCACAAAAATTGATTTTGGTCTAGCCGAGCTGCATTTGGGTCAGTTAGCCTAGCCGAGACTACATTTACTGCAATTAACTAGCAGTAAATCGGAAAACTCACCTGTAACCAAGCAGGAAAATTTATAGCTGCAGGTGGCGGGCGGCGAGCGGCGCTTCACTTAGCTACTATTTGTGGTTCGTCTGTGGATTCTCTCGCTTGTTTAATTGAATTGGTTCGAGTCGTTGGGGTTGCAGTTGCAGCTAACAGTTATGCAGTTCAAACTCGCGGATGCTTCAATGCCCGCGATGACGAAAATCTGGACCTGTTCGGGAAGATGTACAACAGACGCGGTCAGTTGCTCTCGCGCGACTGGTGAATGACGCCTCGCTGTGGTATCCATTCGCGGATTCGGTTAACGGTTCTCGGTGCTCGGAGTTTTTTGCTCGGTATTCGGGCGATTCGGTATAGTATTCGTATCGTGCCTGTAGTTGAGTTGGGGTAATGTTTGTTGTTGTTTTGCTTTGGCTGGAGGCAACTGGCAAACAATTCTCAATTCGGCAACGGGACTCGGACTCGGACTCGAACTGGGACTGGGACTGGGCCAATGGGCCAAGTGCGAGCGCAGCGAAAGCAACAACAAGAAGCAGAGTAATAACGAAAGCGAAACGAAATAAATGCCTTAAATAATTTATTGCATTTTTAAATGTATATTCCGAGGGAGTGAAAGGGAGACAGAAAACGACAGTCGCGCACAAAAATTACTCACAAAAAACACACACACAAAATCATTAAACTTCACTTTTTGTTTCTACTTAATAAAATGTTATTATTTGGAGTCAATCTATTTATGTGGCTTAGAACTACCGTTACATTCAGTTAGGAGCGCGTGTTCGCCTCGCGCAATTGAGAGAGAGAAAACGTCCACTCCGCTGCGTGACTCGAACTGAATTAAAAAAATTGGCAACCTGAGGTTGCGAGTGTTCCTGTGTCTGGTGGAAGGTTCGTCTCACAATATTCTTGATGTTCGCTCCTCGTGCGTGTGCGTTTCGTATCTATAAAGTTTATATTTCCATTGACACCCTTTCCCCAAGTGTGCATGGTTCGCCTGACGCGCCTATCGTATGTTTCACTTCCATTCCGTTTCACATGAAAGCGACAACGAGCTTGCCGAAGCTCTCTCGACTGCTCCAGCTGTTTGCGTGAGATTTCCAGAATGCACAATAATAACAACAAATGAAGCTTTTTACGCATGACCTAACGGTGTGCCGAACTTTTGCATTCCGCTAATCGCATGTCTCCGCATATCTTCTAGTGGGCTCTGGCTGTCTCACTGCCTGTCACTCAGCTGTTTGTTCTTCTGTTCCAGCGAAGTAAATACAGCTGAGTTGCATACTTATTATTCACTTTTGAATTTTCAAGATGAAATACATGGTAATTATCGTAGAACGCTTTGAATATGACACTTTTTTTTTTTAATTGTTGACAGCATAATAATTTACTTTGGCCCAGAATTAATTTCCAACCAAATAGTTCAGTCGAATCGCCCATTAGCAAGTACCTGATAATAACGCTTCATTACACTTGCATTGCTTATGTCGAACTCTCTTTTGGTAATATAATGGGTTAAGAGAGCGTTGACGACAACCGTTTGCCGACACCTCCAGGCGAAAAAGCTTTTGCCTATTTGCGTGAGAGCGCAATCAACTGATGAGCTTTCCAGTTAAGTAACAAAAAAGGCGGCTACTCGCAGCTTTTACTCAGCCAGCGCAGCCTGCGCTCCGCTGTTCGCATTTCATTGATGCCCAAATATAGGTCAACAACGTGCTGCGGGACAGCGGCAGAGGTAGAGGCGGAGATTAAAGACATCGGCGTTGCGTTTATCAGTGCAGTGGAAACAATACTGCCGTTACTTTGCACTAGTAAATATATATGTGTGAGTGTATGTGCATGTGTATGTGTGTTGGCATTCCTTAGTAAATTTGCACTTGTAAATATATGTGCGTGAGTGTGTGTATGTGTACGTGTGTGTGTGTGTATTGCTTAGACGGCCACCGACGAAGCGGCCGCCATGAAACAACGCGAAAACAAATTGGACGGGAACATCGCGTATACGCCCCGTTATCATCAATGGCTAAATTTATGGCCGACCTTGTCGGCATACACAAATATTTCGTGCATTTGTCACGACTCGTTGTCCGGACAGTAATTAAATTTCACGCGGGGCAGCCGACAACTGAGGGAATCTCTTTTGCGGTTGCATTGCTTCCATTTTTGATGTTGTTATTTTAATTGATGCGATCCGGAAAGTGGGTCAAAAGTTGTCCGACGATTGCTGCTGTAGCTAAAGATGTTTTCAGGATAATCCTAAATGCGCACCACATTGCCACCACACCCCCCTCCCCCCCGCCTGTCACGGCAGTGGAAACGAGTTCATTGTATTACGCCAAGGACTCACTTAAGGAATAAAGCGAAAGCATGTTCATGCCGGCGTGATTGTCGCCTCGTTGAATGCGCCTCGAACAGTGTAAAGGACATCCAAGGATATTACAGCTCGTCCCGCAGCTCCCCGCTGCTTACGTGCATTCCAATGCCCCGCAGCCAAACAAATGCCATCCACTTCCTATTAAATTGCACCCCAGACGCACTTCTTCACATCCAGCACGGGCCCAGCTACGAAATTTATTTCGAATCACTTGAAAAATCCGCTGCGCTTATCGCAAAACAATTTGTTTGGCCAGCAAATTATCTACGGGAAACAATGAATGAAAATTGCCTTTGGCTTATGCCACTCTACTCAGGCCCAGTGCCAATAAAAACGGGCCAAGATATGCTTATAGCCAGCTTCCGGACGATACCCCACAGTCGAAGGTCGCTGCATATTGAATAAATTATTATAAATCAAAGCTGAAGTCGTTTTACCAAAATCCATTCGGATCTAAACATTATCTTAGTAGAGATAATAGAAATTAAATGTTTTAATATTAACTAAACTATCAAAACCGGACGTGACTGACACATCCTGGCCACATTATCTGCCTGCAATTAAAGGCGATTAAAGATTAAATAAATATGATATCAACATAATTGTTGCAGCTGCAATTTTAAGCACAATTTATAAAGTTTGACGAGCATAATCGTGTCCATATCGAAGTTGTTTAACTATGACTTTTATAAATGACAAGCACATTATGATTATGTGACATTTGTGATGATAACAAAACTCTATGACAAATCGTTCTGCAAATAAAACCGCGACTGGGTGGTTGAACTTTGTAATTTGTTTCGAATTAACGAAATAAGTTCACAATCTATCAATAATTGTACATAAGTATAAAGATATCAACTTTTATATATAGTGGTACATTGTATTTGCGTGTTTAATATCGAAGACAAATGAAAGTGTTTTTCCTAAGAACTTGTGCCTTTCACTGCGTAGAAAATATTTAATTAATCAAGCCTTTGTGATTAGAACTTTCACTGGTTCAAAATGATTTCCAACAGCTGCGATAACTGAACTGAGATTTTGCATATACATATTGCGAGTTTTTTAAAGTACGTAAAGTAAGTTTTAACTTTTCGTATTATTGTATTATTATTTTCCATCTGTGGGCTAATTTACTTGTTTTCATGCATTTGAATTAGTTATCATAATTTATCTGTATATAAAACAAGTAAACAATCCATGACCCCAGCCAAAAACCATAAAAAAAAAATCCCCCTAGTTCGGATTCGCAGGGTCCCAGACCTATCGACAACATTTGTAGAAAGAATTAAGCGACAAACCGCGTGAGTCATAAGCGGGGGTAATTATTGTCGTATGGCCGAGCTAATCTCCCGATAAGATCGGAAGACCATCGATCGAAAAATTGATGAGAGTTTGCAGTCTCTGCTCAGGTTCTTGGTCAACGTTATACGATTTGTCTTTTTCAAAACTGACGCACCTGATCACAGCCGGCCATATGGCGAGACGGCGCAGTGGGCCACGATAAGGCCAGACGCGGCTGCCAAAAAAACAAAAAAAAAAATAACATTCAATATTCATTATCAATATCAACTGCGCCGCCGCTCCGCTAGATAAGAAATGAATTGACAGCAAGGGCTCCATTTCGGAGCTCCGTTCACAAGTGAACGAGTCTCCGTGCCGAACAGAACCCAACGGTCGACAGCAGCAGTAATAAAAAACAAGTCACAAAAAACTACAAAAAATTATTGTGAAAACGGCTGTGAAAATAAAAAACGAATCGTTGCGCAAATATTTGTTGGGCAATCAAAAGAAGCCTCGGCGCGTGTGGGTCTCGGCAGTGCTCCAACTATCCAAAACTATATCTCGAGCTGAGTTCAGCTTACCCAAGAACTCAAAGACGAAGCATGTCGGAATTTCTGCGGGAACATGTAAGTTCTGCAAAGGGGTTTCCTTATGAATATCCGCGGCAAATATACGTGTAAAGTTTGCCAAAATTCCCGGGAATAATCGAGTTTATAAATACACAGAATTAGTTTAAATCTTGAACATTTGTAATTAATTATTTGGTGAAAAGACGTTGTCTCTTGAAAGAGTTTTACTTCCAATTTGTGCTGTATGTTAGCTCTGGCACGTGATAAACTAAAGCTGTTTCTTATCAAATGAAAGTTCAAAAAGTTCTGCAATCGGGAATGCCAGACTTGAAGATGCCCTTTACAAAGCTAATAAGAGCTGTGCTCTAATACTGTTTAGATTGTTGAGCTCAGACCGAAGAGACGCACATATTTTTTGAAAATGTCACATATTTGAAAAATGTGAAAAATGTGATTTCTTAAGAGGAAATGTCAGGTTTTTGAAAAATGTGAGAAATGTGTTTTCAAATGGGATAACGTACAGGCCACATTTTTCACATTTCACATCAAAAATGTAACATTCGCAGGAAAATGTAAGAAATGTGGCCAGTGGAATTAGGCTATTAGATTGTTGAGCTCAACCCGAAATTACACACATTTACCTGAGTTGATTTTTACCAATTTATATGGATACAAATTAAAACATTGTTTTTAGGGGAAAACAAAAAAATAAAGGTTGAAATGCACCAAAGTGGAATTTATGATGTCATTTCGGCGATATTTTGAATCTTTTCTTACCGAAATGTTCGGCTAAAATTTGCAGCCCACTTGTGTCAGTTGGCACTTTGATTATGACTTGGACTTGGACTATGCGATAATTAGATCATCGTAAAAATTAGTTTTCAATTAAATATAAATTATCAATTTGCAATGGGTTCAGCAGAGGATGACCTCATGTTCATTCACTGATTGCAAATCACGCTTATCACAGAATATTCGAATTGTTAACCCTTTCAGGAATTGGCTTTAAGTTATCTATTTTTTTTTTCGGTTGCCATTAGTCATAATCTTATCAAAGTGCCTAGGCACAGGTGCGCCTTATGTTATTATAGATAAACAAGGTCGCAGCGACTCCATAAAAGAACAAATATATATTGTGAGTTAATAAACATGGATTTAACTGTCTCAATGAGAGCTTAACTCTATAATGGAATACTTTATATTCATTTTATACACTTTCTTTTTGGCAATTATTGACTGTTTGTTGCCGTGTTGTGTTAACCGTTTTGATTGTTAAATACCGATAAGACTCTTTTTTGTATATCGGCATTCCGACGAGATAAGATAAGCACTTCGAACAAATTTGAGGCACCAACTGTTTGCTTAACGGCTACCGTTTTATTCTCCCAAAAACTTTGGCGACTTGAAAGCCTTATTTTAAGCTAACCAAAAGTTCATTAACAAATTTTTTCATATTGATTTCCGCTTGTTTAAGACATATCTTGATTACTTTAAGTGCTATCAGTTCTTTTATAAAGCCCAAGTTCTAAGCAAATTTTACGAATTTGATGTAGCCCCAAACAGACTAAATATTTTGCTGCAGAACTTTTAATCAAAGGTTTTTACTAGTTACATACCGAGGCAATTGTGAGTTGGTTTTCCTTTGATCATGTATAGGAATTTCTGAGCATAAAATCGCTTATCATCATTTATGTTGAGTCTATAATTGTGGTAGCTTGAAACAATATCATTATCAACGATAGCAACGACACGTATTGATTTACATGACGGCAATAATCAATTTGCAGTTACCGAAATTCCTTGACATTGAGTAATATTTCGACTTTTGATATCTAATCGCAAATGAAGAATTGAGGCGCGTGTACATCATTATTATTACATCGATAAGATCTCCCATTCGATGATCAATTGCAGGGCGAGTATGTTTGGGTCAAGCCGCAGAACACGAGCAGCGAATTCGCGGTGCCCTTCGGAGCGCGGATTGTGCGCACGGAGAAGACCCAGACGCTGGTCTGCGATGATGCGAAGAAGCAGTTCTGGGTGCCGGCGGGAGATGTGCTCAAGGCCATGCATCTGACCTCGCACGAGGATGTGGAGGACATGATCACGCTGGGCGATCTGCAGGAGTACACGATTCTGCGCAATCTCCAAACGCGCTACGCCAAACAGTTTATCTACGTAAGTGGGTAGAGAATCCATCTGAGAGCTTTAACTAATAGTTGGTACTCTTTTTGCAGACATACACAGGCTCCATGCTGGTGGCCATCAATCCGTACCAGATACTGCCCATCTATACGCATCGCGAGATTCAATTGTATCGAAATAAGAAGCTCAACGAGTTGCCGCCACACATCTTCGCCGTGAGCGACAATGCCTTCCAGCGCCTGCAGCGCCTGAAGGAGGACCAGTGCGTCGTGATTAGCGGCGAGTCCGGAGCCGGCAAGACCGAGAGCACCAAGCTGATCCTGCAGTACCTGGCTGCGATCAGTGGCAAGCACTCCTGGATCGAGCAGCAAATTATCGAGGCGAATCCCATAATGGAAGCCTTCGGCAATGCGAAGACCGTGCGCAACGACAACTCCTCCCGGTTCGGCAAATACATTGACATTCGCTTCACGCCGGAGGGCGCCATACAGGGTGCTCGCATACAGCAGTACCTGCTGGAGAAGTCACGGATTGTCTTCCAGAGTCGCGAGGAGCGCAACTATCACATCTTCTACTGCATGCTGGCGGGGCTGAGTGCAGCGGAGCGGGAACGCCTGCAGCTGCAGGAGCAGAGTCCCAGCCAGTATCATTACCTGGCGCAGGGCGGCTGCTTCACGCTGGCGGGCAAGCAGGATGCCAAGGACTTTGCCGACATACGCGCCGCCATGAAGGTGCTCTCCTTCAAGCAGGAGGAAGTCTGGTGCCTGCTCAGCCTAATGGCTGCCATACTGCATCTGGGCAACTTGCGCTTCAAGGCGACCGAAGTGGCCAACCTGGAGGCAGCCGAGGTCGACGATCCCGTCAACCTGCAGCGTGTGGCACAGCTTCTGGGCCTGCCGGCGACGCCTCTGTATACGGCGCTGACACAACGCACCATCTACGTGCACGGGGAGCACGTGGTGACCAGCCTGTCGAAGGAGGCCGCACTGGAGGGACGCGATGCCTTTGTAAAGTCCCTCTATGACGGCATCTTTGTGCGGATCGTGCGGCGCATCAATGAGACCATCAACAAGCCGCCGACGGAGCCGGTAAACAGCATCGGAGTATTGGACATCTTTGGATTCGAGAACTTCGATAACAACAGCTTTGAGCAGCTGTGCATCAACTATGCCAATGAGAATCTGCAGCAGTTCTTTGTCGGTCACATTTTCAAGGTATCAACTAGCTGGGCGGCTGTTCCTCTCTCAATCAATATTTCTAAATCCTTTGATCTTGCAGATGGAGCAGGCGGAGTACCAGCTGGAGCATATCAATTGGCAGCATATCGACTTTCAGGACAACCAGGATATACTCGATCTCATTGGCATGAAGCCCATCAACATTATGTCGCTCATCGATGAGGAGTCCAAGTTTCCCAAGGGCACGGATCAGACTCTGCTGGAGAAGCTGCACGTCCAGCATGGCAATCGTTCCATCTATGTCAAGGGCAAGACCACGCAAACCTCGCTCTTCGGCATTCGCCACTATGCCGGCGTGGTCATGTACAATCCATTGGGCTTTCTCGAAAAGAATCGCGATTCCTTTAGCGGCGATCTGCGTTCCCTGGTGCAGCGTTCCAGCAACAGGTATCTGGTGGACATATTTCCCCAGGAGCTGCCCATGGACACGGCCAAGAAGCAGCCCACGCTCTGCGTCAAGTTTCGCAACTCCTTGGATATGCTGATGCGAACCTTGTCGCAGGCACATCCCTACTTCATACGCTGCATCAAGCCCAATGAGTATAAGGAACCTAATGTGAGTAGACACAATATTCCGGGAGAGATAAAGATCAGACTCTGATTCGGGTTATATGTCCAATGTATCCTCGATGTCTCTCTCTCTCTCCCTCTCTCTGTTATTCCCTGATAAGTATGCTATAAAAAATGTATATGTTGCTCTATATGAAATTGACCACACGGTTGTTTATTCGGTTTAATTAGTATCTTCAAATCTTATACTTACCTCAATTTCTTTACTCCTCTAGAATTTTGACAAGGAACTGTGTGTGCGTCAGTTGCGCTACTCGGGCATGATGGAGACGGCTCGCATTCGTCGCGCTGGATATCCCATACGCCACGCCTACCGCGCCTTTGTGGAACGCTATCGACTGCTGGTGCCGCGCACGGGTCCGCTCGACCAATGCGACTGCCGCTTGTTGGCGCGACAGATATGCGACGCGGCCTTGCCCGCCGACTCGGATCGCCAGTTTGGACGCACGAAACTCTTCCTGCGGGATGAGGACGATGCGCTCCTGGAGGCAGAACGCTCGCGCATAATGCTTAAATGGATTGTGACCATACAGAGAGGTATACGGCGTGTGCTCTTCCGTCGCTACATGCAGAAATATCGCCAGACCATTGTCACAGTGCAGCGCTATTGGCGAGGACGTGCCCAACGGCGCAGGTACCAGGTGATGCGACTCGGCTTCCATCGGCTGGGCGCCTGCATAGCTGCCCAGCGACTGACCACCCACTTTACGATGGTGCGCAGCCGTACGATAAAGCTGCAGGCGCTCTGCCGCGGCAACCTGGCCAGAAAACGTTTCGCCATGGAGCGGCAAGCCAAGCGGGCGACGCAGCTGCAACTAAACCGAGTAAAAGAGCAGGAACTGCTGCGCCTAAAGGAGCTGGAGCAGCAGCGTCTCAAGCAGCAGCAGGCTGAAGCGGAGCTCCGTTTAAAGGAAAAACAGGCGGCGGAGCAGCGTTTCAAGGAGGAGATCGCGGCACGCAATGCTCAAGCCATGTTGGCTTTGAATCAGCCCAAACGCACAAAGTCCCTGAAGCGATCGGAGCAGCCGCAAATCCGAGCGCAAGTGTTGCCGGCGCCCACGTTGCAGGCACGCATGTCCCTGCCACCGCCCCCGCCGATGTCCCCAATCGCAATTGTGTCGCTGGGCACTCGTCCCTCCAGCAACAGCAACAACAGCGTAGCCAGGACGAATGGCAATGCTGTGGACAGCCCTGGCTACATGGACGTCGAGTCGTCCAAGCAAATTGTGGACGATGTGTTCGGCTTTCTCAACGACGAGCCCGATGTGAGTGGTCCACTGGGGCCGAATGTCAAGGAGAAGTCCTTGATATTCGAGCGGCAATTGCGCCTGCGCAAAGATGTCCCCACCAAGCTGCTGTCCCGACCCGTCAACTACTACGAGGCGGCGCCTCGCAAGGTCGCCGACCAGACGCGTCTCTAGCAGTTGCCGGTTGCCGGGGCAAATTAGACAGCCCTGAACAAATTAGACCGCCCCTTACGATAAGTAGTTAATAGCTGATATTATGAAAATATTCTTCTTCCAATTGATGCAAGCATCTCTTCCAATCGTCTCGCTTTCGTGGGCTTTCTTTTGATGCACCTGTACAAATGTTATATCAATGTCGGCTTGTATATATATATAGTATATATATACGCATACATAGTTTAAATCGATTCGTTTTGTGATCGTTCAATTTGCCCAACGGCTCCCATTTTATAAATGTATATTCTATGTACCAACCTATTTATTATATTTTTTTGTAAATAAAACCCGCTTCGGTGGTGACATCTAAGGAATTTAAAGATATACGCAATCCATTTGGTTTTTTCTTCACTGTAGTTGCTTATGGATCTGGCATTTGTGTCTCAGTTGTCATCGTTTTTGTACACTTTGGTCATTTCATATTGTGCTTTTTGTACTCGATGTCCAGTAGCTTTGCTGATCAATGTCAACTGCAAATTAAAAACATGCCTAAATAAATTTGGACTGAAATACTAGCTGCGGAAATTAGACCTCCTATTTTTCAAGCTATTTTCAGCTTATTTTGATAAGACATTCAATCGCTTGATATTCGAATAGCCACACTTTGGACTACCCATTGACAATATTTACATAAACAGTGTTGGCCAAAAGATTAGAGCTACGTAATCTATAAAATTTGATTGCCCCAAAGATAGAGTCAACAGCTTTATTTATTATTAAATGTGAAGGTGTACACAAGTGGAAACAATAGAAAACTTGTCTTAAAATAATGATTGACGAATTTTTTATTTATTTCGTGCTTTTTGTAAAAAAATAAGAACTTTTATTAAATGTATTTCAAGTTACCTTACCTTCAGTTTCTTACCTTTGAGCCTGCCACTTCTGTAAATGATTATATATGTTTGCACATTAAAATATGAGCATTGTACTGATAATATTAAATGTACTCATTTGATTCGGAATTGATGTGTATATTGAATAGATATTTCCCTTTTATTTTTTTGATATTTGTTCATTAACATTCTCTGTGGAGCATAGCCCATGTATATATTGAGTTATATTTGGTATTTGCCAAAGAAAATTTAAATCTTTTTTTAAGTGTGTTTTAAGTTAGCTTACCTTAAAATTTCGGACTACCTTTGAGCCTACCAGTTTGATCTTAATAGTAAAAGTGTAAATAATTAAATTCGTTTGCAAATTAAAATATAAGAATTTTGCTGATGCAAGTATAATATACTATGTGTATATTGAATAGATATTCCCCATTCATTTATTTATTTTAATAATATTTCTTCATTACCATTCTCTGAGGAGCTTAAACCATGTTCTATGTATATTGAGTGTCTTTCTAATTTAGGAATATGGTATTTCAGGCATTAGCTTAAACGTTTCATTCACCAGCAATATTCCATTGAAATGAAACAACAGCAAAACAGCAAAAACAGCAAAAATCTTTAATATTTATTGACAAAAATGTAGATTTCATTCCACAGCCGCTTTTTTAGAGTCCAGATACGCACGGCGTCGAATATAGTCAGCAACTAAGTTTAGAATTGAAATTATGTTAGCAAGAAGCTCCAGCTATCGCTATCGAAAAGCTTTGGCAGTTTAAAACAAATGCCCCGCATGATAAATGAAATAAAATGCGATCGTAAATAATCGGACGGACTCTTATCGGATCGGCATATCTACTTGAAAAAACCTTAATACCAGCGCGCTTTGTTAGGCGTCACCTACACGGATTAAAGCTGTCAGAATTTCATTATAAATTAACTCAGGGAATGTGTATAAGAGAAACTGACCAAAATGCTGAGGTTGAAATAATTAATTTTTTAGATACACTTACCCAAAAATGTGTTCCTATTCCTATTTACCAATATTGTCATTCCTTTCATTAATAGATAACCCTCAAGAAGAGCAACAGCATCAGCTCCGCTGGCACAATACGCCTGCCCAAGCCGACTCCCACCAATTTGGACACATCGGACTTTAGCTTCTTGAAGTTTGCCTCGACTTATTTCTGCAACGGCATCACATATCAGCACGAGAGGAAGCCTCTGAAGCAGCCTCTTTTGAAACATGATCTACCCATGGATCAAACGGCTGCCAAGGCAAGTGACCCTCATCTGACACAAGTTAATTCCGGACTCACCATTTTCTCTCCTTAGGCCATTTGGCTGATGATTCTGCGCTTTATGGGCGATCTGCCGGAGGCAGCGCCCAGCCCGACCCATCATTCCCTGCGTAACCCACAACTTATGCAGGATATGGCGCGCATTCTCGGCTCCAAGCCGCGTCGCTTTGTCAGGCAAACCGTCAAGCGTCAAACAAGTATGATTGGCAATGGTCATCAGGATGCCGAGGAGTTCTATCAGCTCTGGATAAACGTCGGCAGCAGCCATCTGGACAAGATTCACATCATAATTGGACATGGTATCTTAAGAGAAGGCTTAAGGTAAGTTGCGACTCTCTTGGATCTAGTCTCTTGGGTCTATCCTCTTGGGTCTATCCTCTTGAGTTTATGCCAGATATTTTTGGAATTTTAATTTTAATTATGATAGAATTAGCTGTTGATTCCAAGCTAAGGCCCATTTATACACACTTATGTTTGTTTACGCACCTTCTTTGATTTCCTTACAGAGACGAGATCCTCGCTCAGATCTGCAAGCAGCTGTACCTGAATCCCAGTCGCAGCTCGCTCTCCCGCGGCTGGTTGCTGCTCTCGCTCTGCTTGAGCTGCTTTCCACCCACAGCCAATTTCGAGCCCTATCTGCGCAGCTACATGAAGGCGGGCACCGCCAAGCTGCAGGCGGCGCCTTGTCTACAGCATCTGGAGCGCACCTTGGTCAACGGGGCGCGTTCCCAACCTCCCTCGCTCTTGGAGCTGCAGGCGATTCGCAGTCGCCAGCCTTTGAAGTTGGCGATTTATTTGATGGACGGCGAAGCTCGCAAATTGCAGGTGGATGCAGCCAGCACGGCCAGGGAGGTAGTGCAGCAGCTGTGCGATGGGCTCGGTCTAAGCGACAGCTTTGGCTTCGGCTTGGTTTTGTCGTTGCACGAGAAGCTCATGCCCCTGGGAGCCGGACGCGAACACGTGCTGGACGCTATTGCCAGCTGCGAGCAACGCCAAGCGGATGCACCTTGGAAGCTGTACTTGCGCAAGGAACTGTTCGGGGCCTGGTATGATCCTGCGCTGGATCCCCAGGCAACGCATCTCATCTACAAGCAGATTCTGAGCGGCTTAAAGTGTGGCGAATATCGCTGTCGCTCAGAGAAGGATATCGCGATGGTCTGTGCCCTGGCCTCCTACATTGAGCATGGGGCACAACCCGTGGCAAGGCTCTCTGACAGCCAGCTGACGGCCTTTGTGCCGCAGGATCTGCTTGCGCCGGGCGAACGGGCCGTACAGAACTGGAGTCGATTGATTGCAGCAACGTACGAGAGCAGCGCCTATGTGAAGAAGGGCCAGGACGAGAAGTCGCAGCAGCGTGCCAAGGAAGACATTTGCCTGTTTGCCCATCTGTCCTGGCCCCTGCGCCATTCTCGTCTCTACGAAGTGCTCCGCGT
Organism: Drosophila montana; assembly: GCF_035044405.1. Lineage (NCBI taxonomy): Eukaryota > Metazoa > Arthropoda > Insecta > Diptera > Drosophilidae > Drosophila > Drosophila montana. Next base: position 328,299 of record NW_026998148.1, on the reverse strand, counting down.
GTCCGGCCCCAAATTGCAGAGCGATGATCTCATGCTGGCTGTTAATGCCACAGGACTCTCGCTCATTGACGAAACGGAGCAGGTGCTCGCATCCTGCAGCTATGCGGAGCTGCTCAAGGTGCACTATCGAGCCAGCGACCAGATACACGTCCTTACCGCCCAACAGGAGAACTTTGTGCTGCAGTCCAGCGAGGCTCTCGATGCAGTTGAGCTGATTGACTTCATGCTGGTCAGCCTGCAGCAACGCTCCAGCTACGGCGTAGCCATAGACAACACCCAGGCACAGTCTGAACAGGATGACCTGCTGGCGCTAACAGCCGGGGATCTGGTGCAGTTCGAAGCGGGTGTCACGGGTGCCCAGTTGATGGCAAAGGATCCCAGATGCAGCTGGCGTGGCTGTGCCAATGGACAGTGGGGTCAATTTGTCGCCGCCAATGTGCGCATCCTGGCCACGCTCTCGAAGCCCAGCGCACAGTTACAGCAGATATTCAAAGAGCGAACGAGTCGGAACCTTGCAGAACAACCTGAGGCAAAGGGCTCGACGGCAGCTCCGCGTCGTCGAAATCATAGTTTGGCCCAGTTTGCTGAGATGCAGTTCCGAGAGCGCTTGGAGTAGGTTCCTTTGTAGACTTGTGTTTAATTTGAAGTTGCTTAAAGTTTCGCCTATCCACAGATCGGAGCAGTCCCCTTTGTGGAGGTATTCAGCCGAGCCACTGAAGGCACCGCTCCTTAGGTCTCTGCACTCCAAGCCGCAGCTCTACCAACAGGCACAAGTCATTCATCATCACATACTGAAGGTAGGCCAGGTTTATATGCTATTCTGATCAGCCTAACAGTTCGTATTCCTTCAGTACATGGGCGATATAGCACGCGGTAATCTACCTGTGAATACGGATTTAATCTTCCAGCCGGCTCTGCAAGAGCCGTTGCTCTGTGATGAGGTCTTCTGTCAGCTCTTGAAGCAGCTAAGCGACAATCCGCTGGAGGTGAGCGAGGATCGTGGCTGGGACTTGCTCTATCTGGCCACAGGCATCATGGCGCCCAGTGTGCTGATAATGCGTGAACTAATTCTGTTCCTGAGCCTGCGGCACGATGCACTGGCAGATGCATGCCTGAGGCGTTTGAAACGTTCCGTGCAGTACGGGCCGAGAAAGCATGCCCCGCACCTGATTGAGGTGGAGGGGATCCAGCAACGTTGCATGCACATCTATCATAAGATCTACTTCCCGGACGATACTGTGGAGGCCTTTGAGATAGAGTCGCATACGCGGGGAGCGGATCTCATCAGGGAGATAGCAAATCGTTTGGAGCTTAAGTCGCAGTTGGGTTTCAGTATTTTTCTGAAAATGGGCGAGAAGATTTACGCCATTCCCGAGGCAGAGTTTGTGTTCGATTTCATCACGGAACTTTTGCACTTTCCCCGCCAGCAGAAGACAATCCGCGCCAGCTGCGATGGCCACTACCAGCTGCACTTTATGCGCAAGCTTTGGCTCAACTGTCAGCCGGGCACGGATTTCAATGCGGATATGATCTTCAGCTATCCACAAGAATTGCATAAGTACCTTAAGGGCTACTATGCCGTTGACCTCGAGCTGGCCTTGCAGCTGGTCAAACTAATTTACAGGGCGGATCGGGATAATGAGGAAGGTTTGCCGCTGCATGAGCTGCTGCCACGTCTGGTGCCTGAGGACTTGCTACCGTTGCAGACGCTGGCCGAGTGGCATCAACAGCTCTCGCCAATTATGCAGCAAGAGGACGGCGTTGACGAGGAACAAGCGAAGCTGATGTTTCTACAGGAGCTTGCCAAGCAGCTGTGCTTTGGCTCCACGTTCTTCGTTGTCAAGCAGCTGAACGACAAGTCCCTGCCCGAGAATCTTTTGATAGCGATTAACAGCACAGGCTTCCATCTACTCGATGTGCATACGAAAAATCTTCTGAGAAGCTACAGCTACACGGAACTGGGCATGTGGAGCTCCGGCAAGAACCACTTTCACATACGATTTGGCAACATGATTGGCGCCTCGAAGCTGCTCTGCAGCACTAGCCAAGGCTACAAGATGGATGATCTGTTGGCGTCCTACATGAGCTACTTTAATGATGACCAATAACCGATAGAAATAAATTTTGGATTATATATAACCTAGCTGGCTGGTCTTGTCAATCAGGGCAACCATGCCGGCCATCAGCTCATCGCAGTTGGGCAGAATCTGAGCGGGCGGTAGTACGAAGCCAAAATTTCCCTTATCTCGAAACTCAATGGTATAGCCCACCTTTTTGTCCAGCTCATTGAAGACCCAATCGACAGACGAACCGGAAGCGACATCTACAAAAATAAAAATAAATTTGTTATTATTATGAAAAGTCTGAAAATTGATCGACCTACATAACGTTGAGGCTGTGGAACCGTAAACATAGTCAGTGCCATAGACCAAATTTTTGATGGCGCCGGCAAAGGCGGCGCCAATTTCTTGCAAATCGTCGTAGTTTTCAGGGAACTCTTCTTCTGTGTGGCCATAAGGTGACAGCAACCATTGGCCGTAGGAGTGAAAAGATAGGTACACGCTGAATTTATCCTTGATGCTCGTTAGATAATCGGCGAGCGCCTTCGTCTCTGGCTCCGACCAAGCTGAGTCGCCGGCAAATGTCTGGCTGCAAGGATCCGACGAGGCGCCATTATTTTCCATCCAGTGTGAATTGAAGTTACGATTGCCATCGACTCCGATGCAGGACGAGGTGGCGTGCGGTTGACGCGTCTTGCGCCACAACCGATTCTATGTTACAAAGTTCGGTTAGCTAACCCAGCTATCAAATAAATCGTGAGGCTTACCGATCGATGGGAGTATTCAAAGCCATCAACATTAAACACGGGCACAATATACCAATCGTAGCTCTCCGCCAAGTTGCGCACCTCAGTTTTCTGTGAGGTAAGCAACTCGTTGATGAACCATGTGGCACTGGCCGAGGTGATCCACTCACGTGCGTGTATGTTGGACTCAATGAATATGCCGGGCTTATCGGTGCCATGGGAAATCTTGATGCCACGAATGTTTCGTCCCTCGTAGGACTGGCCAATAGAGAACCCTTCAGTCACGTTTGGATAGGTTGACAATATTTCATCCAACCACGCCTCGATCTCGGCCAGTTCATGGTACCGCTTCCAGCCAAAGGTGCCGCTATCTCTGTTGGATATTTGCTCGTCGTCGATAAGCCTAAATATCAAGCAGTAAACTTTATAGTACGCAATATTAATACACGATTTGCCCACGTCTTATCGTCGAACAAAAAATCAATTATATAACAGGGCTCTAGCAAAGGAATTTGAAACATGAAAAACCCTTTTCTAATATCCTTAGGCAATACTTACTTTTGTACATTGTCTATTAAGAGCTGGCTGCTGATACCAAAGAATTTAAGGAGTAGCTGAAAGCGCGTTGACTCAGACGGACTGACCATAATGTGCATTTGCTTGGTGTGCTCATCGTATTCCTTCCAGATATTATACTAAACCGTAATTGCATACAGAAATCACAATAGCTTCAGCTTTTCAATTTACAATCCCTTACATACCTTTTGGCTAAGCTCACCCAGTTTATTTATCAGTGATAATTGTATTTTATTCTTTATGCGTAACTGGTACACACTGTAGTTATCGTATCGCGTCTTCGGTGGGTCCTTGAGTGTCCCAGCGCTAGCTAGGACCACAAGCGTTGCAAGCACCCAAATCAGACGCATAGCGATAATTGACTGATTGATATCGTAGTCAAACTAAAACTTGATAGCTAAGTAGCATTCCAACACATTTTTCTGGAAATTATCTTTATTGATTTATGACTGTCCAGCTTTCCAGCCAAATTAAACTCACATTTAGGTTTCAGGTAAACCAGCTTTTAGATTCAGCTTTCAAAGATATTATGCCAATTAAGGCGTCTTTGGCAAAACATGTAACGTGGAGCCCCTTGCTTTTCGTAGATTTGAGTCAAAATTTGTATGACGCCAATTGATAGTAGGGATCCGTACGAATGCAAATAGGTATAACATTTCAAAATCAGACAATATTTTCCCGAGATAACCAAAAATAATCATTAAAAAAGTATTGATTTTCGAACCGACCCCGACTTTGAGGAAAAAAACCAAGTAACCTTTTGCCATTTTGATGATTTTGGTCAAAATTTAGATTTTTTGATTTTTTGATGCCAATCGATGGTACTGATCCTCACGAGTCCAAAATGGTATAAAATTCGAAAATCTGACATTATTTGGCCGAGATGTTCCAAAATATCATCAAAAGACTTTACAAACGAATCGCTTTTTGGTCCACAGCTTTTTTCAACCTATCGAATTTTAAATTGTTTGAATGCCAATTGATAGTAGGGATCCGTATGAATTCAAAAAGGTATAACATTTTAAAATCAGACAAGATTTACCAGAAATAAAAAAAAAAATTTCAATAAGTTTTGATTTTCGAATCGACCCCTTTTTTAAAAAAAAAAGTGACCCTCAAATATCCCATCCTCATAACTCTGTCAAATCTCTTTGTTTATGGTTGGACCTCTTGATCAATTTGGCATCGAAATCTGGCAACATTATTCTAGGTCAAAATTCATGGGAAAATGGTACGTTAAAATTATTTTGTGTACTCACCTTTATCATGCCTATAAAACTACTTGTTGTGTGCGATGTGATCAATTTGCAATTTTACATAACAAATATACTTTTTGGACCAGCGGATGTGATTAATCTTTACTCTCCGTATTATTATTGTTCCTGCACTGCCATCTCGCTTCATCTCACATGTGGTATGCTAACATTCTTTTCAAAACGTAAATGCATATTAATACGCAGCTCCTTGCCGGGCCACCTTGCAGCTTCAACTGAAGCCCAACTGCAAAGCGCTGCTCTATTTATACTGTTGACTCTTCTTCTTTCAATCGTAGCTGTTGGTCCAGCAGTTGTCATTACTCTTTACTCTCCTTATTATTATTGTTCCTGCACTGCCATCTCGCTTCCTCTCACATGTGGTATGCTTACATTATTTTCAACACGTAAATGCATATTAATACGCAGTTCCTTGTTGGACCAGCTTGCATTTTCAACAGAAGCCCAACTGCAAAGCGCTGCTCTATTTATACTGTTGACTCTTCTTCTTTCAATCGTAGCTGTTGGTCCAGCAGTTTTCATTACTTTTTAATTTCCTTAATATTATAGTTTCTACAATGCCATCTCGCTTCCTCTCACATGTGGTATCCTTACATTATTTTCAACACGTAAATGCATATTAATACGCAGCTCCTTGCCGGGCCACCTTGCAGCTTCAACTGAAGCCCAACTGCAAAGCGCTGCTCTATTTATACTGTTGACTCTTCTTCTTTCAATCGTAGCTGTTGGTCCAGCAGTTGTCATTACTCTTTACTCTCCTTATTATTATTGTTCCTGCACTGCCATCTCGCTTCCTCTCACATGTGGTATGCTTACATTATTTTCAACACGTAAATGCATATTAATACGCAGTTCCTTGTTGGACCAGCTTGCATTTTCAACAGAAGCCCAACTGCAAAGCGCTGCTCTATTTATACTGTTGACTCTTCTTCTTTCAATCGTAGCTGTTGGTCCAGCAGTTTTCATTACTTTTTAATTTCCTTAATATTATAGTTTCTACAATGCCATCTCGCTTCCTCTCACATGTGGTATGCTTACATTATTTTCAACACGTAAATGCATATTAATACGCAGCTCCTTGCCGGGCCACCTTGCAGCTTCAACTGAAGCCCAACTGCAAAGCGCTGCTCTATTTATACTGTTGACTCTTCTTCTTTCAATCGTAGCTGTTGGTCCAGCAGTTGTCATTACTCTTTACTCTCCTAATTATTATTGTTCCTGCAATGCCATCTCGCTCTCGCTCACTTGTGAACCGCTTACATTATTTTCAACACGTAAATGCATATTAATACGCAGCTTCTTGCCGGGCCACCTTGCAGCTTCAACTGAAGCCCAACTGCAAAGCGCTGCTCTATTTATACTGTTGACTCTTCTTCTTTCAATCGTGAGCCTTAATGCACTGCGCTCTCGCTACAACATTTTTGTCTGCTGTTCTCTTCAGAATCTTGACTTACTTTTACTACTACTCTCTCTCTCCTTCTTAACAGCAACTCTCATCTTGTTGATCATCATCATCATCAGTCAGGACAAACAGTTGTTTATATAGAGATAATATTTAGCTTTCAATGCGATTGGACCAAATACCGCACCAGATCATCGTAACTCTCTTAAAAATGCTCAATTATATTGTCCTTTAAAATACATAAATAATTGTTCCAAGCTTTAATTATGTAAATATATATAGTTTTTTCTCTTAAGCTTAACCACGAGGTGTGCAAAGCAATAAAAAATATAATATTTACTGAGCTCACCTATGTAGTCAAGTGAGACTGTAAATTATAGAGTACCAAGAAGCTCATTAATGAAAGCATGTGAACTTCATTACGTACTTTAAATCTACAACCACATGATTAACTAATAGAGGGTCATTGATTGTGCCTGAGTATTACTTATAACCAAAAGCATACGGCAAAGGTATTTCATGGAAATTTTCTTAATAGCGTAGCGCTCTTAAGAACCTGATAACTAAGTGGACAATTAAAAGGCATTTAAATTAACGTTGTTTTATTTGCTTATTGTAGTTTACCTGCCAAGCGACAACATGGTTATATGTATTTGGGTTCCAAATAACCCAACTCTTTTGATTCAGCCAGTAGGGCAATTATACCAATCAATGCCTCTTCGGCATTGGGTATTATGAACGCAGATGGCAGTACAAACCCGAAATTCCCGGTGTCACGAAACTCAATGGTGTAGGATATTTTGATATCCTGTTCGTTGTATGCCCAATCGATAGTGGTGCCTGAGGCGGGATCTAAAATTGATTCATATTATTATATGCCGAATATGTATGTAATTTTGTATAGCTCACAGAGAATGCCAGCTGACGAGCCGTATCTGTACACTGTGCCATAGGGCAGATCCTTAACCGTATCGCTATAGGCCTTGGCAACTTGCATTAGGTCATCGTAGTTCTCCGGGACCTCGTCTTTGGTATGCCCATAAGGTGATAACAAGAGTTGACTATAGGAGTGGAAGGCTATCATAATATTCAGTTTATCCTTGATGCTGGCCACAAAATCCGACAAGGCCTTCGTCTCCGGCTCCGAGAATGCATGCGGCCCAGCGTAGGCCTCATTGCAGGGATCCGAGGAAGCGCCGCCATTCTCCATCCAATGCGAGTCGTAGTTTCGATTCGGATCAACGCCAATGCACTGGGAAATGTTCGAAGGTTGACGTGTCTTACGCCACAAACGATCCTGTGTACAAATAGGCGGTAAGATAAATATCCTTACTTAGGATTCAATTGGACTAACTTTTTCGTGGGTGTAGACAAATCCATCTACATTTAGCACCGGCACAATATACCAGTCATGGCTTTCGGCCAAATCCCGCACCAGATCATCGCTAGAGCTGAGTAGCTCATTGATCAACCACGTGGCCGTGGCTGAGGTTATCCATTCGCGCGCATGTATATTGGATTCTATGAAGACGCCCGGGTTTCCTGATCTATATGAGATCTTTATGCCGCGTATGTCACGACCCTCATATGATTTACCGACGACAAACCCATCAGTAACATCCGGATAGCCAGCGAGTATTTCATCCAGCCAAGCATCAATTTCAGCCAAGCTATTATAGCGTGTCCAACCGAACTTATCAGAAGCCCTTGCATCCGCCTCATTCTCTTTATCGATCAAACTTGAAAAGTAATATTAAAAAGTTCACAAAATAATCCCATTTAGATCCCAAGTTCTCTTCTACTTACTCCTGTACATTTGCAATAAGGATCTCAGCACTAGCATTATTTCTTTTCAATGTTTCCTCGAAAAATGGCAATGCATTTGGCGCGACCATCAAATAACACTCAGAACTATCCTCGTGCCACAATCGGAACTGCAAAAACGTTGCGAGTGATCGGAATATCCGGCGCATTTTAATTTATATCCCACTTACACTCTGATATATTTTGGTCAAATCGAGCAGCTTTTGTCGCTGCATTTCGGTTTCGTACTTGATTTTAAAAACCTTGTAGTTATCATAGCGCACTTTTTGCTGAATTTCTGTTTTTTGAAAAATACTAGCCGCGTTAATTGTGGCAACAAAAAAGATTACAGTAAATAACGCGTATAGCCTCATGTTTGCCGCTTGGTGTTTGTTGGACAACTGATATATTTCTGGTAGTTCGGCTAGCAGTTGGGTAAAAATGTCAAGCCATAAAGATTATGATTAAAGAATTTACTAGTCGGTAGTACTTATTGCAATGATAACAACTTTTCAACTATTCTCAATTATTTTACCTATTAAGAATACCCTGTAAATTGTTGAAATTTCAATAAGGACTCTTTCATTGAGGACTCTTAAAAGAAACTTACCCGAAAATAAATGTTCCCAATTTATTTAGTTCAGAATCGATAGAATCTTGGAAAAAATTGACGATATGACAACTCTTGCCATACTTTATACATTTGTTGAAAATGTTGAATTTTTGAATAGTCGTTATCCGAAAATTGTACGTTGTTTCTGCGATATATATTCAGTACTTTAGGAAATAAATGAATGCTAAATAAGCAATTAATAATGCACATTAATTTTATTGAAACTTTATTGAGCTGCAGTTATATGGTGGATTATTCATGTCTTTGCTTTGTCTTTGAGCAAGTTGGAGGATCAACAACTGTAGTTTACTTGTCCTTTTTGCATCCTTCACCACAATCGGTGCCTTCGCAAATGTCACACAGCGAGGACTTCACCTGATAGTACTCGGTGGCACGGCGATCCGTCTCGTAGTAGTCGTACAGGGACACAGCGGCGGGTTTTTGTTTGGCCACCGAATGCGCCCGGACGCCTTCCACAGGTAAACACTTCACATCCCCCGGTGTCAAGCTGTCGAAGTAGACAATCACCATGGAGTTCGCGTTCTTGGTTTCGATGCGCTTCACTCTATCGACCGCTTGAATTTTGTCAAAGCTATCCGTGTCGCCAACATAGCCGGAAGGCAAAGTTATTTCCATAACGGCCATGTTAGAGTCCTTCTGCTGGTCGCTCATCTCAAGGGGCACGTACTCGGCGCACACCTCCAGAGTCAGTTGCTGCAGGGGCGTGTCCTTCACAGTAGGCGTCACCTTAAAGCTGGGCTTCTTATCCTTCTCAGCTAGGTTATATCTGTAGGACAATTGAACCATTGCCGACCCCTGGCCCTTGGCGGTGAAGTTAACATTACGTGTGCTCTTGGGCAGAACATGACTTTGGAGTACCAGTGAATTTTCCGGATTCACTTTAATACTACCCTTGTTGTCACTATCCGAAACGAAGTCAATGTCAACATTGCCAGTGCCAGATCCGGTCTTGGAGGCAAAGTTTGTCAGGGCTTGCAGTCCGATGACCGTGTCCTGCGTGGAGGTGAAGCCGCCATTGCTGTTTCGCTGGGCGATCAGCCACTTGATTATTGGCAGCGAAGCATCTGCCGGCTCTTCCTCCAACAGAGCCAACAACACATAGGAAGTTATTTCGACATCATTGCTGCTAGGACGCCAATAGGTTAAGCGCTCAGCTGAAGTGAAGGACTTTTCGGGAGCCTTGGTCCACCACTTGCGACCATCCTCCTGTTTAGCGACGCTCTGAAGCTTAGCTAGAACTTTCTTTGCCTGCGGATGCTTGGCTAATTGCAGAGCAACAGCCGAGATCGATAGGGAATATTGATCATCTGTCTTGTCGACCTCTTGAGCGACGTACTGCAGAGCCTTGTCAATGGTCTCTTGATACTTTGATATGACCTCCTGCAAATCGTGGAGTTAACTAAGGTTAAGACCTTGGAACAAGCAGGAGTTTACTTACTTCGTTTTCGAAGAACGCGATCAGCACGAAGGAGGTGAGTCCTAAGGCATTCTGATTGGCATTGTCAAACAGCTTGCCCACCTCGGGGAACTCGCCGTTATCCTTCTGCTTGGATGCAAGGAAATCCAGGCCCTGCACTATAACCTTGGGATCGACATCCGTGTATCTAGCGGCCTGGTGGAAGGAGCGCACAACATAGGCCGTTAACCAGGTGCTACCCGAAGGATCCGATTTGCCAAAAGCGCTGTAGGAGCCATCATCGTGCTTGTAGGTGAGTTCACGCTGGTAACCGATTTCGAGAAACTTCTTCGCCTTGGCCACAACGCTGGGCATTTTTCGACCAGTCACCTCCAGATATTTGACTACCAAAATATTTGGAACAAAGTTGACCATGTTCTGCTCACCACAGCCATAGGGCATTCGCACCAAGTTATCCAAGTTCTTAATGGTGGGGCCCAGAAGATCACCAACCACAGAGAACTCTATAAATTCCGAATCTTCAACGGCTTCGTTGGGTATAGTGGCCTTCAGCTCTTGACTCATTTCGGATTGGTTCTTCAGATTAACGAAAAGAGCCTTATTCTCGAACTGTGTGACGCCCTCCGGATCGACCTTCAATTTCTGATGAATCGCATCGCCCGCTAGTGGAGTTGTCGCTGTGATTTTCAAGGTGATCGATCCCACTTTCTTGGGGCGTATCATAAAGGAGACGCTCTGGCCGTTGTTCGAGGGTATGGTAATGCGCTTCACGCGTTTTATTTCATCTATTGACTTCTCCTCGACCTCGTTGGTAGCCTCTGTGAACTCGTACTCCTTGTCTGAATTGTCCATTGTGACCTCAGCGTCGAGCACTTTATCCATGTAGTTGAAAACAATTACGGGTACGGCAATGACCTCACCTGTAAAAATGATGACAGTATTATATATCATATTGGCGACTATCTCTGTTTGGTACTTACCGCGCTTTACCGAATAGGGTAGATTCGTGGAGACGAAGAAAGGCTGGAACACTCGAATCTTGCTGGGATTCTGGGTTAGAGCAAATCCGGTAATCGGATTCAACGAGAAACCGGTAACAACCCACGAAGTGATCGTATCTGGGATCTTTTTGGTCAAACTAAAGCCCTCTGCATCCGTGCTGTTTCAAGGAAATTAAATAACACACAAAATATTCCATTCAGATATCGACATTCGCATTTAAAGGGTTAAGCACATAAAGGGTTAAGTATTTGTATTTCCTCTGTTAGCAATGAATGTTACAAATGATAAAACGAATAAACCAAACACATATGATCCAAATGTAAGTTAATGTGATGAATGTTATTTTTTTTTTACTGTTCTTGATGCGAAATATTTGTGTACGTTTTTGTGAAATTTCCTTGAAATATCCAAGTTTCCATAAATATTTCGCGTATGGCAGACAATTTTGGGTTCGTCCGATCTTTGGAAATGTTTTCAGTATCAATTGGCTTTTGTGTGGTCTTTCGTATTTTGCTGGCACTCTGCCTTTCCCCACTGACTTTCATTATTGGTATGAAACCCGAGTCCAGTCTCTTAATATTGTTTACTTTAAATGCAGATAAAATGTTTAATTAGTTCGTTAGTAATTAATTACGGTTCTGTGTCAAATAATGTACATTCTGTGTGTGTTATTTATTTGATAATACTGAAAGCGCAGCCCTTTATACCTTTGGCACATTTATTTCTAATCAGTTTAAATGCAAAAGTTACGTTATGTTGTTTAGAAAAATCCAAGTTTCGGGAAATTCTTTGCGAATTTGAGGGGCGGCTGCGGGACCTGGTGCTGGCCGCGGCGGAGGTCCTGGACGACCTGGAGCTCCCGGAGGTACAATCGAAGATGACCCCGCGAGGGGAATGGGAATAGGTCGCAGGTAATATACAATAATTTCTAGGTACAAATTTGGTTTTTTAAATCAGCTATAATAACATTCAAATCAAAAAAAACAAGAGGACTTTCCTATTATTATAATGTAAGATATTAAGCGCGAGTTTTGGCGACCTTTCCATATTTTAAATATAAGATATACATTTATTTTTGTTATTCCGAAAATTTCCCATTTTAATTTTACTATAAACGTTATTATTGTGCACTTATTAGGTGAAGTGTTCGGTGCGATTTTACGATATCAATCATTCATAATATAAAAATGTGTCACAATTACGTTATGTTTACGGCAAATATCCAAGTTTCAGGAAATTCTTTTCGAATTTGAGCTGCGGCAGAAGAGGCGCCTAATCCGGTAATTCCTATAAATTCTGTAGGCTCTACAGTGTTGCTAATAAGACTTGGAGGAAGCGGAACCCCTTTCAAAGCGAAAACCCGATGCACTGGATGTCGCAACATTCGCAAACCTAAGCGCAAATAGCTCATTTTAAAAATGTGCCTAAATATCTAACAAATACGTAGTACTTAATCATAAGAGGGTTTTAAATGTAGAACTAATTTCTTAACCGACTACCAACACATCAGTTTAAAGAAAGATTCAGTTTCAACATTTTTTAGAGGAACACAAAACTAATAATTACCCGTAAACCTGAAGACGAGTGTTTGATTTAACTGTTTATGAAAATAAAGGTGATTTTAAAGGTGAGGACTAGAAGTCCGAAAAATTGATAAACGTAAGTTTCCCAAAATATTAACTGTACAACTTTCATACTTCTCGCTGTGTTCAAAAATCCAGCTTTCGGAAAACTCTTTACGTATTTCTGGTATATTCTGGTCGGAAACGATATCAATGGAAACTGCCACGCTATCTAGTTCAAGTGCCACATGGAATACATCTGCCAGAAAAAATAAAATGATTAATGTTGCCTGAAAAAAAGGCTACTCCATCAAATTGGTTAGCTGCAAGCGCCTTGGTAAAATGTGATCAATGTTAGTTTTAACGCTTATTCCATACAGATTTTTAGACTAGATATAACAGTTAGTTGTTTGCCCAAAAAAACACAGTACTATGTAAGATTTTTACAATTACGTCAGATTGTTAACAAATATCCAGGTTTCAGGAAATTCTTTCCGAATTTCGGGGACCACAGTAGGAGCAGAAACTGCTCCTGGAAATCCTGCCCCAGAAAGTCTGTCAGCTGCCATCGAGTACAGCACAATCCCGGGACTAAACAAAGGTAGGGCTTCGGCATAGTATATGTGACCTACGTACAATTGGTTGGTTTTTAGTAAGACTTAAAATAAAGATGATTTAAGCGGGCCGAGACATTGAGACAAAAGTGAAAGAGAATCCAGACTGAAGACAATCACATTTCAAATCAAATCAAAATCGTACTTTTTCACATTATCAAATATCCAGCTTTCCGGAAACTCTGCACGAACTTGTATCTTCTCCTCAAAGGCAATTGTGTCTGCATGATACACGTTGTCACTTAATAAATATGCCACGTAGGGGTAACTATCTGATAAAAAATATATATAACCATATATAAGCGAAAAGATCTACATGCAATAGGTTGGGTTAAGTAAGCCTTAAAATAAAGTTGATTTCAACGTGCCGAGACATTGACAAAAGCGAAAAATCTGAATCAGAACTGAAGACAATTACAATTTTAAGAAATAATCAAAATCGTACTTTTCAACATTCTCAAATATCCAGCTATCCGGAAAGTCTGCACGTACTTGTATCGCCATTTCAACGGGACGATTCACGTGGGCACTTAATAAATATGCCTTGTCGAAGTAATTCTCTGCTTAAAACATATAATCATATATCACTTAGTATATATACATACTAGGAAGAAAGACCTCAACCTTAGCTAGCTAGGTGAAGTCTCCAACTAATTGTTACTTTGTTTAATACTTCTAATTAATACGTGCGCTTCATGCTTTAGGACTTTAGGCATCAAAAACCCACCTCAAATTGGCTGAATGCCAAATCCAAAGCTCTGCGAAATTATCGCGTACCAATTCAATTTGATGCGCTTGCGGCGAATCTATTTCATCTCTGGCAACAAAATCATCTAATGCTTCATCTTCTTCTAGGTATATTGGATAAGTATCAAACATGCCGTCAACCGCATCGTATGAACGTGTCGCTAAAATTCGTACACCAAGAAATAAGTTCTAGCCCTAACAGAATATCTCCTCCTCTTAATAATTGAGCTATATTTGCTTGTTCCGGTTTTATGCCCCCCTTGAACTTACCGAAATTATAGGGATAATTGGCATTTGTTAGGGTTACCAAACCGGAAGACTGCCCCGGATACCGACCATAGCCCTGTTGCCAGGGCGTAGATGTTTTGTACTTGTTGAGGCTATTAAAGACATCATCCCGAGCCAAATCATTGCCCGACTTAAGCAAGAGAACACTCTGATCCACGCCAAGTAGCCCAACATACGAGTCGGCATCAGTTTTGATTTGCAGTTTGACCTCCTCGCTGGGCTTGGCTTCCAGAGGAGCAGAAATCTCGATCTGTGTTTGGTAATCTTTATTTTCGAGCTGGAAGATTGCGGTTCTGTCTACATACCGAGTTCTCGAAATCCTTATCGAAATCAATGGATCGCTCTTCGAAGCGCAGCTCGTTGTTAAAGACGTAATACACATAAATCGAGGACTGCGGCACCATGGCAAAGCTGGGCGTAAACTTCACGGTGTGGCTCTTGCGACCTTCTGGTACCTCGACATGTTCGGCCTTCACAATATTTCCCCGGGCGACAATTGCGTAGACGAAGTACGGTATATGCTCGTCCGACTTAACATCGAAGGAAACGTCGTTGCCGAGCTTAAGACTAATTGTGAAATTATATTAAAGAAAGGGAAATGGATGTCTTTTTTGGAACTTACGATTTTGAGTTAACTTGAATCTTAAGCGGTTCGGATGATTCGACAGTCGGCTCAAATTCGCGTATGGAGCCCAGGTAGGAGCTGGAGTCCGCGTAGGATCCTCTGATACTTAAATGGCTATTCTCTTTTTTGGGCAGGACAACGTTAAATGTGGCAATACCGTGCTCGTTGACAGGAGCTTCGAACTCAATGGTCTCGTTTGAAGCTGTGGGCGTCGGTTGTAAATCGAAATTGAAATATCTGTACGACGGATCGAATGCCAGTTTTGCCTTCTTCGTGGCATCTCGTACAGGTGAACCGTCCAGATTTTTGACTACAAACTGATAGACAAACGCCTTGCCCGGATGATATTGGGTCACTGGATCGACGGACTCAAGTTTGTGGCGCTGCGAGTGCAGGGTGACAACAGTCGATGCGTTTTGTTTGTTGCCCGTAAGATCCTCGGTTACCTCGGCAAAAATCTTCAAGGGCGGCGTATAACGTGAGTTATATTGCGAGCCTTGGATTGGGAATTCGACATGACCCTTGCCATCGACGTCGATTGTTTTCATCTGATGCACGTTGCTGTCACCGGGGCTAAAGTAGCTATAGTTCGGCTCAATGGAGACGGTCGCCTTGCCCTTCACCGGCTTGCCGTATGTGTATTTGGCCCGAATTGTGGCCTTGATGACACCATCTTGTACGGCCACATCCTTGGCTGATTCCACAATTACCTCGAATTTCGGCAGCACATATTTGGCCACCTCAAAGGACTTTGATTCCGCCTGCTCATCCGCCACATTGACTGCGATATTCCACATGCCCAGCACCGGCTGCTCCGACAGCTGCAGCTCTCCTACAAACACGCCCTTGGTCAACTGAACGTCCGTCAATTGCTTGATGCGATTCTGGGCTCCGTCCGTGATTGCAATCGTAATCGGCTTGTCGATGCCCGCAGGTCGTGTGTTCTCGTCCAGAAATAGAACTCGGAACTGGACTAGATCTGATGGCTTGTAGGTTGCCTTATCGGATTGTATAAATATTGATGGCTTGTTATCGGCATAGTTCAGCTTGGTGGAATTTTCAAAGATAACGCCCTCAATTCCGGCTGCTGTCAAATTGTAATCTCCATTCACCAACTTTGGCACATCGAACTCCACGTTCGCCGTCGACATGGGCTGCAGCTCCACCTGCTTTGTCTCATTATACGATGGTCCAGTTATGCCCACCTTTATGATGCTTTTCCCCTCAGCCTTGTGCACGGAAACGGCCACATTATATTTGAAATTTGAGCGTATGGTGCCAGGTCCGATTACCGTGTACAGACTGAAAAATTCAAATTAATTCATTAGTACTATTATTCTAAGATAATTTTATTAGCTAAACTTAATTTTTTTTTTTATTTTATACTTTACAAATATGCAAAGTAATTCTATTTACATTAATCTGAAATTCTAAGCGCTATGAATAAGTAATGGTTTTTTTTTTTATCATTATCTCTCACTCTATGCCAATCAGAAACGAGAAAGAAGTTCTATCTTCGGCACGCCGAATATTTAATACCCTTGCAGACCCGAGTATGGTCAAGATATCTTGAAAAACAAAAAAGTTTTCCATTCAACAACTTACTCTTCGACCGATCGTTCCTATGGCAGCTATATGATATAGTGGTCCGATCCAGCTGGTTCCGATATATCGACTCGACTGATGATACTTATCAAGAATATATGTACATATATAGTTTATGGGGTCGGAGATGTCTCCTTCTATGCGCCACACATCTCACGACAAAATTATAATACCCTCTGCAAGGGTATAAAAATGCAAAGAATCTAAACGTCGCTCGCTTTCAATCAAGCATATCGAAGACATTTTTTTTCGGTGTTGCTTCATTTTTTTGTTCTTCTTAAACATGTCAAGAGATAACGTAATGAGAAAGGTATCGCTATGGAAAGTATGCACACGCTTTACCTTTACCTTTGCGCCTATCCAACCGGTTTTAAATATACAATCATTATCGTAGATAATCTTTCAGTTATATTTTCATTGAATCACTTTGCAGTGTATAAGCATATAAATAGATAAAAGTTGAGCACCTCTTAAATAAGCAATTATATAAATAACTCAAGGCCTAATTTTGGCTTAACTTAGGTTTTGTACATATTACTTACCCAGTGGCATTTACGAGTAGTCCCAATTGAAATACACAAAAATAAAAAACCAAAATCCGCGACATAATCGCGTATTTTGTTATTTTTTTTTTAGTTTTCGGCGAATTCAATAGAAATGGGGTTCCGCGAAACTATAGTCAGGGTATCACTGATTGTGCTTAAACAATTATAATTTAATGATGTACTATATATTCTTTATAGAATAGTGCTGTTGCACATGATTCACAGTAAGTATTGTTTTTATTTTTTTTGTTCTCTATCAGTACACAATACACAAAAAAAGAAACACAGCAAAACAAAGCTCAGCTTCAATTCGTTTGAGCGATCGCAACAGACGTTTCGAAGTGAATCGGATGCCGCTCGGATCCACAATGAGCTCGCTCTGATGCGCAGCGGGCATTAAGTATGATTTTGAGTGTGACACGAACACGGGCTACTATTGTCTATGTATATGTATGTATATATATGTATACGTACCAAGTGTCACAGTGTGTGCTGAGAAATTCCCCGCTGTTTGGGACATATCTGTGAAGTATCGGCATTTCTTTTACCAACGTCACAGCTGAGACTCTTTTCTGTGTGCTTGTTTGTTTGTTTTCGTCGGACTCAAATGAAGCGGACAACTTTGCGAATCAAAAATCTACAAAATCTGTGTTTGACGCAAATAAAAAGATTAGTACATACAAAAAAAAAAACTATCTAATTAATCACATTATTAACTGGTTTACCCCAAAACAATTTTTCGTGTGAATTATAGCAACTAACTTCGAATTAAATCAGAAGTAATAATAATAAATATGATAATAATAATAATAGTGAATAGATTAAAGAGAAACATTTATCAAAATATAAAAAGGTTTTAAAGTCAACGCCCACTTTATACCGCTTAGCGGAGACAACAACCATGCACGCAAGCTTTTCCCCTTTAGTATTTTATACTCAATGCAAGCAAGCTATAAATTCAACAATATATGGTATCTCACTCTAGCTTATTGTCGATTGCGCGTGACGTAATCTGTGTTTAACAGTGTTAGAGCGAGTGCGATAACTCTTATACTCTAAATAAATGTGCCGCGAATTTAAAAGCTATTACAAACTTATATTCCTTGTTACATCTGAATGAACACACAAATACAGATAAGCTAATAACAAATTATGAAATATATTATGATAGTTTTGGTTTCTTTATTAAAAATATTCTACTGGATTGTTGTGTGTTTTGTATATGCGTGTGTTTTCGTATTATACAATTAAACAACTAAGAATATACATACACATAATTTGTTATTTAACTGTTTTGCCCAATAGACAATTACAATATTAATAAACTTTGCTCCTCAGAGGATGCGTAATATGTGGCCACAGCTTGCTGTTTAATATTAATTTAAATTTGCTTTTTATTTCTACATGTATCACAAATTATGTATAAATGATGGGGCAACATAATCCAAAAACGCTTTCCCAATTTATCGGTCGAATAGGTCGTCTTTGGCTTTATCGGCTATTGCTGGCCTTTCTTCCATAGCGTTAGGTTGGGTCTCAAATTAGATGTAAAATTAATATTGCATTTCTTTTGGCGACATTTCACGTTAAAACTAAACATTTACTTAATTTAAAAGATGATGTGTGATCACACATGCGTCTATAAATTACAAAAGATTTTATTGAAGATTAATCGTAAAAATTGTGATAATAATAATAATTGCTTCATATCACCAGTTTGCCTGGACACAATCGAATTCCGTTCCCGTTTCTACGATTTTTCGTCATATTTGTAGATTTTAGATGTTTAATTGCAGTGTTCTTTTCTGTATCACAAAGTTCATACTATATTATGTTTATTTGGGCTCTAAGCACGTTCTATATTATCCGTTTGCACATCTTCTTGAACTCTGACTAAAGACAATTTAGTGAAAGGGATTAAAGTTAAAAGCTAAAATGTTGTCAAAAGGTGGATTTGATTTACGAATGCCTTCAACATAGGGACGGAACGATCAATAAAACGTTGGGCTTTTCTATTAGGTTAAAATAATTGAGTAAAGCAGAAGAAGAAGAAGGTGGAAGGCGAAATATACACAGCAATATAGAAACTTGACGACTTGTCTAAAATTTGTTTATACTTGTTTTTTTCAACCTATTTAAGTTCAGACTCTTATGCTTGGTCACAAGATTTATACTTTATGGGGCTATATTGGGCGCTGTCGAACGTGCCTAATCCGGATGGCTTGCCTATTTATAAATGTACAACTTTATGGGAATTCCGATTTGAGTGAGTGTAATCTACATATTTCGTACCTGGAACAGCTACAATCCGTGTATGATAATATCCTCAAGTTATACAAAGTATTCTACAGCAAATAAACGTGAAACGAAAATTCGAAGCACCATTAAGCTACGCCTATCTACAGTACTTGAAATATAATATAACTCCAATTGCGCGTCCTCTATTTACATTAGATGGAAAGGAAAGTCCTTCTCCTTAGCGTATCATATGCAGCTTCCAGCGGAGCACAAAGTAGGCAATAATACGCAGTGCAAAAAAGATTCCTATCAGAGCTACGGCATCGACCCAGAAGCGTGCATCCTCCATAGACATCCACTCGAGGAACTTCTTGGGAACGCGATGATGACAGTATATCTCGTTGCAATGCAATTTGGCGCGATCCATGCCGTAAATGGAGACCATGGCGCCTACAAAGCGAGAAAATATATAACTTGGACAATTACAGGATATTTAAGATTGCAACTTACCCTCAAAGCCGTAACGCACGTAGCTAACATATGTGACCCACTGTAAATAGGCCGGTATAGTATCGAAGTTGACAAAGAAGCCCGAGAACAGAATAGTTGGTATCGTCGTGACGGGTCCAAGAAAAACACCCGACTCGACATTCATGCCAGCACCAATGAGCAGTCCCAGAGACTGGGCCACGAGAGAGTTGAGCACGCAGATGAACACAAACATCGAGATGCGTTCCAATTCCATGGGCTGCGAGGTCAGATAGTAGACAACCAGTACAAAAACGCTGGAGAAGACGATCTGGAGAGCAACATGTCCATTAATATTTGCAGGTAAGATGCCGAAGTAAGTTATTACCTGAAAGGGAATGTCGGCGATGGTCTTGGCAAAGTAGAACGCCTTGAGTGAGTACCAATAGTTGAGATGCTCCCGCACAAAAACGGACATCTCCGTGGGAACTGTGTGGGATTATATTCATATTGTATATTTGTAAAATTAAATTTTAAATTTCAGCCCTTACATGTCAGAATGGTGGGCATCATGGCCGTAAACGTGGTGAAGAGGGAGACAAAGAAGATGCAGCCCGCATTGCTCATAATCTTGCTGGCCTCGTTGCCCACATCATAGTAGATCATCCCAATGATCGCACCCACAATTATATGCGAGGCCAGCCGCATATGGGTCAGCATTCGATCCCTCATAATTGTCCGAAACGAGCGTTTCAACAGTATCCAAAACTGCGTCCAGCCGCTGGTGGGGAAGCCCGTCTTGTTGGGCAGCGTGACGACACTTTCGTGCGAGTCCAGCAACGAGGTCATGCAACCGACTACGGCATTTGTGCCGCCAGATACGGCATTCTGGCTTTGGCCACCTTTCGACGAACTGAAGCTGCAACTGTCCTCGTTCGTTGTGGCCATGCATTCGGAGTTCTGCGACTGCTGTGCCTCCAGCTTCGGTGGTTTCAGCTCCGTTAGCTCGTCTGCGTCCGCATAGCTTATGGGTTCTAGTGTAATTGGCGACTTCTCGTCCTCCAGTCGGATCGTCGCAACAGCCGTCGATGCGGCCATGGTGTTGGCGTTGCTATTGTCCAAACCGCTGCCACTGCCCTTGATAATGTCGTTGGCTATGCCCTTGGCGTTGGCTAGATTGAGCCCGTAGTCCTTGTGCATGTACTTCTTGCACGTGCCGCTTTTAACGGCCTCGACTAGCTTGGGCACTGCCTCGCCGTACTCTCCGGAAGCGACCTCGAGCACATAGTCAGCGGGATTGTGGTACGAGGGGCATTCATAGCCGAGGGATGAAAGGTACGGCACCAGGCCATGCACGCGACCTTCGTACACGCACTGACCCTGGGCCAGGAGGTAGAGATGATCGAATTTCTCAAAGAGACGCGCCGACGGCTGGTGGATGGTGCAGACAATGGTGCGACCTCCACGCGCGAGCGATTTCAGCAGTGAAATCAACTGAAAGCAGGTGGAGCTGTCCAGGCCGGAGGTTGGCTCATCGAAGAACATGACCGGCGGATTGTTGACCAGCTCCAGGGCTATGGACAAACGTTTCCGCTGGCCGCCCGACAAATTACAGGTAAACGTGTCGGCCGATTCCTTTAGACCAATGGTATCGAGTATCTCCTCGACAACGACGCACTTGGCGTACTTGATCATGTTCTTGCCAAGCTTTAGATTGGCGGCCACCATCATGGCCTCGCGCACGGTTAGGTTGGCAATCAGGACATCGTCTTGCATAATGTAACAGGAGAGCTTACGGAACCGGCGAAGATTTCTCTCCTTGCTGTTGATCAGCACCGAGCCGCTCAGCTGAGAAGTTCTGCAAACAAAAAGAGGATTAACACGCAAGTTAAAGTTGAGCTGAATCATTAAACATACTTATATCCAGCCAGGATGTTCATCAGTGTGCTTTTCCCTGCTCCGGAGGGTCCCATTATAGCCGTTATCTGTCCATTGCGAAATTTGCCAGAAACGCTCTTCAGTATGGTCTTAAAACCACGTATATGTCCCTCGGCCACCGAGTAGGAGATATCACAGAACTCGATGTCCACGGGCGGACGCTGCGGCAGATGCGACAGCGAGATGGTGCCCTTCTTCTGTCCGTTCGGGCTGTTGCTGTTGTTTTGTATTTTGGGCGCCAGCCCGTAGTTGTTGTGGCTGTTCGTGTTGATCCGGCCATTGCATAAGTTGTTCTGGGAGCTGCAAAGAAGTCGTGGGACTGTTATATAACTTGCTAAGCGGCAGGCAATTAACTAGGAGAGCTGCCTACTTGACCACGACTGGCTTCTGCCAGCATGGAGCACCGTCTTCGGGCCGCTGCAGCGCGCTGACACACCCGTTCTTCGTCAGCTTTGTCTGGACAAAGGACAGCGAACGTCTGCACTTGGCCACATCCGCATAGGCCTCCACGTAGGCGGATCGCCTGCATGTTGCCTCGAAGCTGGTGTTCTGAATGCCATCCAGCTGGACAGGATGTGGCTGCTGCGCCGCATTGCTGTCCGGGCTGCTGCTGCTGCAGTTGATTAATGTCAGCTCCAAACTGTTTGGCATGCTTGCTTATTTTGATTTGTACGCTTCTATTGGCTCATTTCTTATTTTACTCAACACTATCAGCTGGCATCTGGCGGGGCATCATGAATTACGCTTTTCGATTTATCAACAGCCAGTCGACAGGCCAAATAGCCAATAGTCAATAGTCAATAGTCAATAGTCAATAGTCAATAGTCAGTCGACCGTAATCATGATTCAATCGTACAGATTCGTGCCTGCGCTCCGAGAGCCCGTACCCAACCCCCCCGTTCCCCTGCCGAGCAATCGTTCGTAAATCTTGTAAAGAGCAAAGTTCGATTTGCGTTTCATTCATAAATGCCGTGTGATGCCCTCGTTCATTGGTCTGCTATTGATAAAAATATGCCGACTGACTGCACGACATTCTTGCCAAAGCTGCCAATATCAATTAAAAACACAGTTTTCGGTGCAAACTACTTATTGCAACCAGTTGAGCGCAGCTAATTGATGATGGTTGATGAACTGATGTACAATTGATGTAAACTGTCGGTCTTGAAATCTAGCTGCTGCTGCTAGAACAAATATACAATGTACAACGATATATGTACGATGTACAACTCTGCAACCAGTTGAGCGCAGCTAATTGATGATGGATGATAAAGTGATGTGCAAGTGATGTGCAATTGATGTACAATTGATGTAAACTGTGGGTCTAGAAAGCTAGCTGATGCTAGAACAAATAAACAATTAATACTGCAACTAGTTGAGCGAAGCTAATTGATGATGGATGATGTAGTGATGTACAATTGATGTAAGCTGTGGCCAAAGAAATCTACCTGTCGCTAGAACAAATAAACAATTAACCCTGGAGATATCTAAATGCATTTGTTCATTGTTCATTCAAAGTTCATTTCTAAAATACACATATGTACATTTGTCGACTGTTGTGTATTTTTGTGGCCGTCTTTGTTTATCTTTGCCGATTCACACAGAGCACGTACACTCAAACAAGGCACGTTGGCCTGGTGAGAAACTATGCACTCAAAAATAAGGGAACAACTTTTAAACTCTTATAGAATCATTAGAGCATACAGCTGATGCCTGAAGTTAATCAATTAAAATTCCGATATCTGTCTTTTGAGGCAACACACATTTTTGACTACAGTTTCGGTATATGTATATGTATGTACATATCAGATCCGTCCACCGACAAACAATAGTGAGTCGGTCGCCAGCGACAGGGCCAATCAGCTGTTGGCCCAAATGGTCAACAGCTGCGATTGAGGCGCACATTTGTTATCCAAAGCGACGACAACGACAGCAACAACAACAACAACAAACAAATATCGCGACAACGTCATCAACTTGCTTTTGTGTTGGTAGAACTCGGTTTGTTTATAGTTTGCGGCTACGCTGCTTTTAGATACGATAAATACGAGTTTGTGCCGCTGCCCGCCCCACTTGCCCGCTTCCCCACACTTCCGACAGCAGCCACATTGCCTTCTCGCAATCGCCAATCGTTTCGCGCGAATTTCTCGGTGCGCGTGCACCCAGCGACTGGCCTGGGCTGGGTACATTTTAGGTGCGCATGTACTCGCTTGCACCGAGAGACGCGAGACGAGAGACGATGCTTTGGCTTCGTGCAGCGCAGCGCATGTCGATGTTAACGAACCCGACCAACAACACTTTCTGGCTTACATTTACACGTACAACCAGATAAATTCCAAGAAAGTGGATATATTGTTTTTATACCCTTGCAGAAGTATTATAATTTTGTCTCGAAATGTGTAACGCATTGAAGGACCCCAATAAGCATATACATATATTCTTTTCAAAATCCTATCAACATCGAGACACTATATTATATAGCTTTCATAGGAACGATCGGTTGAAAATTAAGTTACTGTATTGAAAACTTTTTTGATTATTAAGATATTTTGACCAAACTCGGCATTTATTAGTTTTACTATGCTTCTTACATTTATGCAAAATATGATTTGCATTGGACCACTATATCATATACATAGCTGCCATATGAACGATCGGTCGCAAATTAAGTTGTTGTTTGAAACACTTTTTTGTTTATATAGATATCGTGACCAAACTCGGTATTTAAAGGTTTAACTATGCTTCCTACATATATTCCTTATCTTATGTACACTGGAACCTTATATCAAATAACTGCCATAAAACCGATCGGACGAAAATGAACTTATTGTATGAAAAACTTTTTGTTTTTCAAGATATCTTATCCCTACTCGACATTAACTATTTTCCCTTCTTAGATACGAGCAAAGCATTACGAGCATTA
Source organism: Drosophila montana (assembly GCF_035044405.1). Classification (NCBI taxonomy): domain Eukaryota; kingdom Metazoa; phylum Arthropoda; class Insecta; order Diptera; family Drosophilidae; genus Drosophila; species Drosophila montana. The sequence continues at coordinate 303,835 of NW_026998148.1, read as the reverse complement.
TGAAAAGCTTCGGTCTGTAAGGGTATTAAATATCCGGCACGCAGATGATAGTTCTTGTTTCTCTATTTGTTTTCTTCGCGTGTGATTTGAACATTTTTTAACAAAAAATCGAAGCATTGCTCAACACTTTAAAAAAAAGAAACTGTTTATCAATAATAATGTCTTGTAATTACTGGCAATTTAACTGAAATTATATTGATTGATTAGCAGGCCATAACTCAGCAGCTACTGTTCCTCATAGAAACTAGTTACAATTGAGCTTTGCCCAGGCTATAAATGCGCCGGGTTAGATTTGTTACTCTGTTGTTTTGCACCGATAAAAGTTAACCGGAAATATCAGATGGCACGACGCATTAGATCATCCACGTTTTGAGGCAATTAAGCGTTTAGGCATTTAATAGCAGCCATAGCTGAGTAACTGAGCTGTTTCCTTATTTAAATATAAGCTCGTTCGTTGTACTTTGTGGGTTCATATATCAAGGCATAACTGGGGACTGTTTGTACGCGGGTCGGCTCTTAACTCAGTTGAAACTTTGCAAGTACCCAAAACAAAAGTGACCGATAAGTGCGTTGAGTTCAGTGAATGATAACATTTTTCCGATAGACCTATGTATATCAATAAAGCTTAGAGATGTCGCTCGGCCAGGTGAATATCCTGCAAGCTATATTTAATGTTAACAAGTTCTAGGAGAATCAAATAAACTCTTGACGGTCAGTCTTTAAGGAGCAGATGTTTCAGAAATGGATTGGCTCGTTCTCGATGACCTCGATGTGTGGGAAAGGTCAATATGTCTGAAGTGTACGCCCATGCCAACTTCTCTGCCCGTCTTATCGCTGGGTAAGGAACGCCTCGGAGGGTTTACAAACTGACAAGTGCGGAGCCCAGCTGTCTGTCAGTATTTTTTTGTTTATTACTTTATGTCCCACGTAATATATTCCGTTTGAACTCAGTTGCATAATCCTCGCACACGTCGCGCAATTTTCACCTCCCGTATGTTGCCCGATTTCTAGAGCCGACGAGCCACGACATCGTTTTGCTGGCACATTTTATTGTGGGAACATTTTGAAATATGTATATATGCACACAAATAATTAAAGCCCAAATTGCAACGCTCAATAAATAAACACTGAAAAAGCCGCCGTAAGGCGACGACTGCAGCGACCCGAAACGAACTGAACTGAACTCAACTCAACTCGGTTGAGCTGACTACGGCAAAGTTTGGACAACTTGGCGGCTTGTTCGATTTTTCCAAGCACGCGGCGCCGTCGTCGGCTGCGACTTGGCCATAGTAGCGATAATGCTTGGCCAACTATTTATATACCCTTTCCTCCGCAAGAGAGTATGCTTATTGTTCGACAGTGCTTGTCGTGGCAGTTGAATCAAAAAATTGATGTTGTCATTTTGAGGTAGAGTATTCTTGCGTCGTTATGGCGTGTGAGGTCCTGTGCTTTTTCTTCCGCTTCGCTTTGCTATTGCTCCTGACAATGGCTGGCCCTCTTGGCTGTTCACCGTTACGTATACATACATATACGTTGCCCACACTCCATGAATGTGTCTCATGTATGTGTGTATCTGTGTGTGTGTGTGTGTGTGTGTGTGCCCTTTTGTCTGTAGCACTGCCAACAATATGAACGAGCAGATACAAGTACTTGGGGGGGAAAAGGATGTGTCGAGAATTTTAAACGTTTTTTATGAATTCCAACTTTTGTCTGGCCGGCTTCTGCTTGAAAATACGGAAAAGTGCAGCTATGCAGCTACCCGCAGGACCTGCCAGAAAGGGCTTTTTTAATTACATTCATTGTGGGCGATTGGTGGGCGTTATTTGCACGTGGGCGTGTGCATGTTCTATTTTAAATTTTAATCATGGGTAGCCCGGACTGTTGTTCAAGGCCAAAACAGCTGGCTACTGAACAAAAGTTATTTAACACCTCTTATTCTTTTTTTTCACCTATTGCTATCAGCTACTTAAAACCCATTTAAGTGACAGTTGCGCTCGTTGGGCGACATCGGCATAAGAAACACATATGTTACAGGTGCGAAAAGTGACAAGACAACCATTTGTTGACCAATTACTGGACTCAACAATCCAGCTCATTTATCTATATACATGACTGACTGGCCCATCAAATGCGAAGATGGGGCTTTGGGAAATTACGCCCGTAGGTGACCTTTTAAGTCCAAATTCATTTCCAAACAACTGTATGAAAAATTATTTGTTCCCAGAATCCATGCTTCCTCTGTGGAAAATGCGATTCGAGGATTTTGTACACGAATAACTAATAACTAATCTAGTAACATACTAATACGATGCTAACATACAGATTCGTGCTTCAGCAATTCTGAAAATTCCACCCGCAACTGTGGAAAATTGTAGGGATGCCTCACACTTTTCAGAAAATCTGCCCATAATGAATGATAAATGCGGTGAAAGGTTATAAGGGCGCAGTTTAAAGATTCGTTCATCGGCCTTAAATTTGTTTTCAAAGCACACCTTAAGAACATATTAAATTATACGTGTGTAAGAAGCAGGCCTTACTCCAGTTATTAAAAAGCTAAAGCAAAACAAAATCAATTCATATTCTATTTCTAAAATTGGTTAGTCAAAAAAAAGAGGCTCTTGAAAGACTCCCCAACTTTTGGATGTATATGTATAAATTTGGTAGATGCCATTTTATGCAAGAGTTCAAATTTAGTCCGCTTCTATATGAAAGTATCCACGACTAGCAATAGTTTTAGTGGAAGGGAAGTTATAAATAATAGTTAAATTCGTTCTGAACGTTATGGTTGTTTATCCGTTTCTTTAAAGAATATGCTTTTATTTTATAGTTCGTTTAAGGTGAATGTTATTCAGCTGCGAATAAGTTAAATGAGCTGTCAGTAGACGGTACTTGAACATTTTGCAGGTCGGCACGCGATTTGTGCTGCTCCTTAGAAATGAGCTCGAGCCAAGAATGACTGGAAACAACTCGCACATTTATGTATGTGTACATACTATATTTTGTACTATATTACATATTGTCTATCGATTTTTCACAGCTGCTAACAATTTACGTGGAAGGTGCGTCGCATCGTAGAAGGAAGAAGATATCGGTTCCGTCGAATGTTCTAATATTAATGCGTCTGCTGGCAGCAAGACCTGGATACAAACTTAGCTCGACAGCCTTTTGATTCATTGAGCAACTGGACAAAGCCAACGCTCAAGTGACCTAACGTGATTTGGCCGAGTGGCCTCATAGTTTGCGGAAGACTATGACTTAATGAGCAGCCCGCTCCCTCGAAAGGCCCAAACACGCCCTGATTATGCCAGCCTATTTGGGTCATTCAAAACGAAGCTCCTTTTCACGAAGGTATCCCGTACCCCCCACCACAATTATAATCTACGCTAATCTCATTAGTTTTCAGCCCTGCTCAGAATTTAGGTGATGAAATATCTGCCCCATGCTACTCACCCATAGACGGCATTGCATTGCTTCAAGTCGTTGGTCTTCTGCAGGGGCAGCGCCTGCAGCTGATTCAATGGGGGGGCCACAGGCTCAGCGCCTGATCCTTGCTGGCAGATTGGGGGCGCAGCAACTGCTCCTCCTTCCGCCGTTGTTGTTGTTGTTGTGCTGCTTTTGTAGTGCACGGCATTGAGAGGTGTCGTCGACGTTGACGTCGATGTTAACATTGTCTGGGCGGGCAGTATGACGGCGCAGCTGCCGTTTTCTTTGTCCACGAGTGGAACATTTGAGGCATGCAACTCATCCATTTCCTAGACGTTAATGAGTATCTGACTAAATTGTAAATTTCATAAAGTTGCGATTGGCATCAGGTTGTGTCAGTCACCATTTAGCTACTTATTATTATTATTATTAATTTTTTATCAAATTAATAATGTGTTTTTTTCCTATTTTTACAGGATATATTCTGCGTTTATTGCTCGTAGATTTAACGTTGAATTATTCATTGTTGAGTCTCACAATTTATTTGGCATATCTGTTGTTTTATAGTTGGAAGTTTATAAATAATTCAGTTTTCTCGATTCCTTCTGCTGAGAAGATGCCAAGCAGCTGTTAAAGATACAAGCAAAATAGATGGAGAGTATGTTAATGAGAACATCTGCTTCTGCTGGATATATCTTATTAATTCCTAGACTTTTTGTATAAATAAATCAGAAGATCAACTAAATAAGGCACATTTTAAAATACAATTTCTCTTTGGTGTCGTTTTGATCTTTGTCCGAAACTTCAATAGGCTTTAAATGCAATTTTCCGGCGCTTTTCGTGGCGCGTGTCAATGAACAGGAGCTTCTGGGTTTAGCTGCACCCGTCGGATGCTTTGGCAGGTGGCCGGGCGATAAGATTGCAACAGTGTGGAACCGTTTCGCTATTCAGCGAAAGGTATAGATTATAAAATATAGTGTACAAAGTGCCTACACATACAAGTTTATTACAGATTTGTTTGACTGTGCGATTAGGGATGATTGTGATAAGCGGGGCTATTGAATGCCTTCTTTTCCTGCTAATCGCAGATATGTAATAGTCTATAAACCGGCGACTGCCCAAGTGTTTTATATAGTTATGTTATATAGCCTTTGCCTGGTTGTCGGTCGTCTGATTTATCAGCCAACGGCAACAGATATATTTCTGGCTAATCATCATGCCAAGTGGACTTTTCTGCCTGTTAAATCCGAATTCTACACAGGAGCCGTAAGTAGGACAATTTGAACGTGGGCGTATGGCCCTACCTTAAGCTCTTTCAAAGTGGGTTAGTGGCACGAACAGAGGTGCGGGGCGAGCTCTGACAACTTTATTAACTGCAGGCAAGTTGATAAAGCCAGACAGACGACTTTCAATCATAACGGCACGAAAATTTGCACGCAGATTCACATTTGGAATAATTTTCATAAACAAATTGCGACCGTAAACAATTAAATAAAAATAAAAATGCTTTGCCAATTCCGCTCAGCAGCATAGAGCTGAGAGCGACACCGCGAGAGCCACAACAGGGAAAAGAGCCAAACAGAACGCACGCGCGCTCAATAGATACAAAAGCAGGAAAGATACATTTAAAGATACATATGCATTTTTTCTTTTATTTCAAGCTGTTTCTATGGCAGCGGAATTGAAATATTTGTGGCTGAAGCAAACAAAACTGTTAATCTTTACACAATATTCCGGATTGGGGTTTAGGGGTGGGTAGCTTAAAATAAACAACTGTTTTTGGTTGGTTTACTGCAATTTGTAGTTGCGTGGCTGGGGGAGGGGAGGGGAGGGTAGGGGTTGGAACCACCACCACCACGCAGCGGAATAACATGCCACTAAACGGCGCAACTATATTATATTTTCATGTATCTTTCTAGTGTACTATGATATAAATTTTAGATTCTGGCTGTAGCTCACCTTAATCACAATAAATGAATTCCAAGAATTGCCAGCGCATAAAACTTGTTTTTTCCGTTTTTCTTTTCTATGTTTTTCGCCACTCTCAACAGATACAGATACAGTTGGGGCTGTGTGCTAGAGATGCTCGTTACCGTTGCTTTATTTTAGGCCCGTTTTATCGTCAAATATTTCACATAAATTCGGCAGTTGTTTCATCAACACAAAGCTTTTGTTGCTATTCCTATTGCTCTCTCACTTTTTGAATACGTAATTGTTTAATATTATTGTGCGAGGAATTAAACTGCGATGCGAACGGCGGACAGCGAACTGTTGTGGGGAAGGAACTACCGGAGCATAGCACATCAGTTACTCCTATTGGGCCGAGAACCGGTGACTGTTGTTGGTTTCTTGGCAAATTTAAAAGACCACAGCACAGCAGCAGCAGCAGCAGCTGGCCGAACAAGACAATAAACGTGTTTCCTTTGGCGGATCGCGCGACGAGCTTCTCCAAAGAAGGCAGACAACTTGAGTGCAGCACGAACGAACAAGAACTGAAACTGTGAGCGCGGCTAATGCTGCTGGCAGCCTGCTGCTAAGCTACGCGACGTCTCTCTTTTTCTATCTCTCCCTTCCGCTCGCCCCGCTCTCACACAATCTCTCGTCAAGTGTGTGCCTGTGTGCCCGTGTGCTCGCGTGTGTGGGGGAGCAAGTACAACGAAAAGACGACACGTTTATTTCGGCAACGGCGTGTAGCCCGAGAGGGAGAGCGAGCGAGAGAGAGCGGGCAGAAGCTGCTCTTGCCCCATTGTGCCTCAGCTGCTGCCGCGTAGTCTTATTTGCTTTGTTTGTTGGGTGTCTCCCAATGCTGCCACACTATTACGGCCTCTGTCCCTATATGTTAGTGCGTGTATGTGGCATGCTGCAGTCTGCGCATGCGTCATTCCGTGTGTGTGTGTGCTGCTGCTGCGTTGCTTCTGTTGAGTGTGTTTCAGCTGACTGTAAACAGCTGATCGTAAACACAAAGTAAACGCAGGCCATACCTAGCCCAGCATAGCCCCAGCCCCAGCCCCCGCCCAGTTCAATGCAGTCGCACTGCACTTGATTTGAGTACAGCTGCACTCAAACTGGTTTCTTCTTTGTCTGCGCTGATGGTCGTTGTCTTTGCGGTCTGTGCCAGCCGCATTTGCAATTGCTTCTTTAAATGAATGACTAACAATTTGTGGATAAGTGTACTTCAAAAACACGACATTACAATTAACTGTTATGTTCTATAGCACTTTGATTGCTGGCATTTCATATTGAACTTTGAACTGAGAGCTTTCTGGTTGATTCGGATTGCAAACAAAGCAAACGTCGAACAACATTATTTTAAACCAAAACAAAAACAATTGCGATTTGCGGCCAATGAGCAATACGAATGAATACACTCACACTCACACTCACACGATCACATGCACATTTCATTCAAACTCTCAACCCTAACGGCCAAAGTGCGGAATTAACTAAGTTCAACTTACACAATGTGTACAGACATGTGTATGTATGTGTGCGTGTGTGTGTGTAAATGTACATGTATAAATACTTCACAAATTGGCATCCAGGGAGAGAGGGCACACGATACTTTTAACATTGACCCCATTTTAAAGGCACATTAATGTACATATGTAAACACATAACATGTATGTACATATGTACATTAAATCCATTAAAAAGTAGACGCAGTTTAGCTCGGGCTCTTATCAGCTGCGAATTGTTTTAGCTGTTGCGTACCATTTGCCTCTGCAACGGAGAGGGCTCCAGTCTCGAATGGATGCCGTTAGTCATGATCGTGATTGGAACCGAATGAAATTGGATATCGTGATATCAACTCCCCCCTTTGTTGCGCGACAATGTGGGTCAGGGGTGCCCTTTTCTCACGAAGAATAACTGCATCAAAGAAATGCGAGTGCACAACATTTGGCGGTCTGGGTTAAATCAATTGAACCTGTCGGCGTGTCGCTGTGGATGAAGCCAAATAGTTTTGAGTGCATTGCATTTGGTCGATGCAGCAATTAAGCCGAGTTGGTTGCCTTGCCGCTTTCCGGTGCAATCAGGTGTTTTTTCTTGCGCCGTTATGTCGTGATCTGAAAACGACTATCTTTATGGCAGCAATTAATAGAAAATTGTTTATGGATAACACGTTCATTGCTTTAACTGCTCGTTTTCTTCATCTTTTTCAAACACAGATTATTTCGCACGTTTTCAAAACTATCAAATTTTGTAAATGAGTTGTAAAAGTAACCGAAGTCAGGTGTCAACTTGCGCAGGCTACTCATTGAGTAATAATAGATATACTTATTACTCATTGAGTAATAAAAGATATTATTACTCAATGCAGACTACTGTAGGCTATACAAGCTAATAATTTGCATCTTATAAATTTCAGCTTAATGTAATTATTATTTATATTATATATTATTATATATTAAATATTGTATATTATATATTATATAATATAATATATATATTAGAAGAAACGATAATTACTCACTGCGATAACTCGTATTGGGCTCCATTAACAATGCTTAATTGCAACATATACCTAAAAAGTAAGGAACGGAAGTTACATTTTGTCGAAACAAATATAAGTAGGAAAACTATAAACACATTAAAAATGCCATTTAAATTAAACGGTCAAAGCTTTTATTAAAAGCTTTGTTATTGCTTGGCTTTCGCACTGTCTGTTTATCTCTTTCCCACTTACTGAAATTTGAACAAATTGCTTGCTCTTAAGCGTAATGTGTGGGAAAGAGAAAACACAACTGTTGCTGGAGCTCAACATTTGAAAAGTGCTGCCCATAAGGCGGGCAATTCAAAAGCAAATTAAAATATCTGTCGAGTTTAATATTTGATTCTCATTAGTTGACCTTTACATAAGGAAATTAGTAAAATGGTTTTTTGTACAATTAGAAGCTAGAAATAAATTATAAATCAGTATTAGACGGTACTGAGTATTGATTTTCGGCAAAAATGTAAATCTAAAATTATTGTATTATTATTTTCATCCTGGCACAAACACAACACACACTCTCGAACTTTGCTCCTTTGACCTTTCGCTGATCTCCTCGAACCGCCACGTGATCTGCATTTCTCAGGAGGCTGCGCGAATCTTATTGCTATCCCGCTCCTGGTCGCTATCACAATCCCCGCTCTCCGCTGTGTCCTCGTCCCCGCTGGCGCCCTCGTTGCCCCGGCTAAACAAATGCCGGAGGCAACTACGTTTCACGTATAAAAAAGCGCACAGTGCACAGAGTAAAAATATAATGCCCACAGAGCTGCCAATGATTAGGGCCCGCACCTTGCGCTGGGAAGGCACCTCGAGCACGAGCTCCGGGCTGGCCACCTGGCGGGCGTCTGCTCCGACGGCCACGACCTGAATCTTGAAGGTGACGTCTTCCTTGAGGTGGCGCAGCTGATAGAAGTTGTCAAAGGTTTCGGCGGTGCCGATGAGAAAGTGATCCGGCTCCTTCCACCAGCGGACCGTGTACAGGCGCAGCGTCTCCAGGCCTTGGGTGGGATGCTCCCAGTGCAGCAGCCAGCCCTGCGGCGTGTTGATCACGCTCAGATTCCACGGAGCACCCAGGCCGCCGCCGCCGACAGACGGCTGACTCTGCTGGTGCTGCAGATGCTCTGCATCGAAGTCCTCGCCGCGCAAGGCCGATGCTGGAGAGGATGGGGATTAGGATTAGTTGGCTTCAAGGCTTTACTCAGCTTGCGCTCACCTTGCGTCTGGAAGCGGAACTGTTTGCTGAACATGCCGTCGCCATACTTATCCTGGCTGAGCACCATGAACTCGTACTCCCGTCCAGGCAGCAAATGCTGCACGGTGGCTTCCATCACGGTCTTGTCCAGCACGCGCAGCGTCCTCCATTCCGGCGCATCGCTCAGACGATACCAGACGGTGTACTCCAGATTGGGTCGCAGGTAGCCTGCTGGCAGGGGATTAGTCAAAGATTAGTCAATCCTCCAGCCAGATCCGACTCACCTGGCTGCCAGCGTATCGTTATGCATGTCTCCGTGCTGTTCGCGGTCAGATTGAATGGTGGTCGTGGCGCAATATTCTCAATCATTAATTCCGCCTCGGCTGTGATTGTTGCGGCTTCATTTGTCGCCGAGCACTCGTACATGCCGCGGTCCGTTTCGACCAGGTTCGTGATGGTCAAGTTGCCGCCGCTGAAGCTGTGCCGCTCCACTGGCAGGGCCTGGCCATCTTTCTGTGTGTAAATCAGTTAAATCAGAATCATAATCAGAGTCGTGGGTGGAGGGGGGTGGAGGGGAGGGGGCCCACACCCATGCGTGGAGCATGTGCAGCTTTCCACGACATCCCATGCATATTTCAAAATGCAATCAAGCATAACTGGGAGAGCAGAGGGGCAGCGAGAGAGGAGGCGTGGCAATTGGAACTCACCCGGCTCCAGACAATGGTTGGGCGATTGTTTCCGTCCCGGTCGATGGCTTCGCATGGCAGCTCGGCCGTCTCGCCCAGTTTCTGTATGTAAATTGCCTTTGGGCTAACGCTGAAAATGGGTGGACGGAGCACAATTACGCTAATGATGGGCGAGGGTCCGTCCGTGCCGAGGTCGTTGTACGGCGTGCAGGTGTAGCTGCCGGCATAGTTCTCGTTCACCTTGGAGAAGAACAGGCTGCCGTTCATCTTGTAGAAGACGCCGGGCACATTGTACGAGTCGAACAGCAGGCCGTCCTTCTCCCAGCGCAAATTCTTCAGCGGCGGATTCGCCCGGAAATGGCAGTCGAGCACGGCGGGCTGACCGAACGGCAGATAAACCTCGGGCGGTGCATAAATCACCTTGGCCTTATCTGTCCAAAGTAAGTTGGAACTTAATTAATAATTGGGTTAACAATTTATGCCGGCTACGCACATTGAATGTTGAGAAAGGCCTTGGCCGTTTGCAGCTCGCCCTCGTTGTTGCGCACCTTGCACTCGTATTCGCCCAGGTCGCTCATCATGGTCGGATCGATGCTCAGGCTGCCGTCGGGGCCGGTGAAGGAGCGTCGCACCAGATCCTGCACCTCCTGCAGCAGCACTCCGTCCTTGTACCACGACGCCTGCGAGCTGTCCGGATACTTCATGACGCAGTGAAAGAACGCCGTCTGGCCCTCCATTATCGTCTGATTGACGGGCGGGATTTTGATCAGGGATCCCCCCTGCACAGTCAGATGGTATCGCGTGCCGTTATTCCGCACGCTCGGTGCGCGATTCGGGAATATGATCTGACAGTGATACCAGCCCTGGTCCGATTCACGTATCGAAGTCAGATTGACCGACGCCTTGCCCAGGTCGTGCGGATGGCTCACCAGGTGCAGTCGCCCAATGAACAGCTCATTTGTCGATGTCTCGTTCTCGTACCAGGTGAAGATCTTTTTGTTCTATTACGGCACAGACAGACACAGATACAGATACAGGATGGAGGATACTTGAGGCAACTCAAATGTGATTTAAATTAATGTTAAAATTGCAATCTATATTCACGTAGTAAATCCTACGAGCACCAAGTTCACTCTCACATCTCCCCAGCAGCCCAGACCATGTAACAGTTACTGATCCATCATCATCATTCTAATTTTATGGGTTGACCTCAAGGGGCGCCCCTCTCTGACTGTGGAGCCAGACATGGCCAGGGAAGAGCTTAGCCCAAATGGAGAAAATGTTGGCTTGTAATGTTCCCTAATTTCTAATAGTTAAATTGCCATTTAAGATTACTCCTATCACTTGGACACAACAAAGGGTAAGTATTATATTATTTAAATAAATTAATTTTAAATCCTAAACAGCCACTACATAAAATACTATTGGAACTTGCAAGTACAACAAAAGCTAACCGAGTAGAGAAATATTTAAAGAGAAAATGTTGACTTGAATGTGCCCTGATTTCTAATGCCATTAAGGAAAACTCCTATTACTTGGACATAACAAAAGGTAAAAAAGAAAAATAAAAAATATTAAAATAAATTCATCTTAAATCCATGAAACCCTACACAAAATACTATTGGAACTTGGAAGTACAACAAAAGCTAACCAAGTATCAAATTATGTAAATTAATTCATTTTAAATCCATTGTATAAAACTTTACATAAAATCCTACTCGAACTTAGAACTACTTAATTGGTTTTGAACAAATTGATTTCTAAAAATGCAACTTCAATAAATAATTTGTGTTTTAATTAAAGTTGAATGGATTTGTCAATATTTGTATATATCTAAAATTATTTTAATATACTTATTTTGTGACAATGCGCTAACGAAATGAATTGGTTGAGCGTAAAGCAACATTTGTTTGCACAGGCGTTGCGCAAACACACGCAAAAACCAAAGCAAAATTACAATTTTTTCGCAAATGCTGGAAAACTGTATTGATACTGTATTGGCGTATTGACAGGCAGTTAGCCAGTTAGTTGATAGGCCCCACTAATAAACCACATGCTGGGGATTTGGTTGCCCGTCGCTTTTTGGTTATTGATAGCTGACGCTGACGCTGACGACCGCAGAAAGTGTCAGCCCGATGCAATTGGATAGCTTTAATTGTGTGCCACAAGTTGCGGCTTGATCTATTGACATTACTTGTCGAGAAAAGGTATGCAATTGAAATCGTCGAGGAATCCGGCCCACGTCCCGCCCAGCCGCCCGGATTTGGACTGTGAGAAATATTTAGCGCTGGGCGACGCGTTGCATCATTTTTGTCTACTTAAAGCTACACGGCGGACAGAGCCCGGGAGAGGGATCCAAGTACACCCAACTGTGTGTCAACCGTACGCCGAGTACGATTTATCAACATTATCTAACAAATTACAGAACGTAACTTGATTTATCCGGTAATTTTTTTACCGCTCGCCTACGTGCGCGAAAATTCGCAATGGCCATGAAGAGTAGTTTTTGATTGCGCGCAACACACGAGCATTTGCATAAATATTTTTGTTGTTTTTTTTTGTTTTTTTTTCGCTCAATTTTGAGGCCAAACACGGGGCGGAAGGTTGCCAAAAACTGCATCCCATCAGATCTGATATGTAAATCTTAGAGAGCGAAAAGTGCATTAATTGTGCTACATTTTATATATGAATTAATATATCCATCTGGATATATCCGGTTGGGATTGGGTGTACAGGTTGCCAAAAAAGAAACTAGCATAACCAGATCTTAGATAGCCACGGGTTCATCAATTATATATATATAGAAGTTACATTGAGATAATTTCTGTGTATCTATTTAATTTAATGTACCCATCCGAGATTCTAGCTGGCCACAACGCATTTGCATCCCATCAGATCTTATTTGTAGATCTTAGACATCCCAAAAGTCCCTTAATTATGCTAATATCTTTTACATTGAGATAATTTCTTTCCCTCTAAAAATAGCTTGCCCTGAATTCGTAGTTCAACTGATATTTTTGGTAAACTTGAGCGCAATTAAAGTGAATCTATCAAAATGACATCATGACCCGTTGACCGAGTGGAATTTTATGCATTAATACAATACAATAAAAGAGAGAAAAAACAAAGCCAGACTCAACTGTGCGTGTGTGTGTGTGTGAAAAGTGCCAGCAAATTAAGCAAGCAACCAAATAGTTAAAAACATTTACGCGACGGCAGTCAGACAGACAGACAGACAGACAGACGGACAGACAGACGGACAGATGATGGCAGACGGTCGACCCCATCCCAGCTGAATCCCAAAGCGCTCATGAATGTGTTTTTTGGGGGGATAGTGCTGGGTGGGGGGGAGGGGGAGGAGGGGGTGCGTGTGCGATGAATAGTAATTTACTTGATTTAAATACAAACGTGCGCCGTATGGGACAGTAGGCGTTGGGCGTGGCGTTGGGCGGTGGGCGTGGCGTGGCGTGGCGTTGCGTTGCGTTGCTGCAAATAATTCGCAATTGAATTTAATTGCATTACTCAGAGTTGTCAACAAATGCCAAGCATTCAATTCGATTGAATGCAATTGAAATTTATTTCAACACTTTTCCGATGCCATTTTCTGTTTGCCCCTCTTTTGATGTCACACTTCACACATTCACACTTTTGAGGAATGGCAATGGAAGGCGATTTAACACAGAAATCAGCGCAGCGCGTTAAATCAAATTTAACAGGACGTCCTGGCGTCCTCGACTGACATGGCTGCCCCTTCTGCGATCCCAGCCATAAAGTTCCTTTTAATGAATGTGGGAGCCCATCTGTTTTTTCGCTGTGGCAATGCAGCTTCCGCGTGGCTCCCCTGTGCTCCACTGTGCCCCTCTCCGGCCAGCTGCTGCAATTAAGGCTAACCAAGCGAATTACATCCCACGCGGCTCGGCCACCCACAAGTACTTTGTGTACATGATAAATTTATAATTTCGACAATTTCATTTTGAAGTGCGTGCGGACTGGCGTGTGTCGCAAAAATTGTGATGCTAAGAGATATGTGTGTCTAGGCAATTGAGGCTGGCCAACGCGTCGCATGCGCAATATTCACCTGTGCTCAATACTTCTGACTTATATGGGGGAATCGCATGGGATTAATAATTAATAGCTTCGACAATTTTAAAGTGCGTGTGGACTGGCGTGTGTCAGAAAAATTGGGATGTTATGAGTTTATGTGCATGTAGGCAATTGAGGCTGGCCAACGCGTCGTATGCGCAATATTCACTTGCGTTGCATCTTCGACTTGACTTACATCTTTGCTCCAGTGGACGACGTAGGGTATGGGGGAATCGTATGGGAAATCTATATAGCAATTGAAAACGACATGCGAGCCAACTTTGGCCTCCAGATTTGTTTGCTTGCGATGATCGCGCGCGCATGCCACACAGGATATGTTCATTAAGAGCGCCAGCAGCAGCAGCAGCAGCAAGTTTCCCCGGTCCATGAGATTGCCAGCATGCTGCTCCACCTTCTCCTGGCTCGGCAGGAGCAATCCTTGACGTTCCTTGGCCATTTTGCTGGGCATTCAATTTGCACTTGCACTTATTGCACGCACGGAGGACACGCAGGTCCAACTATTGGAGGCATAGGGCACTTTCGCATTTTCTGAGCGTAGCCAAAATCAGGTCAATTGAGTCTCGTTGCTTTTCTTTACTTGGACAAAAAGTATAATACGTTATGCTCGTAATGCGATCCGCGCGCGCTGTACAATTTATAAGTCGGAATCGGGCAACGGGGGTGAACTGCACACAGCGACTGGAGAAGCTCGACTGAAACTGGAAAAAATAAACAACATGCGATCAAAAGGCAGAACATTCTGCTCGACGATGATTCTGTCAACGAGCACGAGTATTTAGTGCACACACGAGTATGTATATAAATACACTTGATGCTCAATAGAGCGAGCATTCGCGCACTCCACTTTCACATGTCAGACGAGACGAGAGGCTTTGACATTTGACATTCGACATTTGACATGACGCCCACGACGTACGCCTCTTCTAATTACAATTTGCTCACAATTCACTTTCATCGGCGTTTATTCACTTAATTAATTGGGTCTGCACTCCAAAGAGCGCAATAACAATTGCATTTTCCATGAATTTCGACGCCTTCGCTGGCTTAAATGTGGCTGAGTTGGTATTTCTTTCAGTGTATGACAAGCTGTGCTGCGCAAATTGACGGAGCGTATCCAAGCTTCCGGGTTGGCCGTGTTGCCGGGGGGCTCAATGAAAATGGAATGAAATTCGGCATTGTTTTATTTGATCAATTTCAAATTGCTTTTTTTTTTTAAGTTTATTTGTTTAAAAATTTTGTTCATTTTGCTAAATTTGTTTTTTATAATTGTGTCTTGTGTTTAATTACAATATATTTCGTTCTAAACTGATTTTACTTGTACGTGTTTATATGCTGAAATACTTGGGGGGAAACTCTTATTGGAATGAATAATTTGGGAATCGAAGCGAATAATGATACGAGTGAAGGTCCTCAAGAAGGTGCAAATGGAAGTAAGGAAAAAGGTACGAAGGAAAACAGACAGGAAGGAAGGAAGGAAAATGTTCCTGTTCTCATTGATAGTTGTGTGTGTTTTGCATTTTTGTTTTGTTTTGTTATTTGTTCGAGTCGAAAAGTTGAAGTTGACTGTCGCACCTTGTCCAAAAATCAAAGTGGCAGCATAAAGCGTTTGATTTACTTATCGAGTAAATTATTTGTTAATTTATCGGTTTACTTAATGTACATGCCATTTAATTCAGTAGTTGTAGTAATTTGTATTCATATAAATAATTGTATATATATTTATTTATATATATATATATATGCTTTTAAAGTCCTTCACTTAACGTGTATATGTGTTGCACTAATTTTCGCCTCGTTGCATCCTTCAATGCTTTTCCTCTATGCTCAATTAATATGCAATACATTAATTCGCATACTTTAATTGTTAATTTTCGCTTTACTCGATTTTCGTTTATGCTCAATTAATTATTCAATTGCCTTCTAGTTAACATTATGTGTTATATTGTGTGTGTGTGTGTGAGTGTGTGTGTATTATATTTTTATTTATTTTTGTCAGAGTCAGTTTTGTGTTTGCCTACTCAATACAAAAATCAACTTATCTTAATATTCTTGGTTAGCATTTACAATAATCGAACCTCATCAATATGGCATTGTGCAATAACATTGGTAAGTATTTATTTCTTTTGTTTTCGATCAAATAAGAAACCATTTCGACATTTCAACTCAGACCTAAATGGGAATTATACAGAACTATCCAAAACTATCCCAATTCAAATTGCAAAACGAAGAAGGCAAAAAAAATAAGTAAATTATTGAGATCATTTCCGTTAATTTTGAAAATGTATTTTCCTTTGTCCTTTTATTATAATGCTTTTTGTTTTGCTGCTCAACGATTCGGTTAAATTGTATTTATTATGTAGTACATATATTATTTAATATTTTGTTTTTTGTTTTTTTTTTCTTTTTTTGGTGTAATTTACATACGTTATACACACGGCAATCATCATCATCATCTTTATCATCATCTTCATGCTTTTCGCGCTCTGGCAGTGTTTTGGCGTCAAGTTGTGTCAAACCATTCCGTACAATTTTTTTTTTGTTCAGACAAGTTTATTATTAACAAGTATTTACGTAATAAGAACTGAAACTCATCAAACACCTCATAAGTTTTAACTGAATCAATTGGGGTACGCATCAGAGTACGCATCGATAGATGCGGATGCCTCAGAGACTTTGACTAATCTGAATACTTTAGTTCAGTAATACGTACTTGGCATCCAATAATCGCGTGGGCTACAACTGATACGGGATCTGCACATCGGGAAGTCAAAAACTCAAAAATCACCCTCATAGCCACGGCCAAAATGAAGCGCTCCATATTCCGTTTAGTTTCAATTAGTATTAGAAGTTTTAATAAATGTTAAGTAGCGCTAACATACCGTTACACCGACTGACTCAACTATCTTGTGTGTTTGTTGTTGTTTGCTGTTGTGTGGATTAAGTATTTGCCTATACTCGTACCGGGAAAAAGTATTTAGGTTTTCAATAAATATATCTTTCGAGTTAATTATTTGTGTAGCTCAACAGTAAACATATACATATGCAGCAGTTATATTAAATGTAATTATTGTTAAACTGTTATCAATCTTATTATTTTGTTGGTTTTCATTAAATAATTTAATTATAAAACAATTCTTTCTATATGTTGATTTTCCGAGCTTTTATCGCTTTTATTTTAACACTTCGATCGTTTAGTCTAACAACTAAAGACTTAATCACTATCATACTTTGCTTCAATTTACGTAAATATTAATTTAACATAATGTACCGTTATGTTTGTGGATTTTTTAATTTGTAATTGATGTTTAACAGATCAATCTGTGTGTCGCCTATGCTTTAAGTATCTAATACATCATTTTATAAATAATATTCATTTTGCATATTGTGTTCAAATATCAATTACAATTACATAATATATTGAGTTTTAAGTAATAATATGTTCTCATAATTGCTATAGTTTTTCTTTTTTTTAATTTTTAAATATTATTTTTAAACGTTGCTCTCATTTTGCTGCGTGCCTTTTTTATAATTTTTACCACTGAATGCATTTAATATTTACAAAAATTCTTCTCTTGCTTGGTGTCCTATATTTTGTTTAACTTGATTTTGTTTTTTGTTTTGTTTTGCCGTTTGCTCTATCATAGAAAACTACTAATTGTTCTTGGCTTTAAATAATTGTAGTCCGTAATATGACTGTAACATGGATTGGGCAGGCAGATGCACTATCTGAGCTGGGCCTGCACTGCTTTGGATATTATTTAATCATATGGTTTATGCGGTTGACTTCGATTGCATTTTCCGACTGCAGGTGCAGTCATTCCATTCAGGTGCTGGCTTACTTTCTACATATGGTTGTGTATTGGATACATGTTTGCATTGCGGTCGCAAATGTGACAGGGCGTGGCAGGGCTCAGCAGACGCTCTCGATTTCGGGGCCGCTCGTCCGCTGCATGGACTGGCGTTTGCGATAGGCATAGAACTCCTCCCGCATGGCCTGGAGGCGAGCTTCCACATTGTCATAGCGCGGCAGGCTCCGCATCTTGCGGGGCACAGATCCTCCGAATAAGCTGGATCCGGCCGCGGCCGAGGCGTGCAACAAGCTGCCGCTCAACGGGCCCAGAGTGTGATGTGCGTGCTGATGATAGGATGCATGATGATGATGATGATGATGATGAGGATGAGGATGGTGTGGATAGTGGTGCGTATCTATGTGAAGATTGAGATCGTCGCGCAGCAGACCGACTCCTGTAGGTGTTGAGGCGCTCGGCGTGGGCGTGGCAGGGTCGAATTCATAGTGGCCATCGACACTGCCGACGTCCACCTGGCAGTTGGACCTGGGCAGGTTGCTATCCGTCGCTGCGTTTAGTCTTGAGATCATTTCCAGCCAGTGCCCCATTGTGTAAGGCGGCGTCAGACCAGCCGAAGGCGGACTCGGCTGCAAATAGGAATAGTGATATGGCTGCTGCTGCAGTTGACCCGGCACCAGGGTTTGAGCCTGCGCCTGCTGGCTGCCCGACGCTGCGATGTTCAGGCCAAAGTATGCCGAATGTTTTGGCGGCGACGGCGGGGGACGGTAGGGTGGCAATAGCCGCCACTCGCTGGTGCTGCCCGGATGGTTGGACGTGTTCTTGGAGCCAAAGCCACTCGAGCTGGAACGCGACTCCGGGGACGCCTCCAGACCCACGCCAGCTCCATGGGCCGTCCCGCGCAGCGACAGGTTCAGGTCGGGCAGCGGCGACAGCAGCTCGTGCTGCTGGCGGCTAAACAGCCTGGAGTAGTGCCGGGGATACCAGCGAGTGCGGGGTCTGTAGCTCTGATACGGCAGCTGCGTTTGGTAGTAGTTCCGCCAAGAAGGCGGCGAAGGCAACTGCAGCGGCACAAAGTGATCCTCCAGCGGATGCTGCGACTGATGCGGATGCGGATGCTGTTGGCGACGCGTCTCCTCCTGAATCGTACGCAGGGACGGCAGCTCCTGCGAATGATAACGATAGCGGCTCAGATTGCCTGCGCCACTCAAGTGTGATGTGGGCAATGATCGTTCCGCGGAGTTGGGATAAACCGTGCTGAGATCGCTGAAGTGTGTGTGTTGGCCTGGATAGGCGCCGCTATACGACAATTGCTGTTGCTGCTGCTGCTGGTGGCCAGGTGTGCTCGCCGGCGAGCTGGAAAAAATGCGAGAGGCACGCGAAGGTGTGTAGAGCTGTGGCGACATCAGCTGCTGGCCGTGACTCAGACTGCCGCTGATCGTGTTGATGTGCAATGGTCCGCTGTTGGCCGTGTTCCTGTATATGTTGGAGCTGTAGGGACGCAGCACGTTTTGGTATCTGGCGCCGGACACAGCCTCTTCGGATAGCTGCTGTTTGACAGAGCCGCCAATTTTGAGCAGGCCGCCCAATCCCTGGAGGAAACCCCTCGCCGAATCCGCTGCCGACTGCAGGCTGACTTGGCTGGATGATGCCACCAGGGGACGGCGCCACGAGGCACGTGCTGTGATGAAATTGCGACGCGAAAGGAAGCCTCCATCGTCGCTGGAGGATTTTTGGGATACATTGCTATTGCGACGTTCGAACAGAGCTCCGTCCACGACGTCAATGCTGTTCTCTAGGCTCAGGTCGTAGCCGAGCTTGCCGCCGTCCTGTGCGGAGCGCCGTTTTCCGTCGTCTTGAATATTGGGCGAACTGTAGATGGAATGGCAGTTGGTGCAGCGATCGGGTGGCCAAATCCAGTGCAATATGGCGATAAGTATTGCAGTTAGACTTGATATTCGGGTTTGTTTGTACCTGGCAATTGTAGAACATGTTAGGAGTCCACTTCACATCACATCACATTCATTTAAATTAACACAAAACAAATACCAAATAAAGCGTAAGTCTAAGTTGACTACGAACTCAGGCGAATAAAACAGAACGAAATTGAACTGAAGAAAAAGGTGGTTTTAGTATAGAATTGTATTGCTTACGATTTTGATTATGACAGGATGGACCTGGAACTATAAAAACGCTTTCATAATCACGATAATGTTCAGTATTGCTACGATATTGATACGAGCAATAGTAGTAGAAGAAGTAGTAGAATTTAATAGTAGTAGAAGTAGAAGTAGGTGCGTGCCGTTTACCAATCAGTTTGTTGTTGTTTTTGGTTGGGCGCATGAGACAGTTGGGAAATTTAGATCGATTTAATTGTCGGGTCGCATTTGGCATGGAGACATGGAATATATACGAATGGCTTACTCACTTTTTTAAAGGCACTTGACCAGAGGAAATTGAGCCCGTACTGCGATTGTGCAAATGATGATGATTATTGGCCGCAATGTTACGAGCGTCGGTTATCCTGCAAGCTACCATGTTGAACTCTGTAAACGTATAATTTCTAAAATTAATTTGGCGTGCAGCGTGAGCCGTCCTATCCGCTAAATAAAATACATATACAGTAGCTACCAAGCACACACTATGTACGTGACATGTATGTATATGTGAATATACACACACATATACATGCACAGCCACACTACCATTTACACATTGCTGTCCACATATGAATGCATATATGTATATATAGGAAATATGAGTACTCTTCCACAAACTGGCATAACGCGCGCCCCAGCCGAAAGTCGGTTGATTATTCAAGTACATAAAATAAGTAGTTCTTATGCAAGTGCATATAATCATACTAGAATAGATCGGCACTCTAACCACATTTACACCTATACAGGTAAACGGACGTTATGCCAATTTGCATGCCAGCCAGCAGCAACAGTGACAACAACAACAACAACAACAACAACTCCAGCTGCCATTGTCGTTGTCGCCGTATTAACATTGTTAAAAATTTAGCAGTTTAATAGATGATTACTTAGAGTACAGGCAATATAACCACACCCACACACCGTTAGGCTATAATATGCTACGCTATGCTATGCAATTGTTAGTTATATATATTAGTTTAGTAATTTGGGGTAGCAATTACATATGTATAGACAAATAGGCATCCAATTAGCTAGCTAGACAAACTAATTTGGCTGGGATCAGTGCTGGAAGGTAGAAGCGGGAGTAGTCGACCTCATTTAGAGAGAGAATTACATTAGGCTAAGGGCTGCTCCTCATTCCGGACACAGACATATATGCGCCTATACGAGTATACATACATATGCATGAACGCATAGCATGTGCTTTTCGCCGTATTTTATTTAAAGATCGGGCTTCAAGATGTTGGCAAAAAAAAAACGACAATGACACATGAAATGGCTTTTGAATGGTCAGTTGATAATTGAAGAAGTTAACGAACACAAAAGTCTATGGGAAATCGAAAACAAAACCAGCTGATTATGGTTAAATTAAAGTTAAACAAAAACAGATGACCAAAGGAAAACTGACTGTCCGTTGGGGCAAAAGTTTGGACCAGCAACGGCAGCTGAAAAACATGATTCGAGTGTAATGTGTTGAGTTTTAGCTGTGAGATTTTGTTCGATTTTATAATTGAGTATAATACATAATAATTATGAAATGACTTTGCCGCCTTCGTGTGTGCTTGAGATACTTAAGAAAGTGTGGTGTTTGGTAAATAAGTAGAAATATACGTAAGCGCTTGAATATGAATGCACTATATTCACTGAGAACTGAGATAGATACGCATGCGCTCGAGGAGTGACCCGGGCAGAGTATATGAAATGCGGTGTAATACTAGTTGTTTAGTAGGCAGATAAATCTTGTTAATTGTTAATTGTTACTTATTACTTGGTATTGGGCGATAGTTGTCTGAAAATAACCTTAAGTTTTTGTTGTTGTTACACTTGGAATCTGTTGCACACGACATCGATTTATTATGATTTTGAAAAACTTACCCAGTTGCTTTTGCTTTACGTTTTGATTTGCTTGTCGCGTTGCAGGGGGCTTAGTTGGTTAGCATATTGGTTCTCAGTGGGAGAGAGTGCATTTCCCGGGCAATTTGCATGGACAAACGAGATAATGTTAATTGGGCTCAAAATCTAACGATTTGTGCATACAAATGCTGGTCATGCTTATAACAGTGCATGGGCACGTCGTATCTATTGATAACGCGATCATTTTATGCTTTGAACAAGCCTTGACTTTTATATAAGAGCTGTGGTTTAGCTCTTTGGTCATCGATTGTGGGCCTTATTTTACCATCTTTGTGCGTGAATTGTTTACAAAAAACGTCTGCCCAGTATTGCGCTATATATATGGTCAACTCCATATATATAGGTATCGAATTTTATACTCTCTAAACACCTAAACACCTTTATCCGACATGAACTCAGCCCTGGGCAGAAACAACGACGATTTGGCCAAGAACATGCATATCAATATTATTGCGATAAAGGTGTTTCATTTCCTGATACTGGTTTTCATATTGTTTCGCGGTTTGTTTTGTTTTGTTTTTTTTTTTTTTAATTATGAACAACTAAACAAACCTAAATATTAATATGCAACATTGATTTTACAATGTGCAGTTTTTCGATTTGTTTTTCTCTCTTTTGACTTGTTGTTTGTGTTGTGTAAGTGTGTGAAAGTTTTACAAAATATACATAAGAAATTCATCAAAACAACACAACAATAAACTAATACCAAAAAAATGTTGTAAAATTAAAAGCCAAAGTAACGAGAACAGATCGCAAACACACACGCATGTAACTTAAAACTGAGTCCCCTTTCAATTAATATTCCGGGCTAAAGATATCATTTTCTCAGGTAATTTGCAACATTAGCTTGCTTTGTTGCAGCACGGATTTTGTTAGTCTAATGGATCATATTTCGGGTATTTCTTTACGTTAAACTAAATTTGCAACAACTATTTATATGTACATGCGTCAAAAAAGAAAAATCATGTTAATCAGAGAATTATAACAAAATGCTCTGGAACGGGCTAAGTCAGCGCAGATCACATATCTGTTTTCTTCATTAAATTAAAAAGTAGAAGAATTCATACAAAAATTGGATATGCTAAAAGGCTCATTTAAGCAACAGAAATCTCCATAAACGTCGGGTAGGGTAGGTTAAATTCAACAGGACAGACGGGTTAGATTGTAACTAAGAGTTTGTCTTAAATAAATTAATACTAAAAACTTAGAATGCCTCACAAATAAAAAAATGTTAAAATAAATAGAAAAGCAACGCACTTGTATTTACAGGAACACTCGTATTTGATTTCGTTTTTAAATTGTAAATCAATTTGACTTGCACAACTACAACGGAAACGTAAAAACTATTCGCACAGGCATAAATTGGTAATTTTGTATTAAATGCCTTTTGACATTTACTTTTTGGTTTAGGTAAACAAACTAATTCAAATATTGTTTATCAATGCATTGTTGTTGTCGGAATAGCCAATGAGGTAAATAAACTTGCACTGGCTCCAAGTACGAATTGTTCTTATATTACAGAAATATATACTTATATTCAATTAAGAGTTAATGCCTTAAATTTGCAGGAAACTTAAAATGTCCATGGCTCAAGCAAAACTTATAAAAGCACGACGATAATTACGAGTATTACTATATGTTATTCGAAAATCATATTCAGAAATTAGAAATCATGTGGCCTTGGCCGCCGAATAGTCATTGCCAATACTCGGAGCGGAAAGAAGAGAGTTCTCTAGTAGGTAGGCGGTTAGTAGGTATGTTTTAGGTAGCATTAGTTTGTTAATTAGCTGAGCATAATTGCTAAAAGTGTCGCAATCATCGTCAACATCAACATCAACAACAACAACAACAACAAGAGCATCATTATTATTATTGTCATCTGTTATTCTCGCAATGATCATCATTGTCATTAAAAACCATTTCAAGTGTGTGTCAGCATTTCGGCTGTGTTACCTTTTTCCTGTTTTCGTCGTTTACGTTTATTGCAAATTTTTACGGCACAAACCGATAAAATGATCGCAACAATAAAAAACAGGATGCCCCCAACGACGCCGGCTGTTATAGCTTTATGTTTGACACGCGCCGGCACTGGGAATTTCACCTCGTCGCTGGACTCGTATGATTTTTCTGAGTTAGCCAGCACGCGGAAATAGTAGGTGCGTCCGCCCACCAAGTTCTTCACCAGATACTGTGTCTCCTCCGGGCGTATCTGGCCGCGGTTCAGCGTCTTCCACTCCGCATCCGTGCGATATTTAATGGTATAGAACTTGACGATGTGTGCGCGCTCCAACGGCGACTGCCAGGTGATAAGGAAACCATTCGAAATTTCCGTAACGGACACATTGCGTGGTGGTCCGGGCTTAGGTCCTGCCGGAGAAAAACATAACATTAGTATGGAGAAAATGAAATACGTTTACTTTTTGCCAGACTAAATAAAACTCTTCTTTCAGACTGGACATTCGACTTGGACATCGGTTTCGAGCTTTAATACTTTTATTCCTTGTTTAATGTGTTTTTTTTTTTGCTGAGATTTAACATTGGGGCACCTTCCACTCATTTAATTGCAAACTATTTTTCTGGCTGTTCACATAAATAACCGCATTATTTATTTAATTAAATATATATATTTTTTTTAAGCAAGAGTCCAGCAACTCGCATATGCAGGGTGCATATACATACATATGTAATCCCTCATATTGAGATGGAATAAATAATATATTGTATAAATGTTGATTTTGTGGATTCTTGCCTGAAACAGGCAATAAGTGCAAGCCATTTATTAAACCGGAGTGTTGTTGAATAAAAATGCTACGCTTATTATTTATGCATATATGTTAATTAGAAATGCTTTTAAAGAACACACAAGAGATTTGAAAGCGCATACATCAAAAGTTGATTATGCGCATAGCATGGGGCGGGACGCGCTGTGCCTGCAAAAATGAGCAAAGAGTTTTCCCACCCCGCCTCCCCGCCGCTCCACTGTCATAATGAAAAATACCCACAGATTTGACATAATATAAACGAGGCAGGTGACAAACATAATAAAAAAAAAACAAAGGGGGAAGGCTCCACGCCATAGGCCTAAATGAGATGGGTTGAGCGGGGTGGCCGTAAAAATGTCAAGGGTAGACAGGGTACACAGTCGTATACACATAGTCGGGCAGGCGTGAGACAGGGGCAGGGGTGAGAGTAAATGTTATTTATGGCTGCACCAAGTTGCCACTGGCAGCAGCAGCAGCAGCAGCAGCTTATCCGGCACAAGCGGCCCACAAAGTGGATGAAGTTAGCGGTAGTAAATCTGCAGTCTGCACGGAAATACTCGTAAAAGGCATTACTTAAGCGCATTAAAAGGTACGCACACTCACGCACGCACGGCTGCGACTTGCAACAGCCGTAAAATGTCATTGTAAACAATGCAAGAAGTACAATGAGTGCGCACTTTGACCCTTCGGATAGCTAAGAGCTTGCAACAGGGTCTGGCTCGGGTCGGTAGCTAAAAGTTACAATCCACAAGATGGCAGCTAGGAACTGGCTGATGCCCGAACACCCGAACACAAAGGCATCTCCACGAGCAACAGCAATACAATATGGTATGTAAACAAACAAGCAACAATGGCCGAAGAATTTCGAATGTAATTGCTTTTTCAAGTCTGACGCCAACATCGACCCTTGCAGTTAGTTCGGTTCGCATGTGTCATTTTTTGTGGACCATTGCGGCCTGTATGTATGTATGTATGTAGTATGTACATAACATGTATGTAACATACGAGTATGTAAAAAGATCGTCGCTTTAAACTGAAAAAACAGTGAGAAAAATATTTGAATAAATTGATAATAATACGAGTACCTTTCAATCTCAACTTGGGCGGTGAATAAACAATCATGCCTCTCGAATCGGTATGAAAGTATATGTCAAAATAGGCTAAAAGGTCTGCAAGTAAAACAGAAACAGAAACACAAAACAAAATCATAATAAATGCCTGCCAAAGTAAACAGGCTTAACAGGCGAAATAAAAGTGCTTTGCTTCGAACCCAAAACAAAAAAAAAATATAATAATAATTAAAGTGGCGTGCAGGTTGTAAATCATATAAGAAAGTGTGCACATTTAAAGGTACAGTGTCCGAAAAACCAAAAAACAGAAACAGAACAAATTTGAAAGCAGACAAATGCAAATAACTACAACACAACAGAAATTAAGTACAAATAGGAGGAGTTGGCTTATGGGAAGCGCAACGACATGCCACGGGAATCGTCAGTACAAAGCCCAACTCCTTTTGACACCACTGAAAGACTAACTTATATGAAATAATCGATTAGTTTACCTGGATGGGGTAGGCGAAATAAGTACTTATTAAACGCTATACCCTACCGTATGGTAGGTTATAAGGGTATACTATGTGTGTGTATATGCTATGTTAAACGGAAAATTACTTTTGCAGCGTAAAAATGTGCGAATAATATTGGTAACAACAGAACACGGGGCCAAACAACATCAAAAAGCTGGTGCTCTGCAATAATGACAGTGAAATGCATTGAATATTCATAAATTCGCATGTGCGCGTATGCAAATGTGTGTGTGCCAGTGTGTGTGTGCCAGTGTGCGAGTGTGTGTGTAAATATAAAACGTAATCAGCCTTGACATGCATTTCCTGCTGTTGTTTTGTTTTTTTTTTATTTTTTATTTTTGTCGAATGTCAGAAAGAAAATTTGCAACTGTTCAAGTGCCGCCTGTCGCCGGCGCTGCCACCCGTCTACGTTGTTGTTATTAATTTTTAAGCGTTGCGACGCGCAAGGATTCAAAAACAACAACAACAAGGCAGCCAGTGCCATGGCGCATGGTAAACGCTTCACACACACACACACACAACACGAACACATGCGCACACATGTACACACACGCTCAGACATTGCTTAACATACGAGCTTGAAATACGGTTTACCGTTGACGTTATATGCACGATTAAAAATATATAACAAAAAAAATGAAAAAAATAAGAATGGAAAGAAAAGACTAAAGAAATATTATTTCTGTTTGTTATTTCTGCGGCGATTTTAATGACAGTTGTTGCAGTTGTTGTTTTCGTTTTCGTCGCTGTTGTTGTTGTTGTTGTTGTTGCTGTTGTTGTTTTGGTGGCGGCCCTGCAGCGTGGTGTTTAGCCCGAGTTGCTGTTTTTAAAATGAGGCGGGTAGTGTGTGGCTGTGTGTGGTAATGTGTGTATGTGGGAGTGGATGGATGGTTGTAGGTGTTTCGCTACAAGCGCCAAAGGTACACACGTACACGAAATCCAGGGTTGCATAACACAACACATTTTCTGTAAGTTGTCGTTGTTTTAACTGTTCTTGTTGTTGTGGCCGTTGTTACAGTTGCCATTGCCATTGTTGTTGTTGCTGTAGTTGTTGTTGTAGTTGTTGTAGTTGTTGCTGTTATTATTGTTTAACATACGCGTGCGCCAACGCACCGAGATATGTACATACATAGCTACACGCATACACGCAGGGACACAAACACAGCAACAGAATGGGACTCTAATACGAGTATAATAAATTCGCTAAATGGGGAAAACACTTACATATGTATGCAGGTCTGTGTACGAGTGCGTGCGTGTGTGTGTGTGTGTGTGTGTGTGTGTGTGTGTGTGTGTGTGTGTGTGTGTGTGTGTGTGTGAGTGTGTAAGTGAGTGCGTATACTAGCGTATGAGTGTGTCTGTGTTTGTGTTTGAGGGTTGGGAGCTCACTTGTGTTTTATGTTAAGTACAAGAGCGAGACAGAAAAAGCGTAGAAAAAGGTAGAGAGAGAGAGAGAGAGAGAGAGAGAGAGAGAGAGAGAGAGAGAGAGAGAGAGAGAGGAGGGGGACGGGCGGGGAAGAGGCCAATGTGGTACAAACAGGGATAAAGTACAGTAAAAAATTAACTATTATCGCAAAGCGGTTGGAAAAACACGCAGCTACGATGGTATTCAAATTGCCTCACCTACACAGCCAGCCCCAACGGCGGCGGGTGAGGGGGGTAAGGGAAATATAATGCTTGTCTGGCCGTCGTCGGCAAGTCTGCCTGTGTTAAATGTGGCTCGGCATTTGGTAATATGCTTGTTTAAATTACGCCACCCAGCGGCAGCTCAGTTGTTGTTATTTTTTTTTTTGCTGTTTGTACATATTGTTGTTGGCGTGGGCGTTGCCATATCGACCGCACGACCTGTGTCACACGAAACAACAATGACAACACGCAGCGTTCGCCTTTGCCTGTGTGTGTCTGTGTGTGTGTGTGTGTGTGTGTGTGTGTGTGTGTGTGTGTGTGTGTGTGTGTGTGTGTCTCAGTGAATGTATATGTGTCTCCCATTCTGTCTCAGTGTCTGCGCGTCGCACAATTGTAAAAACAGTTCAATTAATTTAAATAATTAAATGTGGGACCAACTGTTTTAATTACGTTGCGAGAAAAGCTGAGCAGCCAGCTCCCTTACAGACCCAGACCCACACCCAAGCGCACACCCACACCCGCACACCTGAGCAACTATACATATGTGCACATATGAGTGGAAGGAACGTCAAAATATAATATTCACATTCCAGCATTGCCTCAATAAAGGACGCACATGTGCCGACCTATGCCCCGGGGACTCGGCGCGAATTCGGGGCGTGCGTTGGCAGCCAATAACAGAGGAAGGGTCAATGGGGAAGGATGGAAGGGTCAACGAGAAACTGCGTCCATTTGCCTAACTTTTCTGCTTGCAGTGTATAATTGCTTTGAATATTTAATTGTTGTTTTTCGTTCTCGACTCGCTGAGCACTTTCTGAGAGCCCCACAGATCAAGAAAAGTATTTTCTACAGTGTTTTTTAATGTTTGTGGTTGCCCCATGGTTGCCTAACAGGGTACAGACAGCAGAGGGGGGCAGGCGAAGTTCGCTAGCCTGGAAAATTAAAAAAGTCTTCAATTCTAGAGCCAGTCTTCCCCTGGCCTCTTCCTTGGTCCTCTATACATATTTATTTTTTTTTTTCTCTGGCGATTGTGAACTGTTTTTATAAAACATCATGCACACATTTGACGTTGGGGATGGGCACATTTAATCTTCGGGATACGATGTTTAAGGTTTCTTTCCATTTGTTGGTCCCATAGGTCTCATATTGGAGATATATGTTTGTTATAGCTAAGATACTTCACTAATTGTTAGTTATCTTACCAGCTTCGTCTGGCATTGGCTGAAATAAGTGATCGGGCGGTTGTGTTGCAGCCTTGACATTACGTGGCGCTGCCGGAGCGTCTTCTATTGAATTTGAATTTTTGCCATGTGGATGGGGGGTGGAGGGGTCACCAGCAGCGAGAAAAATTCAAAATTCAATGCGCGATTTTGGCATTTGATTTTACGCATGATTAGTATGAGAAAGTTAATACGAGTAGCGTTTGGTTTTGTTCGATGGAGATCGTGAGAAAAGAGAAGAAAAACGAGAGAAAAATAAGAGCGTTATGTTAGAGCCAATCCAGATTAACGAGACTCCACGTCTCAATAGTGCAGAAGTTTTAATGAGAATGTGCAAAATGCAGAGCAACATTTGAGCAGGAGCAAAAACCGAAAAAACAATTGGGAAAAACCAAAGCAAAAACTCGACTTACAACTAAAGGATCTAGACGATTACTCACCCAGAGTCCGCACAGTCATTACTTTGCTCATCATACCATCGCCGAGCACGTTGCGGCCAACCACCTGAAATTCGTAGCTGGTGCCCGAGGCTAATCCGTTGATGGTCACCTGGGTGCTGCCGGACGGCGTCACCGATATTGTCTGCCAGTCGTTGACGCCCGCCTCGCGATACCAAATCGTGTAGTCCTGTTTGTACTCGGAGCCACCACTATATCCAGGCAGCCACTGCAGCGTTATGGAGGACTCGGTGGCCTTGCCCGTAATATTGTAGGGCGCATGCGGCTGGGTACCCTCGATGACCAGCTGGGTGACGGCCATCAGAGTGGCCACCTCGTTGGAGACAACGCACTGGTAGTATCCAAAATCTTCGCGACGCAAATTGTCGATTGTGATGTTGCCACCAGATATTTTGACGCGATTGCGCTGTGAGTCCGACAGTTGCTCGCCCTCCTGGCGCTGCCATTTGATTGTGGGCCGCTCCGTGCCCTCTGCTTCGACTGCGTCACAGTGCATCTCGACGCTGTCGCCGACCTTGCGCTGATAAAGCGTTTCCGGCTCGACGGTAAACGCTGGCGGCTTGCGGACGAGCACTTCCATTACACCCGAGTCGCCCTGCGTGCCCTGGGCATTGTAGGGCGTGCACGTGTAGCGTCCCTGATGGTCCTCGTTGACCCGCGTAAAGAGCAGCGAACCATTGGCCATTACCACGATGTCCTTCATTTGGTAGGGCTCCAGCAGGCGTTTGTCTTTCGTCCAGGTAACGTACTGCAGCTGTGGATTCGACTTGATGTAGCATTGCACGACGCCGGCCAATCGAAACGGAAGATACTGCACGGTTGGAGTGAAGGTCACTTTGGCAGGATCTACACACAAATACGTCACGAATTTAGCTTGTATTTAGTAAAAAACCAAATTGATTTAATCTCACATTCAACACTCAGGTAGGCCGAAGCGCTCTGCGGATCTCCAATGCCGTTGGTCACCTCGCACAAATACTGTCCCGTGTCGTCCGCACTGATCGGATTAATGATCAGCGAGCCGTCCTTGCGAATGGTGACGCGTGTCTCCAAGGAGGCCACCTCGCGCACCGGGGAGCCCTCACGGAACCAACGCACCGTGACATTGCCGGGCATGGCCTTAGCCTCGCATGAGAATATCACTTTTTCTCCCTCGAGTTTCGTTTGATTGGTGGGCGGCACCTGTCGATACAAACCAGGACAAAGCATATTGTTAAACTCACAATCGTCAGGCGTTGGCTGAACGCTGAGTAAGGACGAGTTCAAATCATGAGTCGTATGTTGACCAGCGTAAAAGTCCCCATACTCTTCCTACAAAGCGCGCTATCCGCTTAAAAGCAACATTTTCTCAGGGTTCCACTTCAATGATTCCTGGGTGTCCTTTATTCTCACTCTTCCCCTTAAAAAAAGGAGTGACAACTACAGCCCTAACACGTTGCTCCTCTATGGCCTGACTGCTGCCATTGACAACTTGTCAGTCAAATGTCACCGACATCATTTGGGCCCGTTCTACTTCTTGCTTTGGTAATAGCATTAGTGCAATTTGGCCCATTTTCTTGATTTATTCAAAGGATATACTGACGTAGAGGGATTTGATGGAAATAATTTTCATTTGAGTAGGTTATAGTTATGGCTGAATTTATGCCAGCTAAATGCGAAATAAATTGATCGCAAATTGGACACAAAATCATTGTATTTATTTTATACGCGCCCATTCCCTTGGCTTTTTTAAGCCCTTGAACAATAAAAAATAAAGTGTTTGTCGCACTACACCCTTGTTTTCGAAAGTTCAAAGTTCAAACTATTTAAGGCGTCAATATTTTGCTCATATGGCGTGCCTGCCATTTCCCTGGCTAACTGTAAATACCCGAAATCCAAATGCATTAGTGGGTCGTCCACAAAATATGCAATTGGTTTTAGACGGAAAACTTTGTGTGTGTATGTGTGTGGGGCATATTAAGTACATACGTAGATGAGACTGAATATATATGTGAATGTGTGGAAGCACATGGTAAATAGAAGGTAGGAAGCGGGCATCGATTCGGAGACTGGACGAATGACCATGTCAAGTGTGTACTGGGGCGGGCCCTTTCGCTATGTGCTTAATTCGGCTTTCTTTTGCTTGTAAAACGAGGCGAGGTGGGGCGGGTCGGGGCGAGGCGAGGGGAGGCGAGGTGGGGCGGGTCGGGGCGAGGCGAGGGGAGGCGAGCCGTAGATGCGAGCACGACCAACACAAAGGCAGCTCAGACTGCAGCCCTGCATGGCCAGCCGGAATGCATGGGGAGGACAAAAAAAGCCGTGCACGCTTCCAATAGACTTTTCGCTTCTGGTTGTGTGGAAGTGCCGTTCGGTTGTTTGGGCCACGTTTTGGGTTGGATTTTTTTGTAAACCAAGCTGATGGCGTTTTCTGGCAGCAGGTGTCGTCCGTGTTGGTTGGTCGCTGGTGCGAAAATTTCGTGCATGCGGAGGGATTGGTTTTGATCTGTTCTGATGGGTCCTGATACTATTGATGTTGTTTTTACACTCAAGCCGAAAGGAACATTTTGGATGATTAGTTTGCTTTGGCAAATGCATACGTTGTTTGACTTTGCCGGCTGGTTAATGTAAAAGCACTTAACGGACTTTAAACGATGCGTATGCAAGAAAATGCACGAAGAAAGGAATGTAGGGATATATTAAAAACTTACTCTTATAGTAAAGTTTTCATTGATGACATTCATTTTTGATTTCGTTTGCGTGTTTTTAATATGCGCCGCTTTATCCTTAGCGCGGAAAAGTGAGTCGGTTGGACATTTGTTGGGTAGTTTTTGTTAAATTGATATCGTGTTGGTTTTTGTATAGAGAGAGGTAAATTTAATAAGATGGTTGTAAGAATTCATTGAACTATTCGCGAACTATCTGTGCTAAGTCCCATTATTACTCTACTTCTAGAGCCAACCAATTATTTCGCTATGGTTGGGCTTACTACAATTTTAGTTAATAAGTTTTCTGTTATCATCATTTGAAAGAGCTGTCTATAAACTAATATTTGTTTATCTGGTAAATAATTGATTTGTTTATAGGTTTTTACCATTATTACAGCGCCGCCCGCAATTATAACGCGGGCCGTATGGGAGACCTGTCCCTCACCATTGCGTGCAATGCAAGTATATTCTCCGATATCCTCGTGCCGTATGGTGGAGATCCGTAGCTCGGTGCCATCGTTGAAGATGCCCACCGTGGGCGATGGATCAACGGGATTCGCATCCTTGTACCAAAGAATTTCTGGAGTTGGTGTGCCATCTGCCTGGCAATTGAGTATAATTGAATCACCTGCAAAAAACAACGCACCGAAGAAACGACAAAGAAAACGACAAATTAATGGGATAAGTTCGCAGCAATTGTTCAGCTCATACTCGTAGCCAGCCATTTGCATTGCCCACCTTCCGGTTAATATAGCCGGGTCGCCTACTCACAGTCTCCTCTGTTGCATCCATATGTATTATATATTATATGAATCTCTGCTATGCCGGCTAACTACTCGTACTTACTGCCGCCATTTGCCGCAGACAATGGAGCACGCAGACAGTGGCTGCATTGTTGTTACTATTGGTTCATGTTGCTCATGTGCCGCCTGAGTTGGCTGACAAACCGTCAGTGTGTTGTCTGATTTATGCGCTGCAGCGCCATTTTCTCTTGACGCATTTCCGGCGCAGTCGCCGTCTTTTGTTTGGCTTTCGAATTGTTCGGCTGGGTGCCACTTGGAAGTCGCTGCGTACCAACCACGTTGAGTGGCTGAGCGTAAACATTTTAACTTTGATTAAGCGACGGAAATTCGATTTGGCTGGCGATTGCACACACACACAAAGGCTTATCGATTTTGTAAAGTATTCGGGACATTCGAAAGATGACAAATGAGCTCACATAAGCAACTCAAACACGCACTTTCTAAGCGAGCCAAGTTTTCCCTGCTACGGGAAAGTGTCGCTCACTTTTTACGATTGCGCACCATTATGACGCTTGAGTGAGCGTTGGGCACAGGCGACCGGCAAATGGGTGACGGCTGATGGGCGATAAGCAGAGTGTACGGGGGTCTTGCACATAAATAGACCCATAGTTCATTTCAAGGTGACAGACTCATTCGGGCACTGC
Organism: Drosophila montana; assembly: GCF_035044405.1. Taxonomy (NCBI): domain Eukaryota; kingdom Metazoa; phylum Arthropoda; class Insecta; order Diptera; family Drosophilidae; genus Drosophila; species Drosophila montana. The sequence continues at coordinate 270,280 of NW_026998148.1, read as the reverse complement.
AACAAATTGCTGACCATTTGACACAGTCACAAGTGGCTATCCATGGCAAGGCAGTAGAGAGCCTGGAGGACGACGCAGGAGAGCCTGCGTCACTTAATCTGCGAAACGTCATTTACCCGGTGGTTGATAGCAGCAAATAACTTTGCCAAATATGAGCCGGTTCCGCATGGAAGAACTTTGACAAGTTTCTTGACAGCTAGCTAGCTTGTTATTTATGATTTCGCATTTTTTGTTGTTGTTTGCTGGGACTCACCTAAATTAACATATATAATATCCTCGGGTGTAACACTAAAGCGTGGCGGTGCATGTACATCTAAGTGGAACCATGTACCATTCTTATGCTGCTTAGGATCTCGGTTCAGGAATACGACCTTGCATTCGTACCATCCCTGATCCGATTCTCTAATGCTGGTCAGGTTGAGTGATGCGGAGCCGAACGGCGAGTCCTGCGACACACGCGACACGCGTCCCTTGTAGCCCTCCTCAATGTGTTCCGGGTAGCTCTCATACCAGATATATATGGGCAGATCGGAGCCCTGTGTTGTTGTTTAATGCATAAAATGTAAAGGTTAAGGTCGATCAATAAATAAGTGTTGCATTTTATTGTGTTCAGTCTGATATTGATTTGAAGACAGTATGTTGTTGTTTTTTTTTTTTATATTTTTGATGTATTTGAACATTTTTACATACTCTTGACATCAAACAATTATGAACCACATAAGTCAAGCTAAGATCATGTATCGCAAATGTTATGACATGTTCAGTAGATAAATGAATTGAATTCACATTCGTCGCGAAACAAAATGATTATTTACATGGGCGATTTATGTTAAGTCAACATATAAAAAATCTAAATTCTAGCACGATTACAATTTGAAATTAAACATGCAATCCTCATCAACACTGCGTGCATGCTGATAAATGTATACGGATATTATTATATTTACTTAGTATAAAAAAATGGTCAGTTTAAAAATAATATTATGTACATATGTATACGCTTTAAAGTCGGATAAAATTAAATTCAATCAGTTTATGTTAGATTAATCGCAGAATTGCCAATTGGCAATGTTAAAACCCCCAAAAACTGTGAAAAATAAATTGAATGCGACACGCACCTCAGTTTCAAGAGTAAAATCAATACGAAAAAACTAAAAAGCGAAAAAAAAAGCAGTATAATCATAGATTGGCAGAGTTACAGGCGAACTGTGTGGCCCAAGCCCGTAGCTCTCCCAACCCCATAGACCCCATAGACTTGGATGCCCATCAACACCAGAGCTGGGCTAGCAGATCCCGGCAACAATAAATCATGTGCAAACAGCGAAAACAACAAGGCACAGAAACAGAAACAGCAACAGAGATACAGTTGAAATTCAAGCTTTGGCTGATAAAAAATGTGCATGTAAAATATTTCAGGCAAGCTACAACAATTGAGGTCAACCTGCAGTCGCTCTGCCAGCTCGCCCCTCTTACCAAACTGAAATGCCATATATTTCTGTTTATTGTTTATTTATTTTTTTGCTCAAAGGCACAGCCCCGGCCATGTTGGCAGTTACCAGCATAGAATGCCGAATCTATTGAATCACACGCGGCGCCGACGTAGATGTGGATGTGGCTGCGGATGTGGATTTAGATAGGTCAGGCAATTCTTTCACATGACTTTCCCGGGCATCAAGGGCGTAAACACTTCGAGCCACAATAGTCCCCTTTCGTTTAGTTGAATGCTCCATGTCATTGGTCTTAAATTTCAAATACTGAAAGGGGCATATAATTGCTTTTGCTTAAGTAATTGGTAGGCATGTTGCTCGCTACGTCCGATTGCGGCGGCGGCGGCATCAAAGTTAATCGATTTATTTTTGTAATTATACTATGCAGATTTATGAGCTGACAAGCGTCGTCTCGCCTCGTTTATAACAACTTAATTATATACGTTTTAATAATTTTCTCAGCTGGCATATGAAATAATTTGCTTTGGCAGCGCTTTGGCAAGCCCTCGACACATAACACACAACATAGTACGCAGGACGCAGAGCACAGTGTAGACGTCCTGGGACCCAGATATAGGCAGCTGGGAGGCTCGACGCAACATGTCAGCGGAAGGAGCTCGGTAGCTTACATGTATTTATTAGAGCAAGCCCAGCGTTAGGTAGTCGAGCGGGCGCCAAAAATTAATATTCGCACTCGCAGAAGCGTCATAAGTTGACTCGGTAAACATTTTTCCGCTTAATTTATTCAGTAGCAATTAATTTAGATTGCAACTAAGGCAACGTCGCCTCTCCTCATATTTGTTGTAGTCTGTGGCGGTCGGTCTGGGCTCTTAAAGGCAACGCCGCACAAAAGTAGGCAACACAAAAAACAAAAGCTTACTTTAATATAGAGAGCAACGAAGCAACACGGCAAAACACGTTACAAAACACGACGTAACCCGACTTTTTATGCGCAACATTGTATTTAATTACGAAACATACATATAAGCAAAAAGAACAGACCATGCCAGATCAGAGCTGGGTATAAATTAAAAGCTGAATCCATGTTAATCCCTTTAATACGCCACCATTACAGCCGTTATGTTGCCGTGCCACATTTTGCGGGACTGTAGGATTGCTTTACCGTATGCGTATTTATTTTTATCGCAGCAAAGCATAAACTTTCTTTTTTTAGTACTTATAACTTTGTTTGGCATTAAAAATGCTTGTAAAACTTTTAACTTGGCACAAAAAGCAGCGACGTTATCTATCCAAGCGCACACAAGTATGCTAACAAACAGTTGGATTCGCTCACACAAACAGACACACACATGCACGCACACATATACACTCGAATATATAAACTGGTCCACGGCGGAAAGTTCAGTTGCGCTATTCCGCTCAACGCCCAACGTTGAAGGCGTTGACGTCAACGTCTGCGTCAACCTCAGGGGAAGCAGCATCCGCAGCCGCAGCCGCAGCGTCTACATTTCTACTTTATTATCCTTGCGGTTTTTCTTAGTTTTTGCTCGGTTTAGTTTTAACTTTGCTATCAAGCAGCAACAATAAACTTAGTTTATCGGCTTGCAGCGGCTTAAGCTTGCTTTAAATTATGAAAGTAAGCAGTTTGAGGTCGCAGCCTTCAGCCTTGCAGATTTGCTAGCTGCACTTTCTTAATGAGCCCACCTCACTAATATATTGTGTAAGTTTATAAGTCTGTGTGTGGTCGCGAGCCATTGCCCACCTGAGAGGTAACTCAAACGAAATAGTTATGCAATGCATGCTGGCGTTTCAATAGGTTAAAACTTATGTATGTCATACTTTGGCCTAGGCGTATTATATAAAGTTAAAAAAAAAAATTTGAATAATTTGAATAAAAGAAGTTAAACAGGAATTGGACTTGTGCTCTTTAAATAAACAAATTGCTGTATATTTCGCTTGTTCTATTTCCCTTAATGGAAATCAACTTTTGCTTACTGCTAGCTATGCATCAAGGAATTTGCAGTGCAGGTTGCAGGTGGTGGATGGATTGTGAATTTGTACGAGATATTTTGGTCAAACAGAGTTGAGGGAAATAGGCAATGATTCCGCAATATTTGTGCAGCAAATTCTTAATTTTGTTAAATGAAATTCATTTTCCCTATTTTCACAGATAGCCAACCTAACGAAAACATTAACATATTTCCGCAAACTCTGTTGATGCTAGAAAGATGTGCAGGAATTGGATAAATTGCACTAAAATCTTGGGAATGTGGCTACATATAGTTTATTCTTTGCTTGCTATGAATTATTGCGACTAGTTGTTTGGTTTGTTAGCGGTGAACAGCTACAGATTTGTATAAATGTTTTTCGATTTTGCGATTTTGCGAACGAGATTGTTTTAAAGGAAATGGTGTGAATTTTTCTTCTCTTTCGCTCTCTTTGGTCTGATTTATTTCTTTTGATTTTTTAAAAAGCATATTTTTCTCATTTGTTTTTTGTCAGTGTTCGGATAGAATTGCGTGTGTGGTGTCATTATGATCCTCTGTTTGTGGAATATCTAAATCGAGTCGCTAAGAATCTGCTTTCGATTCGGTTCTAAAATAGCTGTCGCCGCGAAGCTTAAGTAAAGTTAACTTTTTAGCAATCAGCACAATTGGCGAACATTGTAAATCGAATAAAAATTAAAGGAAAGGACTAAGAAATTAAATTTAACTCATACGCAAATTGCCAATCAAGCAACACATAAAATACATTTACTTAACATGATAGACATATCCATCCCAAGCTAATTGTTTCATATCGTATAGTTAACAACACAACATTGGCATTAACAATAGTGTCATATTGCAGTAGCAAAAGCCGCATACAAATCAGAGCACATATAATCTTTAACTGAAAAATAGAAGTTACGTCTAATTTACAACAATTTCGCATAATTACGCATACGCACTGTCGAGCTTAAATGCTGGCTTTTTGCCTTAATTGGCAGTTAATACATATATTAGTCATATTTGTTAAATAAACATTGAAAATGAACAGGGGAACAGAACAGAATAGAACATAAGTATATGCAAATAGCCAACCGAATATTGATTAGTTAAGGGATGCTCATATAGTAGTAATTATGTAAGTGGGTAGTTTAGAAGTTTAAGAGTTCGAAAACTTTGAGATATGTAAGTAATTCGTTTACTGTGTTACATTTGTCGCGCTTTCATCGACTTTGTCTATCTGTTTCTTACTTTCTTTAGCTTTTTGCGTATCAAACGACAATGTAAAAAAGAGAGTTTAGAGAAGAAATTTTATCTGTGATATCGTACCGTTTCGCTCACCTTCTTGTCCCACTGCAGGACATATGGCACCGGATGATCGTTGGGGAACTCAACGTGGCAATTGAAGACGACACCCTCGCCCAGTATGGCTGTGATGTGCACAGCGTCTTCTGTAAATAGTTGAAAACAGGCATAACATTTAAAGGTAATTGCATGCATATTTTTGATATTTATAAAAGTCCTGAATGTAACAATGTATCGTACAACGTTCATCGGACGTTTATTTCCTTCCTCGACTCGAGACAAGCTGAAAGCTTTTGACGTCAATTGATTGATGGCTCAAATGTTTCGCTGACCTGATGTGCAATCTGCGTGTACTCAATCTCTTACTTATTGAAGAGTCCTTCTCGTGCCGCGCCCATAAAATGCCCAATCCATAAGCCGCGCCCCACTCAATGTCATCTCTCCCTCTGCACCCGCTATCACCGTACTTCTGTGTTTACGTGACATTCTGCACGATTTACTAAGTTAGCTTGACATTTGCCCGGTCCAGTATGCAGGATCCGGGGCCCAGGTCGCTGCTATGCGGAATCGCCGCTTTTGTAGAGGGCTTTCGAGGATGCATTGGCATGCCATTGACGTTTTTTTTTTTCACAGGACATTGGCTGACAACGCGACAGAAGCGAACCGGGTTGCTTTTAAATGGAATCGTTGATAGCCGCATCGGTCACATGTCAAGTGGAGGCTTCTGACTGATATTTCCTGAGTTGTACGTTTTGCCTCTTTTCAGATGCAGGTTGATACGAACTCTCAAGTTTGCTGATTTCGATTTTTGATTTTTTTCCCAAGACTTAACTAGTCACACAATAGAGGCTATTAATTGTGGCAAGGATACTTGTGAAGCATTTCACAGATAAGGTATCGACAAAATATTCTAGGTATTATCCACTTTAATTATTTCGAACAATTGTACAAACTGTACAGTTAACTATATAGAATGGAGGGACGTATTCTCCACCTCCCATCACTGACGTTTGTGTGTGAAAGGTTATTCTCGTTCGCTTGTATTTTTTTTGTATCCATTCGTTGTGCGGAACGTGACATTTGATTAGCGTTTGTCAACTGTCTGTTCGAGGCTGAGGTGACTGTCGACTGCAGTCGTCAACACTTTATGTTGGAATTGGCAGACTGGCCCCTGGATTGACAGCCCTCTCACGGTTGCCCTGGTGATCTGCTTAAAACGAAACTGTCAAGCTAACAGAAGCAGAAGGATACAATGGCCAGCCCGCATTCCTTGTGTGTGCTTAAAGCCGCACGTGCAAAGCTTTAATTGCCGAAATTGCTTGCATGTCGCAGTCCTGCACGAATCGACCCGTTGCCGTTGACAACACGGTGGTTCTTGGTCTACAACGGAAATGCTAATGAATAGTCGGAAACAGCAGCACAACGAAACGTTGCAATGCCCTGTAGCATCCTTTTACACACCCACAGACACACGCGGGGGGAGGGGGGGGGGGGCCAGGACAGTTAAAGACAGAGCATGGACAAACTTGTTAACAAGCAGCTTTTGACAAGGCTATTGTTGTTGCCAGATGTGGGGCAGCAATTGGGGGATATTCGAATGTGCAAAATTAATCTTTAAATAGAGTATATTAAGTGATACGCTTATATATAATATCATCGAAGTAGTTTGCCATGGCAAAAGATAAAGTTAATATATCTACTGCATAGTTATAGACATGCGCAGAGCAAAAGAAAAGGCCTGTGTCGAGGGAAAGGATAGCCAATGGGTGGTCGGGAAGGGAGGTGGCCTGTCAGTTAGACCAGGAGCTCAGCTGCAGGCGGCCTAGTTGCCGCATCTGTTAGCTCGTCTCGCCTGTCAGCTAGTCTACCCGTCGCTCATACACTTTATCAGTCAGTCACTGGCTCGATGTTTCTTTGTCTCTCTCATATTATGCAATGAACGCTTGTTGACTTTGGCATTTGCATAAATTTCTGTTAACTTGGCCAGCTTAGGCAACACTTTTGCCTATTGCACAAAAAGCAACATGAAAAATGTACAGAAACAACAACGAATGACTGTGTGTGTACGTACAGTCAGGACAGTCAGGACTCTTGAGCGTCTATTGCCCTTTGATAATGCTGCAGACAGGTCGCCAGCCACTCGAGGGTTAGCAGGAAGCAGCTACCCACGCGAGCCTGGCCTTTCCGTTGATGTTTGGTATTTTTTATGTCGTGCCTTTTGATTGCGTTAACATGCAAAAGTGGTCTCATTATACAATTTAAAATGTCCTCCAGCCAAAGCAGTCAACGCTGGCAGCAGGCAGCAGGCACTTCATGTCCTCCCGACTTGCCTTAAGTTATTCAGCAGCGCACTTTGTTTTCACGGTTTAAAGTTGAGTCGTTCGCCGGGCAGCAACTAGCCTAGCGCCTGCCAGTACCATAACATTTTCCCGGAACTCATTTCAGGGCGCCCGCCGCATTCCGCATGCCGCAGAACGCCCACCGCCTTTCTAAGTGACGCGCCTTGAGGCGTACTTGGCAATTGACCTTTCGACCGCGCACGAAGTGGCCATCCGTTGGCTGCTATAGAAATCCCAAGCGGATTTTCAATTTTCGGCTAAATTAATTTAATTCATTTGAAGAACGTTACGGTACATTAAAGCAGGCATTCAGGACGGACCCGTCTAGCTTTACTAGTGGTACATTGAAAATGAAATTCCCAAGTGCCTGTCACGTTTGTCGAGCTGCTCTCTCTCTCTCTCTCTTTCTCTCTCTCCCCTCTTTCTCTCTCTCTAATGGCTGCCTATATTTGTAATATTAATATGCACATGTACAAGTGTACATACATATTTAGTTGCCTATAAATTTGTGCAGAGAAGCGGGTCGCTCGGAGCTGCCATTACAATCTCGTGCCGCCGCACTTCAACCAACTGTCAACTAATTGCCAAATGTAATCAGCTTTGCCCTCACGTAAGCCGCTTATTGTGCACCATTAAATTTTCGTGAATACCAAATAAAAATGAATCTATGCGAAACGTCACACACACAGAGTGCTGCCTAACCTGGCCTGGCCTAATACTATGCCCACATATGGCAATATTCTGTTGCCACTTTACGGGTGAAATTAGCCCGAACCGACAGCAATCAATAGGTTTTGTTGGCGGTCTTGACAAGAGCTGTATTTTAGATATATTGCAGCAGTAAAAGGTTTTACGCGATTTGCCAAACGTGTAATTAAACGATAGTACTTTGATTGGCCCCGCTTCAAATCCCACTTACCTGGTATATTGTGAGCTTGTGCATTTTTTGCCAATAAGGCAAGCAGCCAAATCAGTACAAATTTCAGAGTCTTTATAGATCCGCCGCTGACGTGGCAGGTTCTGGCGGCACTAGCGCAACCGTCGACGTCCTCGGCGACGTCGTTGTCGTCCTCGTCGTAATGTCTCCTGCTCGTCGCTTTCACCGTGAACGCAGCCGTTTTCGGCGGCGATGCCGTCAGCGTTTGAGTCGAAGCGGCGTGAATCGCCGTAGCTCTTCTCAATGCGAATGCTACGATTGTTGACTCTGCTCTGGTACTTTCGCTGATTGTGTCTGATTGTTGTTGCGACTGATGTTGCTTTCCTGTTGGTAGCTTTGTATTTGTGGCGCACGACGAACGCGACCGGCTCAATGCCTGACACCATCGATAAGACCCAGGGTCCGCACACACGCCCATGCCTCTGGTCCCATAGTCAACGCCGCCTAACGTATCGTTCTCACTTGCAGTGGCGTCATCTGTAACAGAGAGTACAAAGATGGAAATGCATTTAAGTAGTTTCAAGTGCAGCGGCATACAATTTGTCTTACAGAGTCCCTACATGGCCCGCCAGCTCACCTGGCTGCATTTGATGAAGCTGTCTCGCCAACCATCAATGCCAGCAGACAGGCGACATCCTCGCGGAGCCTGTCAGCTCGAACCTGGCAATCAGTCTGAATTTCCCTTGTGTTGTGTATTTGGAGCCCATCAACAGTCGAAATGTATTATGTATGTTGTGCCGCAGCTTATTTGAAGCGAGTGCAAAGCCTACAAGTTTAGTATTGGATCGAAATCATACAAACTACTCATCATAGATGACAAATTAATAAACAAAAGTTTTCCATATGAACGCCCGTTAGCCGTGAGACAAGCACCTTTGCATACACACCCAAACACACACTTATACATAAAATTAAGCAGCTAATAGGTTGTAGCTACAAGGCAGACAAGCTGATAAGGGCCAGGTGAGGGAGAAATGCGGGGAAATTGCGAAGGAAGACAAAAGGCGACCCATTAAATTGCGTTGCGCCTATACAAATAGCGAAAACTTTTCCTTGCGCTGTTTGCCACTAAAACTTTCCGTTTTAATGTAAAACTTGTGTTGAATGCCGTGAGCGGCCATTGTTGTATAGTTGGGCCTTATCTGGGGATCTAGGACTAGGTGATATATATGTATGGTCCCTGTTTGCTGAGTAGTTAATTAAAAGGGATTGTGTCCACAATTAGCAACATTCGGCGTTTGTCGCCCCCCACAAGTATGCAATAGAATTAATCGTAATACTCCTCTCAGGCTAAAAGGTATTTTTAATTAAATTATTTGCAAAAGCTTTAAATGGAATTCCCTTAATTTCTAGTCTAACATTCAGCATTTATTCGCCCACCAATCTAGGCAAACCTGACAATAACATTCCATTAACATTCGCATCAGCATAAAAAATGTACACACACACACACACAGGCAGAGCAATATTCCCACATAGCACACATGCTCTGGCATTTTAAAACGCTAGAAAAGCGTTTTTGTAACGAGTTTCTCTTGCCTGCTTGCCGTGTAGATGCGAGGGAAATCTTTGCTTCACCTTTATTAAATGTTGCTACTGCAATTAAGTAACTCGAGTTTGCACTCTCGCACCTATGGATAGATACGCACAAGAAATACCTTGCGAGCTGACTCCCTGACTCCCGTATATGGATAGAGGAGAAGGCAACTCATTATGTTTAATATCAATTTTGAAGGGCTGTGGCAGCGGTGTTGCGGTTACCTTTGTGCGCATCTCTGACGGCATTAGCGATCTCTTAATGCATAAGTTAATGGCCAGGGAGAGAGCAAAAAAAACACACGATAAACAATAAACGACAGTCACAAGAAACAGCAACGAAGTTTGAATACCCTTGCGAACATATTCATTTAATTTCCTCCCAAAAATGTTGGCACACAGATGCACATGTCATATTCTTGAATGAAGTTTACATTTGGTTACAACATTTTTGTACCATTTGCAAGGACACACAGAGATGAAGAGCGATATACTGAGAGAGAGCCCTGAAAACTTTGCGACAGCCTCTGCCGGGATGCGCTCATGCGTCGACTTAAATCCTTTTGGCATGACATGTACAATTTTAATAACGTCAAGCATTATGAAAACTTTTTGCGTTTTGGCATTATGACAAGTTGATTAAAACGAAATTTATTTATGAAGCGTGTGCGCAACGTGAACGAGTGGCCATTACCTGGCTCGAGCTCAGAGCCGCCGCCAACTACCGCATCAAAACTAAAGGCCCACAAACCAGTCAGCTAGCAGCGAAAATCACATTAGACAATCTGCACATTTTCGTCCTGGTCACACAAGCAGACAGGGGCGAACACCAACGAGGCGGGACGGGGTGGGGCAGAGAGAGCCAACTAAAATAGAACAAAAGCCGGAAAAATGATTTCCCTTATGGCTGAATTTTCATTACCGAAAAACCCGCCATAGCGTATGATTTCATTTGTAAATCAGCTCAAGTTGAGCTCGAACATCGCATAATGGACGCCGGATGTCGAACGATGGACGAAAATGGCAAAATCGGAGAAGTGGCAGGCGGCAGGTCAACATTTGATGGCGACTGCGGCGGCCATCTTTGTTGTGGAACCAGCTAACAATGACAAATCAGCAAACGAATTGCATTTGCTGCTACACGTAGCCAAATGCAAACCAGTCGATTGTGTGCGGTGTTCATTAAATGAAGTACGTTGGGACAGTGAGACTGACGGCTGTTGCTGCCTGGGCCTAGGATGTGGTTGGCGCCAAATCAGTTGATTGGTTCGGCTAACATACACAGACACTCGCTCTATGCTTGTGTATGCGCATGTATCCATGTTTGCCTGCACCATGAGACTCATAACTAAATTTTCGGCCACATCGTTGTCATTATAACAGAGACAGAGGTGGGCAACCAGTAATCATCTCGCAGTGTGCCATGGAAGCCATTCCAATGAGTGGACGTGGACGTGGCCGTTGACGCGCCGCCATTTCATTTTGTGCCCTGTGTGGTGGCAGCACTTTATGGCATCCGTTTCCGCTGCTGCTTCCAAAGAATCGGATGCGGATGCGGCGATGGATGAAAGCTTTTGGTTGACTGCACACTGATGTAAAAATGGGCAGCGGTCAATTTGGCGACCAACGCATTACGAGCCTGTTCACATCTGATCTTTGAAAGACAGCTAATGCACGCTCATTTACATTATCAGACCACAGAATTTTTAATTTAAACAGGACAGGGACTTGAGGCAGTTACTGCAGAGTTATTTTCCAGCGTTCGGCCTTCGGTTAGATTATTTTCAAACACTAATTAAACGTCTTGTATACAATTTACTTACAAGCAGCCCATTAAACAGCCCAGCCAACATCTTCAAATCAAGAGCACAAGGGTTTCAGCCCAGAAACAATCCAAACACGGCATGCCACTCTAATAACTGCAAGTGGCTGTCCAGCTCAACCCTCTCTACTGCTCGTACTCGTCGCCCTGGGACATTTATGTCTGTATATATATATATAAATAGTGCGCTCTTAAGTGCAAAACAAAATTTGTACAATTTTTGCTTATTGTGTTGCTGCGCGGGCCAGACTAAGTGAAGCCAGCGAGGCCATATATGTATGCACTTGTACATGCCCCAAAAATACCAAGAAGAAGCATGAGGAAAACCGCAAAAGCATTGGGACAAGCAATTGCCAGTCGCAACCCCAAGCATTGGACTGTATCGCTCAAACGCCGCATTGCTCGAATTAAATCTGTAATGAAATAGGTCGTCCGTTTTGGATTACATTTGTGCCTTTAAGTTGGAGGAGCCTTACAGGAGCTCATATGCATGAAAGCGCCATGGTAAATAAAATAGTGGGGATAAGAAGAAGAAAGGTCACCATGTATTATGTAGGCCGCGTGTGAAAAAATTGGAGCCAGCCGCAATGCCGCTGCTGTCATCTTTATTATCTTCATTGTTGCCGCAGTGAATCCTTTTCGAATGACTGGCGCATATTTCCATCGAAAAATATGCGGCTTGTCCTTCGGCTTTTATTATCTTCCTAATTTAAATAATTTGTGTGTATAAGTATAAGAATTGGCAAACTGATCCTGCGTGTGTTAATAAGGTAAGCCTGAGTTCAAGTCGCCAAAGAGGACTCAAAGTAACGGCCATCGTTTAATCTAATAAAATGTCACATTGCCGCAGAAGCAATTAGGACTAACCATCAGCTACTCACGGCCATTAGGTAAGCTGTAGCATGTAGAAATTCTGGAGGGGGGGGTCAGCCAAAGTCAATATATCATTATAAAGGCACTAAAAGAAATGCGGCCAAATAAGCTGTGGCCCAGCTAGGTCAGCAGCCATGTTGTCCTCGGGAAACAGCAGCACAAACGATGCAGGGCACGGGAATGGGAATGGGGCGAGCATGGGCCATTGTACAATTTTAATTGCTCTAAAATGTTGTAATACAACACGAACCACAAATAAATAAAATTTGCTGACATCAACAGGATGTTTGCGGGTTCCTGTGCGGCGCAGAGCACATCACAGTGGATGGCCAGGAGCAGGCGCAGGCCGTAATGGTCAAATGACTGGCGCCCGCCCCACGTTTTCAAATTTAATTTGGTCGGAATGAAGACAGAGAGTCGGTTCGCTCATAGCGAAGGCTGCCTGTCTATTGGCGTGTGCATAAATAGCTGTAGTTGGGCGGGACGAGCGAGTGAGAGTGCGAGTGCGAGTCTGGCTTGCCAGGAAATTATATGGCCTTTGTCCCTCCGTCTGTCCGTCCGTCCGTCTGAGGGCAAAACTTTTGGACAGTCGCACAATACTCTATACTGTATCCTCATCAAGACGAAGAGCAATAGCTTAGGTAGCAATGTTACGGCTGCTCATTTATATTATTTACAATAAATTTCTGCTTTTCATTTAGTTTTCACTTTTATCACTGCCATTCAAAGGCTATTACGCAACAAAAATTTTCATTCAGGCTTGGTGCCCAGACAGAATGGCTTCTTTGTTGTTGGCCACTGTCGTCGTTGGCTTCGCCGACATATGGGTTCAGAGATTCCATAATGAATTGTTTAATTTCATTTCTTTTCTTTGCTCGTCATTATTGCCTGCTCGCCTGATGAGCCCCCAGTGTCATCAATGACACTGCACAAACTGTCTCTCAATTTCTTATTTCACATGATTTTCACTTATTCGACATACATAATTTTTTTTTTTTGCAATTTACCAACGTCGCGTCACTTTACTTTGCAGAAATTAAATTCCTTAAAATATTTCGCAAACGGCACAAAGTTTACTCCGTACTTGTTTTATTTTTTTCTTCTCCGAAGTCGCTTCGAGTTTTTCTCAGAAAATATTTTTCTCAAATTATGAAAGTGCAAAATTATTTCAGATATCAACAGAGCACAAGCTGCATGGAGGCTGTGAGGGTGTGTGTGGGTGTGTATGGGTGGTATAGCAGCGGTGGTTCACAATGGACGTTTTTGCGTCAATCCCGAAGTGCCAAACGCAAACAGAACGCCAGAAGAAGAAAAGGAAAGGAAAGGAAAAATACGAAAAAGGACGAGCAGGCGCCATCAGAGTAGAGGAGAAAAGTTTTATGTTTCATGCTTAATTGCGGCATTTCGATTAAGAAAAATGTATAATAAAAGTTTTGTTATTATTTGTGCTGCCAAGATGAACGACGAGCAAACAATCATTATAAAAAGGAAACAGCGGAAGATACCTCCAAAGGACTTCGCAAGTCAACTTGAACCGGACCAACCTTATCCAACCTTTGCCAAGGCAAGCTCAACTACCAACAATCAAGTTAACTTTTAAAGCTTTATTGCTTTTATTGTTCACAAATACTTAGAAGGATTGACGACCGCTCTTCTCTTTGAATGGCCTATTGATTTTAAGATTAACTTGGAGAAAAAGTAGCCTTACCTCTTAATATCTTTGACTACCAAGACTAACAGTAATATTATTCTTGTCACCATCTGATTATATATAAAAATAAATTTTAAAAAATAACATTATGAATACAGGAGCAAATTTACTAAACGACCATCCTCACCTTTCTCAACGGACGTGTCCGTCAGTAAGTTGCGATACTTGGGTATTTAAAGAACGCAGAAAGTTGAGTTCTCCTTCTTAAGTACAGAGAAGAATTCTGAAACGAGTTGCAGGCAAAAAAAAAAACTTTAACACTCGACTCGAGGCGATAACGCCCTGCCCACAAGTCCCTTCGCCCTTCTGCGCCATCATGCCCACCCCTTTTGACAGGCACGTCTTTTGGCCGCTGCATCAGAAAAAATGCTGCGAGCAAAAGGAAAGCAAATCATGACTGAAGTGTAAAACTTTTCCCATTATGCAAAAAAGAATTTCCATGTCTTAAAGTAGAGGCTGAGGGCAGGAATGCAGATTAAAGTCGACCCAAAACCACATCAAATCAGTTATAAAAAAAAAAAGGTGCAATTAAAAATATGTAAGCGATCCCCACAACGAACTTTACTTTCGTCTTGTAATTTGACGCCGCAAGAATCCTTTATGTATATATATATAGTATGTACATATATGTATTTTTATTTGCTTGGTTCAATGATTTTTTGAACAGTACGCTAGAGCCTCAGCCCCTTTCAGAATATTGATTTTCATCGCGCCAGGGCTTAGAAGCCTCTTGTACATCAACCCACAGTCCCACACAAACACACACAAAGTAATATCAGCACATTTTGCGCCATACTCATAAGCTCGGTTTTTTGCTGTCGAAGAGTCCATTGAACTGTACGTAGAGTGTATACGCGACGGCATTGTGTCGTGGCTGTGGTCTGAATATCCCTGTAAAATGGAAGCCCTGCGAGACTTTTGCTGCGGCGTCCTCTCGATATTCCAAAACTAATAAAAAAGGGTTCGTGCACCAACAAGTTTCACAACTTTTTCGTTGTTCAAATTGATTCTCAAGTATTGGCTCGGCCCACAAGATGGTGGAATCGTTCTGATTGCGCTTTAATAGCGCCTAATGGCCGGCGACAAATGTGGCAAATTACTTTAATAGGTACTACGAAATAATGAACACCAAACACTTTACAACAGCAGTTCACAGGAAAACTGTCCGAGTTGGTGGCATTCTAACGAAAGCCTGGACTCAAAACAGCACTCGCCACTCAACATTTGCCCACCCAAAAGCGAACAGCTCGAGGGTCTAGTCCCGAGACCATCGAGTACAAATTATGCTAGGGTAGATTGGGGTAAGTTCTGTCAAATTGGAATGTCATTGTGGCCAAAGGAGATATTTAATGTTTGCTTGCCACAAGTTTAGGATATTGTTTGCTTTAATGCATCAACCACATTTAAATATTAATTTAGCAATATATTTTTTCTGTATTTGCTTCGGTTGCCCTTCTTCGTATCTTATTGTTCTATATTTAATTTTTCTAGCACAAAGTACTGCATTCTACTTTCAATTTGTGGTTTTCTCACACAAAAAGGGACTGTGTAAGCTTTCAGCCCATTTTGACTTCAAAGTTTGGCCGTAACAAAGCAAAAGGAGCCCGCATAGCTTTAGAAAGTAAAGAACAAAGTTATGAAATTAAAGTGGTGGCTACTACCGAAGTAACTGCAAGTATTTCGGTAAAGTTTTTGTGCTGCCGTAAAAATGTGCAATACAAGCAACTCATCTTTCTTGGAATTCAGAGTCGAGTCCTGTCTAAGGTACGGCAAAGCCAAGAAGTGTCAGCCTTAAATCCTTGTCCTTGTCCTATTCGAAAATGCGTGTGCCCTGTAATACCCTACCAGAACGGATTTTTGTATTACTGTAAAAGCAAGCCATCAACTAGGTCAATTTGAATGCTTCACTGCCAAACAATGCCCAGCGCTTAGAGGTAAGTGTACTGTGTGTACTGTGAAGCCACAGTTGAAATAATGAGGGAAATTCAATAATACTTGCATTGTTCGGCTTTCCTTCTACCTGCCAAGTGCGCAGATCTATGGCTACAGCAGCTTGATGCATCTTGATGCACCAAGTCGCATTTTGCATTTTGCAGCGACGTCGCGACGCTCACAACCCAACCTTTCCTGACGTCATTAAATTGGCACAGCTGCTAATACAGGAAATTCTGTGTATCTGTCGAATTCGAGTTCGGGCTTGGTCTCGGGTTGGAAAACAAGTTAGTGCCCAGATAGAGGCAATTCAGCGAATAGCTCTCTTATACAACTATCGTAGATCTTAGCTGGTAGAACTTCAACTCGAGCTGATCGCCGTTGTGGTGAATATCGCATAACTCCAGAGCTTCTCGGAGCTTATGTTTTGTGCTCAGCATTCGCGTCATAACGCGCGCCAGTTTTTGGGCGCCATCTATCCACATATAACAGCTTTTTGGAGTGTGTGTAAACAAACATAAACAGCTCAGCATTCAAACTGAGCGAAAACTCTGTCGAACATCGAGGGGAAATTCGGCTGTACTTATAAATACATATATCATTATGAACAGACTCGAGCAACAATTTCTCAGTTTCTCAGTTTCTCGGCTTTTCACATTTCACATTGTGTATACTTTTTCTTTGGCTTTGCTCGCCTATCTCTATAAAAGAATATACAAGTGCTCTTCAGATGCTCAGTCTCTCGTTCTGTCCCTACCCCTTCCACTTCCAGTTTCCTCCATTTCGCTCCCATTTGGTATCACGTTCAACAGAAATTCCAATGAACTGCGGAAGGCTGACCAGTCGCTGCCTCTGGCTGCCTCTGGTCTGGTCACTCGCTGCTTATGTTTTTATGGCAGCATCACCAACTGCCTTCCGTCCCTTATGTCCCGAGCTGTTTTTAGAGGCTTTTGTTTTTCTTTTTTTTTCTTTTGCTTTCTGATATTTTCATTTTGCCGTCGCTCGATAGGTACTTTTTGTTTGGAATCTATTTTGTTTACAAGTTTTTTCTCAGTGACGTTTGTATTTTGGCTGCCAGCGTGAGAAAATATCATTAAGCGGCGTCATATATCATCTACTTATTTCTGGATTCAACAATCTATCAATACAACGATCCATCTTAGTTTGCAAAAGTATAAAGTATATATATTTTAGCAAATGTTGGTATATTGAGAACTGACTAAAGGCGCATGTGTCCAGCTCAATAGCTGCTAGCGTGCCTTAGACTAGAGAGCATTAGAGCTAAAATTCAAAAATCACCAAATCATATATAAATTCGAAGAAAAATCTTCGCTTGCAGCCCCTTATACACAATGAAAACGAATGAATGAAATATTATCAAATCACATCTGGAAATATAATCCTTTTTGGGGGTCGAACAGGGCACACTTGGAGCAAAAGTCAAGCAAATAACAACAAGACAGTGTTGAAAAAAAAACGATAAACACAATCATTTATCATTATTAACAATTTGTAACAATTGCCATTGAACTCTGTCAGACAACACCGAAGACTGCTTCGAAGAACTGCCAACAATTTGTATGTGTGTGTGTGTGTGTGTAATCAATGCTAAATTAAAACAAAACGAAAGTCAAAATAAATGTTTGTACAAATATTGATTGGCATAGGGTTAAGTCAAGCAAAACGCAATTCTGTTTATGGAAATTGCAATTTCCTACTTGCAACAGCTGCAACTGCCGCTCAGACCGAAAACCGAATTTGTGTTTTTTGTGCTGCCTTCATCAAGAGATAGTAGATAGATATACACGCTTGTGGGCTTACAATCCTCAATTACATTGTCCGTCGGCTTCTGGCTACGGCAGAGTGGGAAGTCGAGGAGGGCAAACCTCAAGCCAAACCATAGAAGCAATCAAACTTGAACTACTCGCTTCTCCCTGCCCTTCGTTGTACAAATGGCCAGAATACTTTTACACATATTTTCCGATTGTTTTGTGGCCCAGTTGAACTGTCTGTTTTTATGCCTGTTGTGCATTGTCTGATTGTGTGTGTGTTTATTTTTTATGCCATGAAACGCTTTGTAATTGAATTATGACATTTACTTACACTTTGCAATTGTAATTGAAAAATGTATAAATTGTAATCACATTTTCATCCCTTCTGTTTGCTATAACCGTCAACTTGCATAGCAGGTGCAACTGAATTTAGTTTTTCGGCAAACACCTTTGGCACTTTTCGACAAAATACTTGATTTTTGATTCAACAATTGACTACTCACCTCACTTGCGCAAGCATTATACAATGTATTCAAAGCCAATCCAATGTAGTGCGTTGTTTTTCGCTGCGATTCCTGAAAATGCCCAGCCAAGTAGCTTTGGCCAAAATGTTGTTGGCTTTCAGCAAATGTCCAACAGCAGCTCAGCAAAATTAAATGCTCAAGTAATAAAAAGCACTGAGTCTTAAATTGTTGTTGTTTTTGTTGTTGTGTTCTGGCTTTTAACGTGGCACAAATCGGGTTTTATTAGGGCCTGTCTCGGCAGCGGAAAACTCCTTGTTGGGTTGTTGGTTCCGGTTTTTGTTGATGTTGTTTTTGTTATTTTTTGTTGTTTTTGTTTACTTTCCGTTGTAGCTGTGAGCGCGTTTTACACTTTGTTTACAGGATAATCGCTTGATTTATGACACTTTCCTTTCCTATACATTTATGTTGTATGTGTGCGTTTTGATGAAGGACCTCACAACTGGCTGCTGCCGACGGACTCTTTGAAACCGTTGCCGTTGACTTTAACGTGGGGCTGGCTATACACAATAAGGAACGATTTTCGGGGTAGAGAACAAAAAGAATACATAAGACGTAAAATAAACGCGAGGGCCAAGCATAAACATACACACATCAACAGACGCACACCCTTATGAAAGCGAGGCGAGCGTCGATTTTATGCACAACAACTAAAATCAATACGGCGTAAAAATAAAAAAAATTATGTTCGATTTTGATGTTGTAATCGCATATGGTCAAAGGAAGTTGTTTGATACGAATCCCGATTGGGTGCCCACTTTGACTATTTCACGCCCCACACACACACACACACACACACTCACACAGTTACACAGTACGGTAGAGCAAATCGAAATTTTGTTTGCCAAGCACGTGACTCATTTGGCATCAGGACACGCTGTCCGATTTTGTGTTCGAACGCATTATATAATTATCACAGAGTGTAATGATTGTTAGAGCCCTCACGAAACGCTTTCGCAACTTTTACAATTTGTCCACCTGCGCTGTTTCACGGCTTTGTTAGTTAGTTTTGTCGCCTAACCTTTTACTGCGTTTTCGAGCCAAAAGCACAGCTGTGTGTCGCGACCAGTCCGTTACCAATTTAAAGGCAATGCCTCAAATGTTGTGCGACAGCAGCCAGAACAGCCAGCTCCATGTTGCTGTTTCTGTTACAGTTTCTGTTTCAGTTTCGGTTTTTGGTTCAGCGTCGCAGTGACGCTCTCTATTGGAAAATTCGCTCCGCTGACTGCATAACTTGGCTGAGCACCAGTTTTCCAGGCACAAAAATCGTGCTCCCAACGGCGTTTCCCACAACAGACCAAATACCAACAAAGTGTTGGGTAATATTTTGGTAGTTGATTTTTCATCATTCAATGCACTGTCCCTGGGCTACCAAAATGATGAAGTAGTTGGATGTTATCCAACTTTGATTTAAAGGGGCAAGTTATCCACAACAGAAGGTACTATATGTGTATTTATTTAAATACTCAGATATATTGGCAATACTCATTTCATACTTTCTATCAAAAAACTCTTAACAGCTCATGCAGATTTAAAATGGGCTTGTAAGCGCCTAATGTCCGATTAAAATAGCGGGAAATATTCACTTGCGCAACTTTAGCAAACATCCTGCACGACAACTACCCTGCGTTGCCATTTCCCCTTCTCCCATCGCAGCTAGAACTTGAACACGGTTGCTGCCTTCCAGCCGTTCGAGCGAGCTATTGACAACGACGACCTACTCTTTCGCTCATTGCTCTCTGCGTGATCCTTTGGGTTGCAGTCAAAAACAGGAATTTTTCTTACAGCTCCGCTCTGGCTCTGGCTCTGACTCTGTCTCTTTTCTCTAGCTCGACAGCGGCTGGTATTTCTTTTTGTAACCTGTGCATCCGCGCGGGTGTGGTCCTCTGACAGTGAGCGTGAAAATCACGAACTTCATAGCAGGCACCAAATTGAGAATCACTCCCTGCTTTTTTTTTTTGCTTTTATGCTACGAGTATTTTGTATTTTCAATATTGAAGCCATGCCATATTACACGCACACATAATTCATGCACTGCTCGTTGAACGTTTTTGGGTGTTTGCGCTTTTTGCTTTAAATTTTTTTAAAATATTTATCTAATTTTTCTTTGCTCACATATATAGTACATATGTATGTACAAACACACACAGCTACACGCGCATAAAGCGAGGCAGACACACACACACGCACACACACACACACTGACACTGACACGACACAGGCACAGAAACCAGACACAGGCAGCACTTACAACTTCACAGACAACTGAACGTTGTGTTTCACAGTCCGCGTTCACGTACGCCGTAGCAGCACAACAATTGAGTACTAAATCTGCGCCGAGCTCAGCGTCAGGAATAAAGCACTAGCGCTGCCCGATGATTGCAGCCACCACAACTTCCGGAGAGCAAGAGCAACGAAGAAGAGAGCAACAGAAGGAGAGCAAAACAGAGAGAGAACCTGCGCGGGAATCGACAGCAGCCATCCCACACTAACTCGAGACTCTTATACCCGTACTCCGCGATGCTCGCTTCGGTAGCCAGGCAGGCAGCGCGAGCTCACCTTTCGTTGGCTAACCTGTCCAGTCGGGTCGGTCGGTGTGTCTTCGTGTGTATGTGTGGATGTCTATGTGTGTCAGCCACTCGATAACCCTTTAGCATAGCCCTTCTGCAGCGACAGCTTGTCGACGTTATACTCAGGTCTCAGATCTCGGCTTCATTGAATAATTATCACAAGTTTGCCAGTTCGCCGTTGTCTGGCCTCAGTAGCGGGCTAGCCCTTTGCTTTTGACCCAAAAACCAGTTTTATGTTTCGTTTTGCACCAACTCGTTTCCCGTTTCCCTCTCACGAATTGAAGTATGTTTTCGACTCTAGGCGCTCAGAAAATATGCCGCTACGTAGGCCCGCTGAAAACTTAACGCGTCCACTGATAGTTGGCGTTGGCCAGTGATGTGGAAATGTCTAAAAAAAAAACACTCGAAAATATTTTTCGCCCTTTGTTGCTTCAAGCACAATAATAACAATAATATTTGAAACAGCAACATCCAGTGGTGTGAAAGGTCAACTTGTATAAACGATATCTGTGCATCTTTCTCTTTGGGCAACATTCGCGTCTAGTAAATGGCTTTTTAATTAGTGCTTGACAGGTTTGCAGAGCCCCGCTTTGTAGACAGTTTACCGGCCGACAGCTACCTGCGCTGGTAGAAACACATCGCACTTTTCCACAAGTGATTCGACATGTTCTGATGTTCGTAATGGTAGCACTGGCATTTCTCAATTGCCATAAAAGTTCTCACGGGCTGCCTCAAACTGACCTAAGATGCAATATTTCAATTAGCCAGGCTTAATATGAGCCGCTAAGTCGCTGCCAGCTGCTAGATGAAAAAAACCCAGTTTTTTCGCTGTCAGATATTTCCCTTGCAGTTAATGAGAGTATTTGTCAGGACCGCTGGAAGTTCAGAGAGTTAGCGCCTGCGTCCTAACGGACTCTCTCTCTCTCTCTCTCTCTCTCTCTCTCTGTCGCTCTGGCTGATGCGCTCTACTAAAAGTGTGCACCTAATATAGCCGTCGAGCAATTTAGGGTAGCCATGCATCCATCCAACCCCAGCCATCGGTTGGCCAAAATGATTCGTTTTCGCTGAATTTCATTTGGCTCACATGTAGACGGAACTTGGCCCGTTCGCCATTCGCCATTTGCCTGAAGGTAGAGCTGAGGTCTACGGCCAAACGAACTTATTTATGCTCGATTCAAGTGAATATATGTTGACTTGAGCAGTCTGATTTATGCATTATATTAGCGTGGATTTTAGCTGCAATAAATCTGCAAATTCAGCGACGTTACGTGCCATAAACCTATGCATGCTAAAAATAATTTACTTTAGCTGTTATTATTCGGCAAGTGCACGTCTGTCCTATTTACTGGTCCATATCTACAGATTAATGGCATACTACTATATTGACTTTACTTCATGTATTTATGACCTATTCAGAGCTTTCATTGACGACTAATTAATTAGACACCAGACATTGCATGAATGGCGAACATACTCAATGACTATTCAATATAGATGACATGTCCACATGGAATCACTTGAATGAAATTTAAAACGATGGAAACAACAATTTTTCGGTATTTGAACCAAACCCACGGGTTTTCGAGCTGTTGGCATAGTTAGTAATTACCTTGTCCTTTTTAATTGGACACGGCAACGGAGCTTACAAATGGCAATGAGTAATTAATAGGAAACCCGACACCCATTCCATACCCCTCATTTCATGCTTCCTTCCTCCCATCCTGAAGACATAGATACAAGTTAAACCCGTAATCGATGCATTGGCAATCGGACAGGTGGTGAAATAATTGTGTACAGCATTAAACCCCCCCGGTGTTCGATCGGAAAAAGGTTCGAAACTATTAATGAGCCCACGCACACCAAGTTGGCAAGTTAGGGAAAAAAGGATGCGAAGGAAATCCCTGCCTTTCCTTCCACTTCAGGTGGAATTCAGGTGACTTTCTACGACAGACGAAGCGTTAAATAATATTCATAATTTGCAGGACCTGTGTCGCTGTGCAGACATAAAAATTAAGGTGTTCATGTGACTATAAAAACAATAAAATATTTAACACAAATTTTAACTTAATGCTTCAGTCATAAAAATGTATGAGTGAAAAAAATGGCTGCCTACTGTGCGGCATCGTTAAAAGCGTGCCTGTTGGCACTGCCAGCTATTACGGGTATGAGGGGGACGCAGGGGGGGTGGGGGGGTGTAGAGAGGCAAGTTCTTGCTGCCAATGCTGCCTCATTAAACCAAAAATTACACAAAGGATAACGCGCAGCTTGACGGCGACCGTGGCTACAAAGTGTTTTTGGGGGCCAAGTGTGTATGATGTCGCCCGTTCTCACCCCTTTGTCTTTGGTCTTCCGTCTTCGGTCTTCGGGCGAGTTCGCCTGCTTTGTTTAGGGAACTTTGGCGCGCTAACATTTAGCTTACGGGTAGGCATACAAATAAAAAATTATCGCCCAAGTCCAGGGCGGCTATGCGCAGGGACTACTGCATAACCATTATATTTTATTTTTACATTTTTCCCTCACGTTTGACGCCGACCAGCCCAGCAGCATCGTTATATGTGTACATATATATATATTTTTTTTGTGTATGTGCTTTATATTTACCCATCTCCTGTGTACAGATGCTGGCACCGCACCCGCACCCGCACCCGCGCCTTTCCCCAACCTTTGGGAACCTGCATCGTCATTGTCTTTTAACGCTGCGAGCGATTCACTGTGTGTGCGTGTTTTACTTCCTGTTTCATCTCTGGCTGCTTCCTGCTTATTTCTTATGTGTATTTTTACAGGCGCTGATTTTTATTTCTTTCCAGGATGTGATATTTCATTCAGTACGGCTTACAGAATAGCTAAATGTCGCGGTATAGGTATCGGGCTCCTCCATTCCCTGTCTTCGCCTGTCTGTGACCGTGGTAAGTACAAAACTAATTTCGAACCAAACTTTGTACACATTAAATGCATAAAAGGTTATAATAATGTATACCGGTCATATAATCCCTTTTTACCATCTCAGAAAATATGGCATCCAGGACCTTATATTTAATATGTATGTTTTTGAATACCAAATACAGATTGAAATGCTAATCTCTATAAGTAGGGGAGCTGTATTGTGTGTTATGAGTACATCAGATTTAAATCAGGGATGTATCCTAGTAGCTTCTTTCAGTAATTACTCCTTCTGGTGGGTACAAAGGGTATTATATATTTCTGAAAATGTATGTAACAGGCAGAAGGAAGTATCTCCGACCCCATATAGTATATATATTCTTGATCAGCATCAATAACCGAGTCGATCTAGCCATGTCTGTCTGTCCGTCCGTCCGTCTGTCCGTATGTATGAACGCAAGGATCTCAGAACCTATAAGAGCTAGAGACTTGAAATATTAGCTGTAAGTCCTCCTAGTCCCCGCGCAGATCGAGTTTGTTTCCGATATTCGATAACTTGTCCCGTTTCCAAGTAATCGATAAAAATCGATATCGAAATCCTGTTTTTTGAGCAATTTTGGTAAATAATATGAGCTAGAGTCACCAAACTTGACATGTAGCTTCCAGAATAGTATATATACATACATCAAGTATCTTTCATTTTATACATATCGCCTATTGGAAGAAGAGTGTTCAGGGTATCCCCTAGTCGGGAGCTCCCGACTAGAACCTCTTACTTGTTAAACATATTTGAGTTAAGCCAAAGTTTGATTTGATTTCAGATTTTGCAAACTTGAACTGATCATAGCAGAAATGCTCTTTAAAGTATGCATCAAAAATGGGAGCTCCATAAGCGACATGAGTAACGTTAAATTCGATATTCGCACCTGTGGGCGCACAGACGAGTATGTACGTGATATTTGGCCAGTACACATCATTTGTATTCGCGCCTGCAGCAAAACCTGCACGTGCACTGCGCCAAATACTAGATTGCGAATTGGATAGAGCTATTATAGGAAACCAACTTGTAAATTGAAGGATCACCACAATCACAGAAGCATTGGTACTTAAATAGTTAAAGTACGTAAGTAATAGTACGAATCAGCCGGCTTGATGCGGAATGTCAGTCTAATGTGGACATATATGCAACAAAAGAACTCGTGCACCGCAATTATTTGTACTGGTGTAAATGTGTGCAGCCCCAGCAAAGGGGCAACGGAATCCCATTTAATTATTTAAAACAATATGAAATATAAATATATATATATTTTTGGTGCATAACTGCGTGTGTTGCCAGTTCTGGTCGCACGCTGCGGCAATAATTCAAAAATCGTTTGCATCATTTTTATATTTATGTGGGCAATATTTTGGTTTTGCTGTTTCTTTGTTTGTTTATATTGGTCAACTAAGCCCATGAACTAAAGCAATAAGCGTATGCTTAATATTCTTTATATATAATATTGTAAAATATTTGTATTTTCGCTTTAAGCTTTTCACACAAACGACTAAGAATTGTGGTATTGATCTCAATATGGCCAAATAAAAAGTGGATATGCCCCATACCGCTGCACTGAGTGTTAAATAGTTTTATAATTTATAAGTCCCGCGGCGAAGTCCGCGTCCTGCCAGACAACAGCAAGCTATGGATATGGGCACTGTCGCTTTTGTGCGATATTTTCTAATTGTTTGTTATATGTGGCTGTGGGCGTGAATGTGTGCGTGGGTGGATGAGTGGTTAGTTCAAATTTAAGTGTGGCAGTCGGCTGTCGTCATATATAGTCACGGATATTCTCATGCGAGACGGCAGACGGCAGACGGCCACGCTCGGGCTGGCTAGAGTGTTGAGCATAGTTAAATACTTGCATTGAAATGGAACAACAAGGCAGGACATAAAAAGTGCCAGTCAGCTGGCAAGCGTGGCAACGGCATAAAAGTGGAATAACTATAAATGCCTCAAGCGTTTTAGTATTTTATTTTACTGTTTCGTGCTGGGGGCAACGTCTTCCTCTTCAGCGTTCTTGATCCCTGCTACCCTACTTACAAATTGAGATGCTTTACTTGGGGCTCTGCTGTTGACACAGTTTTTTATTCTGCTTTAACAGATTTACTGCAACTGGCGCAAATCTTTTGGTTCCGTTGCAGGTTCAGGTAATGAATGGATGTTCACGGGGGGTCTGTCTCCTTAAAACTAAAATGAGGTCAAACGAATTTATGTTCCAATTATTTTTCTCGAAAAACAATTTTCTAAAGTGGTTCTTTCTGTTGTTCTATTGGCGAGCTAACTTTCGGACTCTTAATTCAAGCGCCTTGCAGAGATTATCTGATTTTAAGCCACTTGCTACAATTAACTAACAATCGGCCTTATTTCTTAAATACGCCCAGGATTGGCTTAAGCTTTAATTACGTAGTTGCCAATTTACAAACACGCCAGGTCATCCCACATTAAGCACTGAACTTTACAGATTGATAATAATGCAAATGATAAGCATCTACGCATTATATTAAATACTCTAAGTGTACTTAGCACACGTGTATTTTTTTTCTTCTGCTTAGTTCTGGACTCAAAGTATTGTCGGCAATTCACTGGACCATGTGGCAACAAAGCTATCATCAAGCCATGAAACCTTTCAACGGTAGCCACAGGTGTGGATGTCCTTGTATGTGAGTTTCCAATTTGTGCAGCATTTTATGGCGCCTAATACATTAAAGATGGGCCGTCTCGTTATCCAGACTATTGATACAACAAATATAATAGCTCTAATTGTTGGTATAAACATAATAACGAGCATGACTATAAATATGTCTGTTTATAGTCAGCTATAAATTTGTATAGCTCAGGTCACAGTTGGGTCTGAAAAAAACTTTTGCGTATGTACATTTGCTCGGTATGTATGATTTGAGTGTGCCAATCTGCGTGTGTGTGTTAGTGTGATCATGTGTGTGTGTGTGTGTGTGCGTTACTTTGTATGAGTTAAACAAATGTTTGAATATTGATTTATGCTCTCCAGGGCGTGAGCAGACGTGGCCTTTGCGCAAAAAAACAAGTGAATGCGGATACACAAATCATTTTACACAGGACAACACGCGAGTGAAAGCCACAAAAAGAGCATCAGGGCCAGAAGATGTCCTACCCAAGCGGACAACAACGTAAGGGCATCGAGCAGGTCTATCAGGGCTAAGTCCCGTACCACAAAATTCAAAAGAGCCGCATATACTAACCTGATAAAATAATAAACTTAACGCCGGGATAGCATCATGCAAATTCGGTAGAAAGCAAAATTCACGAAGAGCAACGAAAGCGGAAATGCATGCACCGCAGCGATGGGCGCTAATCCTTAAAAGCGGGTTAGCGACCCGTGGTCTCTGGCATTGCCAAAAGTTTACATATGCCCAACCGGAGCGTCATGACACTCATATTACAACGGCTGATGGGACCACAACCATACGGAAAGGAAAATGCTCTAAACATGTATATATCTGTATGTATTCGTATTCTAGTTACGTGAATGAAGTGCCATATAATGAGTTGCCTAGCTAGCTGACCGCCGGGGTCTGCCGTTGGCAGTCTCGATATAAATCATGCAGCATTAACAGCTGCTTGGCAACATCAAATACGAGTTAAGTTTTCCGCACCGCAGTTTCTCTCGGGTGCAGTCGACCGTACGCCGGAAACGGATATAAAGAGATCCAAAAATACTGGTGCTAACGAAACAATTGTGAGTGGAACGATGAGTGCGCTTTTCTCTTTTGCTGTACCTAGCAGTCATTTTCCTTTTAGCAGCAGTGGCCATAAAACAAATCGCTTTAGAATTGCATTTTAAATATTTTCCAACAGTTTTTCCTTTGTTTTTGCTGTTCAGCCTGGATTGAAACCGTTTGATCTGCTTCTGCAGCATAAAATTCATTTCTCAAAAATACGTTTACTCTAGAAAACTAAAAATGTATATCGAATGGCTTCCTTCCACAGGTGACGGGTCACTTAAGAATGCAATAACTGATTAGACCCACCTTCTCATCAGCTTCTTATGCATCTCTGACTGTGTGCGTGTGCGTGTAAGTGTGTTTGTGTGCAACTATGCTGTTTTTAATTGACGTGGCGCAACGCTATCTGTAGGAAATCCTACTATTGTTCTCTCTATTTCCCTACCTTACAGTTGGCAACTGACTTGTTTAAATCTAACCATTTTGTGCAAATGCAGTCATTGGGAAAATTGCTTCCTTTGCTGTGCTTTTATGCTGTTCAATTTCCGTATTCATGACCGGCCGAGGTCATTTGTGCTTTAGAATGTGCATACTTATGCGTTTGCTTATTTAGGTTTACACAAAACGTGTGTACCTTATTAATATAAAAAAAAAACACCTTTTTCAAAAAACGCGAGTGCTAAGAACTAAGCAATGCCATCTACATATATGATTACTTTTAAAATGCATTAACTCCATGTATAATGCCTTTTGTATTTGTTATACAAGTAAACGTCGAAGATACACTCTTTGTACAGAACTAGATTTAAATGATTATTACTCGAGTTAGGTGAAGAGGGGTCAACTTGCCCTACTTTTAAAATTTTAATGAGAAGAGAGTTAAAAGCATTCAATAACCATAAGCCCATATGGAGATCGAGCGAATGCAGGCCGCCTATACTTTAAATACAAGGAGTCAGCAGAAAATCAAATCAGCACCATTAATGCCCGAATAAGTTTTTCGTTTTAATTATGCGTGTATGTAAGTGTTTGATGGGCGTAGTTTAGTATCGCCCCACTAAGACACCCAAGTATTTAAAATGACGCTGTCAAACATGACAAAGCAAATATACAAGTTAAGACTGTGAAGGGTGAAAAAGCAAAAGCTGACTAGGGAATAAAAGAATATGCAAAAATCGATATTCGCAACTGGAAGTCATTGTGAACTTTCAAATGTGCTACCCTCTTATCAAATTCACCTGCTAATATTTTGGTCTTTTCTTAGCTCTGGACTATTTTTCGCGGTTTCCGGCTACATGCCGCCCTGTTAACAAACATGCTCATTGACGGAAACGACATCTTGGCCCATTTAGTAACTTATACAGCTTGTCGTTTGCGGCTTCAATTGGGACGGCTGTATGTCTTCATCCAACTTCCCTGAATGTTTGTGCTTAAGAACCTTGGAATGGCGTAAGTTCAGCGAAGCTTTCTCATTGTTAATACTGTCCTTGTTTGCGGTGCTAAAGCTGACCAACGCCTTTATCAAGTTTCCCGTTTTTCTGCAAGCAGTCTGAAGCTGTGGTTTACAGCTTTGATGGTTCTTTTTGCCAACCACAATATGGTTGTTGCTCTGATATATATATATATACATACATCCATACTAGCGGTTATACCACGGCCTTGTCCGGGAAATTTCGACCTATGTCTAGACAGGATATTTGAGGATACCATTTTCACACGAATTTTGACCAAGAATAATGTTGCCAGATTTTAATTTAAAAAAATGCATCAAAGTGTCAAACCATTAACAAAAAGCCAAACGTCGTAATAATCGTATGAGATTTGGCCGAGCTTTGGGGGTGGAAACTTTTGAAGTACATATATACATATACACACATACATACATACATACATACATACATACATACATACATACATACATACATACATACATACATACATACATACATACATACATCAAAGTGTCAAACCATTAACAAAAAGCCAAACGCGAGATTTGGCCGAGCTATGGGGGTGGAAACTTTTGAAGTACATATATACATATACATACAAACATACATACATACATACATACATACATACATACATACATACATACATACATACATACATCCATCCATCCATCCATCCATCCATCCATCCATCCATCCATCCATCCATCCATCCATCCATCCATCCATCCATCCATCCATCCATCCATCCATCCATACATACATACATACATACATACATACATACATACATACATACATACATACATACATACATACATACATACATACATACATACATACATACATACATACATACATACATACATACATACATACATACATACATACATACATACATACATACATACATACATACATACATACATACATACATACATACATACATACATACATACATACATACATACATACATACATACATACATACATACATACATACATACATACATACATACATCTACATACATACATCTACATACATACATCTACATACATACATCTACATACATACATCTACATACATACATACATCTACATACATACATCTACATACATACATCTACATACATACATCTAAATACATATCTACTTACCCCCTCCACCTCCTCCTGCGCCGCTGCCTCCCGCTCCACCGCCTCCTCCACAGTTGCTCCTCCAGAGGCCGTTGGAGACAACGTTTCCTCCCTTGTTAAATTTCAGCAAGGTCTACGTGAATTCTTGAGAATCGAGGAGTAGAGCACTTGGTAGAAATTCGTTTTTTTTTAATTTGCAGCACATGGTATTAGAAAACAAGCATGCATGCATACATGTATTCATAAATGCATGCATACATGTATGTATACACTAACACACACACGCGCACATACACACACACATACAAAACACTTGTATTATTATATACTTTGTTCCATATAAGCTCACTATTATAAGATATGTATAGGTTCTATACTTTATTTGTCACTCAGGACAAACGAATTTATATATAGAGATAAATATATATTTGTCATTGATTACTCACCCGTAAATTCACACACACGATTATTTTATCGTCATCTATTAATAGGAGGAAGACGAACTTTTATATAAACGCATCACTGAAAGAAGAGAAAAACTGAGGTAATGAATACTAACTTAAAAATGCAGCTGAATTGGTGAAAATAACTTGAATTAGTAAGATTCGCTTAGAAGAGGAATATTTATATATACGTGTCTTGTTAATTTTCAGGTGTCCTTAAACGTAATCATCAACTTCTCATTTAGGGATTTGAAGGAACGACCGATGGAACGAAACTTAGAGCTTCCCCAAAATCGTGAGCTGAATTTTCCATCGAGTTAGCCCACATTTTGCTCAAGTAAATTTTCTTATGAATCTTTACACCCGAGACTTTACCCATTTGAACCTCATTTATTATCTAAGTAGTGTAAATTTAGCGAAAAGTGTGAAACACATATCGGATAAATTTTCACAAAGATCTTTGCAAATTATTTTATTCTGATCGGATAGTAATAAAATAACTTTCTTACAACCGTTTTTACAAAAAATCTAAAATCGAAGAAACACTTATTCATTAAGTTCGTAAGTAAAGCTATGAAATTAAGTTTGAAGCCAATCGTACAAAAATTTTCATCGAAGAAGCTTGGATTCGGCAAGCCGTGTGTAACACGGCTCAAATGAATTCTCATAAAGATTCTAAAAAAAGAATTTGAACCCGAAACATCACCTACCAAATCTTTGACCCCTATTTCCACCAAGGAAAGCTCTAACGGTTTGGGCTGTGCGTTGATCACCAATCAGTCAGTCCTTAAGTCAGTCAGGACAAACAGTTTTATTTAGAGATTAGGGGATATCAACACAGCTGCCCAGTCTTCAAATTTGGTGACCCTACTCAAAGGATATGTTATTCGACCGTCTACCTCTTTGCATGCCTCGCTCGTAATTTAATGGGTGATTGGATTTAATATAATAACATACTTTATTGTGGTCGTTTATATGCTGAACCGTTTTATAGTCGGCAATTTTTTGAACGTGAAATATTTCCTCTTTTATTTACCTAAATATATTGCATATACATATAATTTATATCGCATAATTGACGCAGTTGGTTAACTTTAACACTTGAGATCTATATAATAGATCTATGTCTGTTTGCTCTATGTGTTTTTTCAGGGAGCCTAATTTCAGACATAAGACCGTCAAATCGCCGAGTCAGAGATGCAGAAGTTAATTGAAAATAATTGATTGGAATGTGAAGACACACAAAACCACTTATTTTCCGCACCGGCCGTAGTAAGAGGAGAAGGCGTCGAAGCTTGGTACACTGCAACAGAGGCTGTACAGTTTCAAAATGCACTCACGAGGGGACTGTACTCAAGCACAACATAAAGCAGAAACCGACAGTGCCAACAAGTGCCAAGAGTTTATCTAAAATATAAACGTATTTTGCGTTTAGTTTAGTTAAGTTTCCTTAGCAGACAACGAAGCAAAGAAAATGTGATTTATGCAAATTCAATTGTAAATGCAAGCTGAGAGATCAAACTTAGCCTTATATAAGAGACCGAAGGAGATGTTGCAAATAGATATTAAACGTATAAGCACGTATGGACAATACGATATAGAAAAAAACGGGTTCATCTTGCCCCGGATTGCCACGGTGATATTGAAAACAAATAAGAGGTTCTAGTCGGGAGCTCCCGAATAGGGGATACCCTGAACCCTCTTCTTCCGATAAAATGAAAAATACTATATATATATATACTATTCTAGAAGCTACATGTAAAGTTTGGTATTTCTAGCTCATACTATTTGCCAAAATTGCTCAAAAAACGGGATTTCGATATCGATTTTTATCGATTACTTAGAAACGGGGAAAGTTATCGAATATCGGAAACAAACTCGATCTGCGCGGGGACTAGGAGGACCTACAGCTAATTTCAAGTCTCTAGCTCCTGTAGGTTCTGAGATCCTTGCGTTCATACATACGGACAGACGGACGGACGGACAGACGGACATGGCTAGATCGACTCGGCTATTGATGCTGATCAAGAATATATATACCGTATGGGGTCGGAGATGCTTCCTTCTGCCTATTACATACATTTGTACAAATACAATATACCCTGTTTACCCATTTTAAATGGGTTCAGGGTATAAAAACACGACCCATGACCATCTGTAGCCGCAAGTCGATAGTTGACTGACGATTGCAATGGGGAAGGTCTCAAAACGACCCCCAAAAGTTGTCATTGATTTATCAATTAATCAGTTGACAAAAGAGTGATGAAAGCTAAGAGCGAAATAACAGAGAAAAAAAAATTAGTCAAAATGAAAAAAGTTCAACATTTCTGACGGCGTCAAGAAATGTGCCAGCAAATCCCACAAAAGAACTTAAACCTTATTTTTCTTTTCATGTGACCCGCTATTAAACTCTTTAAATAGGATCTAATAGACTTGTGCAACAGTATGTAAAAGGCAGATGGTTCGTGGGTCAGGCTGCCTGTATATATTGTACTCGTATTCTTTCGATGATTTTGGAATTTTCAAAGTTTTTTTCTAATGGTCTTCTATAATAATATTACAATACAATACGTACAATACATTATTCAAATTCTTCCTTGAGCTATCTAACTTGTTTATAATGCACTTAATACTCCCGCCTATCAATCTTTGTCAGCAAGTGCAAAAGCGAATAGATACTCTTCAGTGCTTTTTTGCTTTCAGTGAAATGATTGTATGCAGCGTCTGGCGTTGTCCTACAGCTTGGTCTGAACTCTGTCGAGCGTATAGAGAGATCCCGACAAAGTGGAAAAGCACCTGCACTTAAATTGATATTCGTCACTAGGCAATAGCATTAAACTACCTCCGTATATATATTTACAAAAATTGCTCAAAGCTTAGACCTAAAGGAAAAGCTGTTTGCGGTCCAGATAAAAGCGCTTAACCCAACAACATCAAAGGAATGCGAGCTCAAGGAGCTCCAAAATGGCTACATTGAAGGCGAAATCAAAGTGAAGCAAAGGGGAAGGAACCACAACTTTTAATTTAATTTGAAGCGCCTTCTAGGCGAATAAAAGCGTCATTCTGCAAGTTTTCAATTGTGTTAGTGTTGCTGCTGCTGCTGCCAAAGACGTAGGTAGTGATAATGATGTTGGGAGATCTGCTCCAATTTCATTTATTGGTTGCCACAATTTAATACAAATAATTCCATTATGGACGTAGCATGGGACATCAAGTGTCTACGCGTAGATACGAAAAGGAAGCAACGCACACAAAGGGGAAAGGCGAAAACTTAACAAAATTGAAATAGTATACAACGAAAAATATAATAAAAGCAAATGGACCCCAACCAACGATATCAACAAAGTTGCATGCGGTCGGTCAGCTGATATGAGCTTAACAAAGTCCCACTAACAACAGCAACAACAACAACAGCAATAACAGCAATAGCCAATCCTAGTAAACCTAAATATTAAAAGAAGCGTAGAGGGTGTTGAGGACGATGTCAAACTGCGAAGGCCAAAAGTATCACGGTAAAGAAGCTAAGCAAAACTTTCCTCGATGAATATTGTCCAGTATTAGGAATGTTGACCAGAAAGTTAAACGGTTTGTGTGTGAGCTGAAGATACTTAATAATATGTAGGATACGAAAATCAATATTTTAAGCTCGCAACACTTGAAAACACTTAATAAGCAATTGAGCTAAAATCCTATATCTGTATAATAACACGATACCTTCAAAAGCATTTGGATATAAATAAAGTTGATAGACCTTGACCACAGTGAGAAGCTTAATCGATCGCCAGGGAAAAGCTGCGAATTCATATCTTTTAGTTTTTCAATTTAAAAGCTGGATTTAAAATATCAATCGCAATGGAATATGTTAGTAATGCCGGTATTTAAATTTGGTGGAGAGGCAAACAGGACATTGATGGCTTAGCTTGCAACAGTGTGAATAAAAAAGGTCCATTAAATAAGTAAAAGAATTTGCTGTACTCGTGTGTAAAATTTGGAATCGTGTTAAGCTGCTGAACGTAGGTCATCACTGCCATTATAATCCTTTGTTTTTGGCACGAACGCTGCCTTGGCTGGCAACTACGTGCGCCTGACACCAGGCAATGGAGAAGCGTATAACTTATTGGCGCACATATAGGTATATACTTCATGCACACATACTGATGGAAGTGAAAGTATTGGCAAAGCATTTTTGGCATGGCCGCTGCATACAAAAATTTGCAATCGCAAGCAACAGCCGCAGTCGAAGTAAAAGGGAGTTGAAGCAAAAAGCCGGAAGCAATACGAATTTCCGTTGCCAGAAAAATGTAAGCACTTTGCACTTGCCAGAGAAAAGTGTACAGCACACCAATTGGGGGTTGTTATTTTGCCATGCAGAAGCAGTGAAAATACAACCAGACAACCAAAACCATCTGCCTGACAGTCTGATAGGCGGACAAACAGACGCTTTCTCCTTGGCGCAAATGTTAATGAATGAGCCCTGACCTATTCTCTCTTTATCCCTGCCTTTGTTTCCATATATGATTGTGCGCTACACCACAATCTCTGATGCAGTAGCCAGCTGACGACAAAAAAGGTGAGCTTTTGCAAAAATTTTTCAAGCAACTCGTTTAAATTTTTAATTTTACTACCTCCAACGACGAGGAACTTTGGCACAGTGTCGAACATTTGTTCGTGTACAGGTTGTTGTGGCCGTTGATGGTTAGGTGGCTTTTAACTTTATTAAAATAAATGAATACAAGCTGAGCTTGTCTGCCTGTCCGCTGGTAAGCCGGGCTGCGTGGCCTGGTTTGTGGAATATTATTAAAATGTAGAACGTTCGCATATTATGACCAATACATGTACATTTTGCAGTTTCGCTGTAAATTCGACAGTCAACGGCTGTTAAAACACACACATTGTATCTCTTTGCGTATTCTTCAATTTCACGTGCTATTTAATAATGTTTAGGTAATGCGAAAAAGAAGTCGATAAGCCAGGTAAGAATATATCAGATTTGCTAACCAAAAACACAGAAAAATAACATTTCGACATATCGCACTGACGAGTCACTGGAAAATGTCTGTGTGCGTAAGCCAATGCCCTATATCAACCTATACTTTTGCACAGTCTAAAACAAAGCCAAAAGACACAAAACCCTTGCCACTCCGGTCACAGTCCGTTCATTCCGTCAGCCAGTTAAGCCAGTTACCAGCAAACAGGCAAGAAAGGGCGAACCCTAAAAGCATGTCGATATTAGGCAAGATAAATTGAAAATGAATTGCGAAATAGAGTGAGTCAGGTTGGCGGAAAGAAGAGCACTGGCCCATTTCGAAGGGAGTTCCTATGAAAATTGTGTTCGGCCGCTTGCTGCATAGAAACACATAAACAAGGGGCAGTATAGAAAAACGTAGCACAGCATTCAGCGCAAGGGCTACGTCAATAGCATTAAGTCAGTCGCAGTGAAGGCATCAAGAGAATTGAATGAAGCGGAAACGGAAACCAGCTAATGAATAAGGCACAACGAACCAAATGAACGCCACAGTCCTGATGCCTTGCCGACTTATCCTGCCCATAAAGGTCCGAAACCGAAGTTAGACCGCACAGTTCACTGGCTAAGTGGGAGCTCCGCAGTTAGGACAACGTATAGAATGTATAGGCTGCGACTAACTAACGACTTGCACAGTTTATAAACAAATGAATGTGTTTTGGAAAGGGCGCCTTATGTCAACGCTTATAATATCTATATTTAAATCATTAAGCAATTTTGCGTGATTTGAAAATAAGTAATTAAATTTTGAAATTTAAATTCTTGCGCCCAAAAGAATGCCGATATAAATAGACTTTGTTTATAAAAAAAGAAAAGATATATTTGGTGAGTTGTTTAATAACGGAAACAAGATGGGAGTGAAAAAATGATGGCATGAAGACCGTCAAGGCAGTTGCCGATCAAATGCACAAACTAAACAAATGCTCAGACAAACAATCAACACCCAGAGCAGGGGAACAGAATAGGAAGCAGCTGTTGGGGTAGGAGAAGGGCACGGAAATCGTGGGTGGGGAGGGGGGAAGGGCGAAGAATTGTGTGGCATTGACGTTGATGATACTGCTGCAGGGGGATGTCTAAAGCGCACGCTACGCAAAGTGTCAATAACAATTTACACTTGAGACGATATCTCAATATTGTCG
Organism: Drosophila montana; assembly: GCF_035044405.1. NCBI lineage: Eukaryota > Metazoa > Arthropoda > Insecta > Diptera > Drosophilidae > Drosophila > Drosophila montana. The sequence goes on along the minus strand of NW_026998148.1, from coordinate 233,713 downwards.
CACGTCAAAAGCAGCATCGATGGCAACAGCGACACCAACCGGCAAACCAATGCGACCTGGCCCAGGGGTATGGCAGACCCTGATGCCGGCAGGACAATGCTGACCATGATGTTGAGTTGAACCTGAATGCTTATGACAGAGCTGATGCGATTACCGTTGCTGCGATGTCTCAGTGTTGTTTTGTTTGTTTAACTGGTACCAAGACAAGCCCGTGACGTCAGCTAAAAAACAAAAACAATTTCAAGTAGCAGCCAAATGATTGCCGTACACCTTCAAAGCAGCCTGTGCTTAAGATGTAAACAAAAGGGCATGGTAAACAAATGATAGCAGCAACAATCAGATGGCAGCAGAGGCGTTTAACAAGAGTATTTCCCTTCAAATAATAATCAAGCAGCGAGGAAGCTGAATATTGAACTCTGATTTTCGGGTTTCAATTAACGATTTAATAATTTCAAACATGGGCTTATATATATTCTAAGATGTTTGTCTACACAAGCATTTGATTAGCAGACTATTACAAGAATAGGGAATAAATAATAATCAATCTAGTAAGATACTAAAAACTTTTGCCTTAGCATTTATCAGAATGTTTAATGTTGCATGGCGGCTTTTACTATATTAAAAGGGATCATATACCCCTTGTAAATATTAATAAGAGCTAGCAGGCTGTCAAAGGGGCCAACTGGACCCACAGAAATAAGCTATAAATATTAAGCCGCGTTCTTTCAGGCAGCCAACAATTTCCGACTGGCTAGAGTCCAAGCCAAGCACTCTTATGATTAGCCACTTTAATATTTAACTTGGCGTTCTTGCTTATGATAATTGCAAGCGCGGCTGATTCGGGCGATTAATTTGTGTCGTAGATTCAAGAAAATCCACTACCGGGTACAGCGTAAAAGTCGCATTAAATATGTAACTAGAAAATCATGTTAAAAAGGCTGAGCTTTCCGTTAAAAGGACGCTACTTGTGATGCTGGATGCTATTCAAATTAGTGAACAGAAAATGTTGCCTGGCGGCACTTGGCATATTTGCCTGATGCTTAACCGAGTTGGCACACGCACAACACCCACCCAGATCGAGAGCCGATCTGTTCAGTGTAGTTAGTGGCAGATATATTGGCATTGCGGAATCGCTAAAGTGCTCTACAATGGCACTTGTTCTGACAATGTTAAATGCGCGCTCTTTGGCTCTGCCTGTCAACTCAGCTCAAGTGGCCCAGAACCCGCCCAGCCCGTCCCAACAGGGGCAGGGAGCAAGGCCTGTGACTACACCAAAGCAGCGGAAGTGCACTTGTCACAATCATTGACATCAATGCGTCGCAGCTGGCTTTTTAGCTGGCGCTCGGTGGGGGGGAAAGTATCAGTAAATGAGAGAGCGAGGTAGCCTAAATGCCTTTCCATAAAATTGAGCTGTCATTACTGACCGTAGCTCTAAATGTTAGTTTAATAGTCAAAATATAGGCAGAACTTTTCACCTGATATAAAATGTACCCATACTTATTGCCCACTCATTTTGTAAATTAGCGTGGGCTAAAAATTGCATAACGCTGTTCGATTTATTAGCACGCCGAAGCATTTTCCAACATATGCAGAGCACACGTCCTTTACCACAAGCAATTTCAGAACATACGCATACATTATAAGAACGAATATAACATATGGGTACACATCCATAAAATTACACAGCATTGTAAGTCCAATAGGTATGGCTATTTGGTATTTATCTTAAGGCTGTTGTAATTAAATTTGCTTCTATATGTGGGAGCTTGCTCTAGAATAATTGGCCCACGTTTGCTGAAAAATTAGTATTAAATAGATAAGCACAAAGATACAAAAAAAAACGAACCATGCACAGTAAAATTGACTCAAATCCTCGTTGTCAGTACGTCCAGTCCTTCTAGTGCTCTTTGATTCCTGGCTTCTTAAAAAAGTGCGCATTTGATTTCGAAGGAAATACGGACAGCGATTGATACTGCTATCTATAATTCCTCCCAATGCGTGTGTAAGCAGCCTCTCCATTTGCTGTTCCGGACTGGGATTGTTTATCAGCTGTGGATTTACGTAGTGCATTATCCTAGACACAGTGCGCTCGTAGTCAAGAGGTAGCCCTGTTAACCGATCTACACGAAACAATCGAGGGACCATTATCTTTGGCTTAGGCTTGGTCCGCACTATCGTTTTGCGCCACACACGCTGTACAGTTGGTTGCTCCAAACGTTTAGGTGTATTTCGGAAGTTCTGCTTCAGGATTCGCTGCTGCTGACAGAGAACCTTCTTGTTGAACTTGGCATATTTCGGGATCAGCTTTTTATGCGCTGAGTTAACATATGTAGGACATTGTTTGTGTTTCTTTTGGATCCTAGTCAGATGTTTAAGAGGCATACTCAGAATAATTAATTACTTTAAATTTTGTTTATCTCGAAATATATAAATTTTTATATTTTCTTTGTTTTCAAATTTAAATGGATTTGTTTTCAAACACAATGATTGCTAGATGAATACGACAAAAGGTGAAGACTTCTATCGCATAATGATTTCTCTCGAATCGCAGAATCGATGGCACACAATGGCAGAGTTGTAAAGCGGATAGATATGTAATTATTTAATTTGTATTTAATTAAAAAAAAAGAAAAACAAATTAGCGCACATATATGTATGTATGTATGTAGACAAGTTTCAAGTGGATGTGGCCACAGGCAACTTAACTTTTGAAACAATGTCAGTTGGAATAAACGCTTGCTGTGCATATTGTTGCAAATGACACCAACATAAACAAACAGCATGCTAGCAGCACATCCATCTACACTTATGTTTGTCTGTGCATGGGCCTCGGCGTGGGCCTGGGCCTGTGCCCGTGAGACCGCATTATTGCATTGCAACGAACAATAGCAATTGCAATTACTTGTACTTGATGTAAGTATGTACAAATGTATGTAATCGTTGGTGTGCGGCATATAGCCCGATATATGGCCAGCCAAAGTCAGTGCTATTGAAATACGAGAACACTTATGCTCATACGCGAACACAGACATGGCCAGTCACGCACATCTGCACGCTGGGCTGCAATGGAAACTGCACAAATAGAACAAAAGCAATATAATTAATCATCAAAGAACAAGCCAAGCAGAAACAGCATGATGCTTAGAAACAACAGCGATACAAGCGCCAACTTCCAAGTCGTGGTGTGGCATGCTTCATAACAATGCCAGGAGTGTAAATATTGTTGCAATGCCATAAGATGGATTGCAAAAGCAAAATGTTGCAAATAAAGTTTCACTTTAAAATTCACGGATATTTCACCTGGGCTTTTGCATCAATTAAATTTTAACGAGGTTGCGACTAAGGTCAATACAAAGTTTACATGACAGTGAGGTGTGCATGTGTATGTGCGGTCAATACGTGCACTGTTTGTCATAGAAGTATAAAACATGTGTACAATTGTACAATACATCGATGTTGTTTATATAGATGCTTTTAAATGCCTGCTTTGTAGGTATGTATTATTGACCTGGGCATGAGGTACTTCCATGTCGATCACCCTCGGTAAGGGCAATTTACTTGTGTTTACTGAACAAAACGGAGCACAACAAGTTGGGGGATTCTTTGAAGAGAAAGAAATGGTTTCACACCTTTATTTTGTGCGGGTTCAGCATGTGAATGGAATGGATCAAATATAGATTTTTGTGCTTTGTGTCGAAATAAATGGATTTTACATGTTACAACAAGGCGGTCGATAATCACTTTCAGCGTGCAAGGCGCCCAATGTTTAGGCCGTGGTACTGTCAAGATGACAATAACAATTATAACAGACATTAACAACAATTAAAATATAACGAGGTATTAAAAACTCATTTCATACCCACACAAAAAGAACATGTTGTGCTTTGGTATACTTGAGCGAGTGAGCGGGAGACTGTAACAAAATTGTTGAGATAATTACCCAATAATTTATATTTTAATCAAAGTCGAAAGGCCTGCATCAATATGATGAACACAGACAGAATATCGAATTTTTTTAAATACCAGCTGTCTTAATTATATGAGAACATTATTATAGCCAAAAAGAAGTCGGATTTGATTGAAATACACATTCAATTTTATCTGCAACTTATAATCCAAAGGAGTACATTTGGTTGAATACCACAAGAGCGAGGCTATTACAAGCTCTTTCCTGTGTAAAGTGGATGGCCGTCCACCAGCCAGCGACATGACCGCAGAGCCAATTCAAGAGCAGAAGCAACTCGATTTAATGGAAAATCGACCACAAAAACAGTAACAACTTGAGCGATTCAGAAATTGCAACATACGCTGACCACTCGAAGGAAATAGGACAAAGACCCTAACAGTGCAGCAATTGACACGCTTTTAGTATCCTTGCACACGCGTGGACGCCCGAACGCAAGGATAGCGCTTTGCGGTGCTACTCGGCACGCAATTAGGAGGTTTAACCAGAGCCTGCACTATCTGAAGCTAAAGTATCACATATTTACCATCCCCTTAGCAAGGGTACATGAGTGTTTGAAAATTAAAGGTCAAGCATCAGAAAATTATTAGTGCTTTATATTTTATAGGCGGTATCCCGAGCCCATATCTAAATTGAATCAACGTTCATATATTCTGATTTATTAGAAATCATAATATAAAGTAATCCACTCTTGGTTAGCCCTGATATAGACGCTTACGGCAATTACATGAGCATATCCCTAAAAATATTTAAGCATATCCCTACTACTTTGAGTCCCCAGACAACAAACAGCTATTTAAATATAGATATATTTATAGTGTCGATCTTCGATCTATCTACACTGAAGTCTGCCAAGATATTGGATGTGGTCAGTTTCAGTTTCAGGTCGAGGGTTACCGTGGCTTGGGCGCCACTTGACGTTGACAACATAAAACACAAGTTTTACGAATAAGCAACGCGAAAAGTGTACAAATAAGCCGCCAATTGCAGGTTCGCATCCTCGCTACGCGATTTCCAGCAAACTAATTCAAGTGTTCCGTGAAATGAGTCGAAAATTGACATTCAATTTTCAAGACCATTGCACATTGCTGAGCGTGGCCACGCTGCATTAGATTGCCCAAAATAAAGGTGCGCTACGGATCTCCACTGCAGCGCATTGCTTTAAGCAGTGCATTTAATGGATAGCCACAATTGCAGCAGGTGCCAGAAAACAGGCTGTCTTGACTTTCAAGTCGAATTTACGATGGCAATTATTTTTCCAATCACACGAAAGTATATACAAATATTATTGAACAAACACCAGATCTTAGAGGCAATTAGATAGATTATATTGATGTTTAAGATTAGTCAAAAAATTTAAAATATGTCCTTCGACTTCTTTATTAGCCACTTGCGGATATACCCCGGCCTTGCCCGTGGTACGTATAAAATAAATTATCCCAAAGATCTTTTAAATCGCTGAAACACGTTTTATTAAGTGCTTCTGTAGAGCTTTGAATATAAGTTTACGGAAAATCAAAACTACAAATAATAAAAATGTTGCCAGATTTAGATGCCAAATTGATCTACAGGTCAAACCATTCACAAAATAAACAAACTATATGAAGATTGGTTGAGATTTCACCGAGTTATGGGAGTGGGCAATTTTGACATATGTCTAGATAGGATATTTGAGGGTACCATTTTCACATGAATTTTGACCCAGAATGATGTTGCCAGATTTAGATGCCAGATTGACTTACAGGTCAAACCATTCACAAAAAGACAAACTTTGGGAAGATTGATTGGGATTTGACCCAGTTATGGGGGTGAAAAATTTTGACCTATGTCTATACAATATATTTGACCCAGAATGATGTTGCCAGATTTAGATGCCAAAATGATCTACTGGTCAAACCATGAACAAAAAGCCAAACTTTATCAAGATTGGTTGAGATTTGACCGAGTTATGGGGGTGGGAAATGTTTGACCTATGTCTAGATAGGATATTTGAGGGTACCATTTTCACATGAATTTTGACCCAGAATGATGTTGCCAGATTTAGATGCCAGATTGACTTACAGGTCAAACCATTCACAAAAAGACAAACTTTGGGAAGATTGATTGGGATTTGACCCAGTTATGGGGGTGAAAAATTTTGACCTATGTCTATACAATATATTTGACCCAGAATGATGTTGCCAGATTTAGATGCCAAAATGATCTACTGGTCAAACCATGAACAAAAAGCCAAACTTTATCAAGATTGGTTGAGATTTGACCGAGTTATGGGGGTGGGAAATGTTTGACCTATGTCTATATAGGATATTTGAGCGTACCATTTTCACATGAATTTTGACCCAGAATGATGTTGCAGATTTAGATGCCAGATTGATCTACAGGTCAAACCATTCACAAAAAGAGAAACTTTAGGAAGATTGGTTGAAATTTGACCCAGTTATGGGGGTGGGAAATTTTGACCAATGTCTATACAGTATATTTGAGGGTACCTTTTAACATAAAATTTGACCAAGAATGATGTTGCCAAATTTAGATGCCAGAATGATCTACATGTCAAATCATGAACAAAAAGCCAAACCTCGTAAAAATCGGATGAGATTTGACCGCGTTATGGGGGTGGGCAATTTTGACATTTGTCTATATAGGATATTTGAGCGTACCATTTTCACATGGATTTTGACCCAATATGATGTTGCCAGATTAAGATGCCAAATTGATCTACTGGTCAAACCATGAACAAAAAGCCAAACCTCGTAAAAATCGGATGAGATTTGAACGCGTTATGGGGGTAGGCAATTTTGACATATGTCTATATAGGATATTTGAGCGTACCATTTTCACATGGATTTTGACCCAGAATGATGTTGCCAGATTTAGATGCCAGATTGATCCACAGGTCAAACCATTCACAAAAAGACAAACTTTAGGAAGATTGGTTGAAATTTGACCCAGTTATGGGGGTAGCCTATGTCTATACAGGTACCTTATCAACATAAAATTTGACCCAGAATGATGTTGCCAAATTTAGATGCCAAATTGATCTACAGGTCAAATCATGAACAAAAAGCCAAACCTCGTAAAAATCGGATGAGATTTGACCGCGTTATGGGGGTAGGCAATTTTGACATGTGTCTATACAATATATTTGAGGGTACCATTTTTACATGAATTTTGACCCAGAATGATGTTGCCAGATTTAGATGCCAAAATGATCTACTTGTCAAACCATGAACAAAATGCCAAACTTTATCAAGATTGGTTGAGATTTGACCCAGTTATGGGGGTGGAAAATGTTGACTTATGTCTATACAATATATTTGAGGGTACCATTTTTACATGAATTTTGACCCAGAATGATGTCGCCAGATTTAGATGCCAAATTGATCTACAGGTCAAACCATTCACAAAAAGACAAACTTTATGAAAATTGGTTGAGATTTGACCTAGTTATGGGGTGGGCAATTTTGACCTATGTCTATATAGGATATTTAAGCGTACCATTTTTACATGAATTTTTACCCAGAATGATGTCGCCAGATTTAGATGCCAAATTGATCTACAGGTCAAACCATTCACAAAAAGACAAACTTTATGAAAATTGGTTGAGATTTGACCGAGTTATCGGGGTAGGAAATTTTGACCTATGTCTATACAGGATATTTGAGCGTACCATTTTCACATGAATTTCGACCCAGAATGATGTTGCCAGATTTAGATGCCAGAATGATCTACAGGTCGAACCATTCACATAAAAAAAAAAACTTTATTAAGATTGGTTGAGATTTGACCGAGTTATGGGGGTGGGAAATTTTGACCGATGCGTAAATAGGATGTTTGAGGGTACCATTTTTACATGAATTTTGACCCAGAATGATGTTGCCAGATTTAGATGCCAGATTGATCTACAATACAAACTTTAGGAAGATTGGTTGAGATTTGACCCAGTTATGGGGGTGGAATATTTTGACCTATGTCTATACAATATATTTTAGGGTACCATTTTTACATGAATTTTGACCCAGAATGATGTTGCCAGATTTAGATGCCAGATTGATCTACAGGTCAAACCATTCACAAAAAGACAAACTTTAGGAAGATTGGTTAAGATTTGACCCAGTTATGGGGGTGGAAATTTTGACCTATGTTTATACAATATATTTGAGGGTACCATTTTTACATGAATTTTGACCCAGAATGATGTTTGCCAGATTTAGATGCCAGAATGATCTACAGGTCAAACCATGAACAAAAAGCGAAACCTCGTAAAAATCGGATGAGATTTGACCGCGTTATGGGGGTGGGCAATTTTGACATATGTCTATATAGGATATTTGAGCGTACCATTTTCACATGGATTTTGACCCAGAATGATGTTGCCAGATTTAGATGCCAGATTGATCTACTGGTCAAACCATGAACAAAAAGCCAAACTTTAGGAAGATTGGTTGAGATTTGACCGAGTTATGGGGCTGGGAAATTTTGACCGATGCGTAAATAGGATATTAGAGTGTACCATTTTTACATGAATTTTGACCCAGAATGATGTTGCCAGATTTAGATGCCAGATTGATCTACAGGTCATACCATTCACACAAAAAGACAAACTTTATGAAGATTGGTTGAGATTTGACCGAGTTATCGGGGTGGGCAATTATGACCTATGTCTATACAATATATTTGAGGGTACCATTTTTACATGAAATTTGACCCAGAACGATGTTGCCAGATTTAGAGGCCAAATTATGGGGGTGGAAAATTTTGACCGTTTTCACATGATTCCCGAAACCTGGTCTTAACTTGCACTTTCAGCACATAAGGTAAATACAGTGAAAATGTGGAAAATGGCTGTGCGTTTGTCACCAATCAGTCAGTCAGTCAGGAGAAGCAGTTTTATATATAATACCACCTACTAAAAAGTTCTTAAGACAGACTTTAGTATCAGTCCCCATATAATGTGTATTTGCAGTAAATCTTAAAAATTAAAGCAGTCGCTTATCAAAAGATGACCGAGCGTTTTTAGATACAAGGCAGAGCCACAGGTGTGGCAACGTGATGCTGATTCATGCATATGACTTAACGTGTTTCGAAAGGTTAAGTTGCTCATTGTTGCTGTTGCCCTGTACATGGTCTACTCACATCCCGAGTACGCATTCAAAAAGAGCAACAAGGACATTAGCAGCAACCTGGACGAATTCGTATAGACTTGGGCTATTGTGTGTATGATGGCCTGAGCACAAGCAAGAGAAGAATAAAATTTCAATGGAACAATTGCTAATATTAAGGAATTTTTCATCATTGTTGGCACGGAGCTTAGGCCAGGTCTTTGCGCAAGCATCTAGGCAATCAAGATTCATTGTCGCATGCAGTGAAGTCTGTAGGAAGAGTAGGCAGAATTGAAGGAACAAGGGCTAGCAGGTCATGGCAGCTTACTTCGGAATGCACACAATTAGAGTTGCAGTCTCCGTCCTATATGGCACACAGTCCACAGTCCCACAGTCCACCTCTCACCGAGTCGCTGAGTCTGCAGTTGCAACTTTCCCACTCGCACTCACCATAATTATTCACAACTTTTGCGTAATGAGTATGTCGCAGTGTAGCCACCAACAAGAAGCGCTCAAATTCTGCCGACTTTGTCCCTTCGCTCTGGCGCAGCTCATTAAATATTTAATAGCGAAATTAAAAGAATATGCAAACTGTGCGCAAAATGGTCTGACATGGCTTGCCGCACGAAAAGCCACCAAATGTGCATTTGCAGCTAAAAGTTGCCATGTAGTAACAATTTAAAGAGACTACAGCAATTATTTACACAATTGTTTATTAAAATTACTTTTAGAACTTGTTAATTTTGCAATATAGTTTCATTGTTATAATAAACACATTGGCACCAAACTTTCTCAGTTCAAGCCCGACCGAATCTTGACTACTTCACTTCGGCTGCCATCTAGTCTAGGCCAGCGCCTGAATGCGAAATAAACTTGTTCAAGTATATTTGTTTTTATTGATCGCTTGCGGTTGTGCACAATTTAGATCAAGGATATCGATAGGCTTCATGTTCATGCCAAGGCATTTTGTCAATGCTAAAGAACATTTATGCCCGTTTTCATTTTGGCGCGCCTCGTGAAAACTCGATAGGCAAAGTGGAAAATAATGTGGCTCGGAAGGCAGCCGCGAAGTAACAACAAAATTAAATTATTTTCAAGTGAATTTATCAGCATGGCATAAACGATTCTGCGTAGCGCCCGGAAATTGCTAAATATTTTTGTTGCCAATTGAGTTTTTGAGAGCGGCATTAGACCCGCCTTGGCACTTATGATTGTGTTATTAGCGACATAATTATGCAATCAAATGTTTGGCCGTATCGGTCAACTGAAACATCAAGTGAATGAATTTTGATTTTATGATTGCAAGTAAACCATCCATGCTTCCGCTAGAATTGGCCATATATATGCTCAGCCCTATTATATTATTGTTCCCTTATATTTGGTTACAATTAAATGTTTGTTAGGCCTTTTCTATTTGAAATTCTTACGACTTATATATTTATTAACTGAGACTTTATGTGGTCGTGGTCAACGAAATTCAAATACGTTATTCATTAAATGTACAAAATCAAATTTATTGACCCCTTCTATATACTCAGCAATATGCCAATGTATACAAGAGAAATCTCTTGCACAAAAGTTCTTGTTCTTTCCTTAAAGGCCAAGCCTATTTTTGTGAAACATACTGTCCATTAAATAAGCACAAAAGCCCTGCGCAACTGATTTCTATAAAGACAGCTGGCAATACACATTGCTATCGAGATGTGGGAAAGGACCGACCCTCCTGCCTTTAAAACAGCCCAAGCCAGAGGCACAGACAGAACTCGGCTAAACGGACGTTGCCTGATTAATTAGGGCATTAATTTTGCTAAATTACTATAATACATTAGGGAGATCGAAGCCATTTGTCAAAATTAACCTGAGGACCAATGGAAATGAATTCGCCAAGCGTACTAATGAAGTATTTCGACATCATGGGCTCCTATAAGGCTTGGTTTATCCAAAGAGTATTCGATAGAGATTCGATAGACGACTCTTACGATTACGTGGCAGAAAGGCGATGCTGAAAAATCTCGCCGGAGAGCACTTCGCGTTAATCACCCATTTACAACGATCTTCCTCATTTGGACAGAATCTGTTCGGCATAAGCCTTGTAACGTGTAGTCAGTCTTAAATATTAAAAGAAACTACAAATTTCAGACAGTTTCACTGACTATCACGCATCTATCTGTCGGTCAAGTTGTTTTATGTTTGTGGATAAGTTTATAGGACGTAAGACCTATGGAATTAAGCTGCTTGAATTCCTAGTCGGATCTAGTGATTAGAGAATTTTTGTGATATTTCCGCTGAGCCACATTTGTGGAGTACCAGGTAGAGACTTACGGGTGCACTAACGCAAATGACTAGATTACTACTATAAAAAATGCACAATGTGCTCTCAACATACGAAGAAACAAAATGTTAAGCGTCGTCGACCCGTCATCGTCCCTCGATCCCTGCCGTTGTCCCTGGCAGGTGTCATCAGCTTAAAGATTCTAGGTAATGGTGGGCCTCACCCAAGGCAAGTAGACAATTCTGCTTTACATTTTTATGTGTTGCTGTACAAGCAATTGGCGGGAGCGGTGAATGGGAAGGCAAAAAGTGGTGGCAAAGGGTGATGGGTGATGGACTAAGCTAGTACTGCGTGGGCGGCATTAATAATTGAAATATTCACTAACAGAAAGTTGAAGACGTTAATGGCGCTCGTCAGGCCAAAGGGATGAAACTGCCGCCGGCGCTGATGTTCCTCCTTTGGCTTCTGGTTCCGCCACACTTCTGACTTCGTGCTTGATTGAGGTTTACATTGCCGAGAGGCTAATGCATAAACCATGCACAGACATCAACGAGCATCTTACATGAAGTGGCTGTGCTGCTCCTTAGCAACAGTAGTGTCTGGCCCGGGCCCGGGCCCGTGCCCCACCTAGGCCACATGTTTCTAGCTCATTATAAGGCAACGCCTTTGACAACTGGCTACCGCATAGTCTACGCCTCAGAGCAATGCCCATTTCGCTAAACTTGTCCTTTTGCGTTGCTTTCCCGCTTTCCCGCTTTTCTGCCATCCTGCTTTTTCTGCTTCTTGCCTACTTCCGTCAGCTTTCTGTTTTGCGATTGCAAATGACGATGCCGCCATATTCCCGCCATATTTCCATATTCCCAAAACGCTGGCATGCGTAATGAGCTTGTGCTAGAGGTTGAACTTTTTCCAGTTTTGTAATTTTAAAATAATTTCGCTACGCGCTGAAAATACATTCGTACGAATATGTACATACGTATTGCGAATGGGACTTTACATAAACGTACTTATTTAGCCTTGGGTTGCTCCGCGGCCGGGTTGCGGTCCCAGCTCAAGTCACTCTCACATTGATGCCTACTCCACGCTGCGACACACTGCCTGCAGCCAGGGGCAGACATTTGCTTGCTTACCCAAAATATTCCCGTAGCAGTCATTTGCGTTTATTATCACAGGGCGTTGACTGCTCCTGCTCCTGCTTCTGCTCCTGCTTCTGCTGTTCCTGTTGTCTTCGAGGACTACGCAGGAAGCGTGCAGCCATTGCGCGGCTATAAAGCCTGTTATATGTATGTACGATCCGTATTGAGCATAAAGCAAAGTTATTCGATTTTCTGCATGTGAGGCTTTAAAGCAATATGCTTAAAGTTTAATTTTTCCGCGCAAGAGTGCGGTCGCGCCTGGTACAGACTGTAACCGCAAACGCCAAAAGGAAATAAATGTGCGACTTTGCAATGAAACAGGCATTTATGGTGCTATAAAACAAACCAAGCACGCATATTTCTAACTTATCTTAAAACAAGTATTTCTGTATATGTACGCATATGTATACTTGTGCGCTTGTGTGTTTGTCTATGTGTATGTGTTAGGCATACACAATAAAGCATTCGGAGCACTCACATGTCTTTGATTACATAGCCACAATTTGTGTGTTTTTTTTTAGTTGCGACTCAGACTGAGCCCAAATACATTAACATGTATAAAGTTTGCTTAGATATTGCTGTAGTTTGATTAGCTTAGCCGCAGTGAGTAGAAGCCATCGATTGCAGTAAAATAAATACAAACAGAGCAAAATATTGCTGCTTATTTTCTTTCTGCTTTCTGATATTTTGCCTCAGTGCACATGCAACAACATAGTTATTTGCAAAACAGCACAAAATTTGTAAAATTTTAAAATAAAGCAACACGAATTTTGATAAAAACGACATCAACAACAAAACCAAAAGCGCCATAAAACTCGTGACACGAAGGGGCAGCAGCAACATTTGCACCAAAAAAAAAAAAAAAACAAAAAAAATACCACAAAGTACAAAAGGCAAAATGACTCCCTCGGGAGTTGAGTGTTCGCCCAACCAAATTGCCAGGAGCTCATGTCGGGTCGGAGAGCAGATGGTTGCTGTATGATGAGAATAGAGGTGGTTCGAGTGTTTGCAAAACGATGTGGAGTAAGGAACGAAATGTCGCATATTAAAGTCGCCTTTCCGTTGAGACATCAACGTCAAACTCAACGTCAAAGTGGGCCCGAAACTTGAAGGCTGAAGGGATACCAGAGCAGAACAGAGCAGTGGGAGGTTAAATTATTTTAAAGTGCTTTGCGGTTATTTGGCTTCGTTCGTTACTGCTCTTTTGGCTTGACACTTGAAAAGATTTCAAACACACAAGACAAAAATTTCATGTATTTACATATTAAAGTGGAATAATTCTTTGCTGTTGCGCGAGTCCCATTTGCATGTTGGCAAGCCGTACAGCTTTTCTTTCACTACGGCACTTTTTACGGGTAAACAGTGTTAATGAAGTCGCATTAATTTGAGTGCATTACACAGACTACAATAGCAGTGTACGAGTGTAAAGGCCGGATAGCCGAGCAACAGCATTTCAAGTACACTGCGGAAGCGGCCAAAAAGGGCGAACAGCACACAAGCACGCACCCGGAATCCGGATTCACATGTATATGGTACAATTGGTCGCCACAGCAGAGACAATGGCAATACAAACAGTTAGTAACAGGGAAAAATGGCTAAATGGCGCAATAAGGAATGGAAAGCGCTGAAGCTGGAGCTGCAACCGCCCGGCCGAAGGAGTTTGAAAGCGGAGTCGTCATCGTCGTCGTCGTTGGCCTCCTGGAGCGTCGTAAAACGGTGTTGGCAACATGAAAATCTTGTCATATTTTTCTTGTTTACTGTCAACATCTTTGTACTTCAAGTCCCATTATGTTAATTATGATGAAGTAAACAGGACACAGTTGTTATTTATTATAATTACCAGCAGTCAACCGTCGAGTTGAAGACAATGCCAGAAGACACAAGGCGCCAGCGCTAAATGAATTTGTTGCGTGCCCCAAACCCAGCTATCCATAAGAAAGAAAAATGGCAGCAAAGGGTGTAGAAGGGCGCAAATAATTAACCGGGCTGCTAGTTGGGGTGATAGTTCGGTTTGGGGCATCCTTCAAGCTTACTAAGCCTTTCATTTAACTAATTCAATTGAATTGAAATCTTTAAAAATTTGCCTTGTGAAAATTAAAGCTATTAATAGTTGCATTCGGCAAATTGTAGAAGCCAAAGCCCTGTTTACATATGTAAGTATCCAGACACTCTACATACAAACCATGCAACACCCTTTTGCTTGAGATGAGAGCCCATTGCGAGTTTTATTGAATCTTTGTATATTGTATGGGCAGAGAAGTCGAATTTAATGTAAATTCCTAGCGTACTTTGCTGCATTGTTAGACACAAGCAGAGGACCAATGGGAGGGTGTCTTCTTGAGCGCAAACAAAAACAATCAATAGAATTTTGTATGCAAACAGCCTTTGTATGCGGGTTTCTGCTTATTTGCTCAAGAAAGTAAAAGCAAAGAAACGCAATTGCCTTACATACTTCCCCACACACACACATATACCAAAGGGCTTCTGTTTTCTAAGCCAAGGTAGGTCGAAAAAAGCCACGTCATATACTTCTGAGCTTATGTTAAATTTCGCAAGTGGACGGTGGCACGTCAGATCCACCCGTTTCTTTGTCAGCCCCGCCCAAATGCATTTTTTATAATGCAGCGAACGTTGTGCTGTCCAAAAACAATGACATTAATTAGCCGCTCTTTGTGAGTGCAGAACAAAAAGCAAACTGTAGCCGAGCTTTGTGTTCGCTTCTCCCAATGCTCCAACTCCTATTCCACGCTTCTGCCTTATTGTGTTGCTATGTGCTCTGTCCATTTGTTTTATGTGCAGCGACAGCGGAAAAATTCATTAGACTTTTGCACAGCGTGCAAATTGTTGAATTCTAAACAAAGAGCATGAGAATATTTGGATGGTGTAAAAAAAATGCAAACAAAGTAACTCGTGAATGGGTGTGAATGGAAGAAATTAAGCGGCCCATTAGATGTTGCAACGCTGCATAGACCTGGGCACAATGAGTACCATTGCGTATACATAACATAAAATTTCTTAAATCTTCAGACTTCTGTTTGATGAAATACGGGAACGTACACAGCTGTATACACTCCAATACTCCTCCCGTAGATCTATTTGGTATTGTAGTTCAATGTTATTGCATTCTTCCGCTTAATGTAATGTCTGGCATCCCAGTTACTGCCCGGGCATGCTGCACGATTTCATCCCTTGGCAAGCCAACCTGCTGGCTGAAGGTGTGGGCTTACTGTGTGTGAGTGTGGCGAGTGATGTCCTGCAGGCAGGTTTTCAGCACACAAAACTCTTAAATAATTCGCAAATGCAGCTGCAGAATACTTAAAATAGAAACGAACAGACAAGCTCACTGGCTCATGCACGTATCTACATATAAATATATATTTATATATATTCTATACGGTTGTGGGGCTAAGCTTGTCTGTATGGGTGTTGCTGTTTACTTGTGGGTATGTATTTTTGAAAAAAAAATAGTCTGTATATAAATACAAGCAAAATGCACCATAAATTGCAGTTGTGCAATATTGAGAATGTAAACAGGAAATGTTTTGTTCCTTTTCCTAACTGAGGTCTCCAACGCCGTTTATTCTACTTTTACTGGGGATGCAAGAAAAGTTTTTACCGCTAATACTCGAGCACTCATTATATGACTTTAGTGCCCTCTTTAAAAAGCGTGCAGCAAAAATGTCATTACCCACACAAGGCTCATCGTGTACGGTTAAAAATATGAATAGAAATCGCATACATACACGTTGTTTTGTGTGTGTATATAGCAGGCGCTGATATGTATGCTACACTTTTTGCACAGTTGCTTGTTTCCTAACTTGTGCAAACGTGAACTTGTGCGGCTCGAATGCGACTCCATAAAACGGGGATGACTCTGTTGCGTTGTGCTTATCTTTAAATACCATGTGACCAGTTTCAAAGGATGCAAAAAAGTGTTATATAACATTATAAAAATGTGAAGACAACACATCCGACTCTGATGTATATATGTACATACATATAGTTAGTATATTTTGTAGGGCGTGTCAGACCTTGTTACAGAGCATTTCTTAGTCGGGCACTTTCGAGCTAAGCACACTTACTTATTTTGATAACACTTTCTGCAGCGCTCTGCAGCTGTGCTATTGCGTCAGAGTATGGACTGTGGTGTGCGGCAAAGTGGATAGGCGGTTATATAGGGTGGTTTAGCGGCATTTTATGCGCCCTTGGTTCACGCCTAACTTATCGCTGAGGCAACTGCAGCTCAAGTTTCGCAAGTCTACTTCAAAAGCCATAATTACAGTTTGAGTGCTGCACGTACTATATATTCTCTTTCTTCTGCTTCTTCGTGCAAGAGCAGCGAAAGCTAATACAAATAGCAAACCGTGTGCTCTCCGCACTTATTTTGGTTCTTTTTTTTTTTTTATTAAAATTGTTTGAATATCTTTTCATTCCTAAGGCAATGATGAGATACGCACACGCACACCCGCGCCACCAGTTGCACGATGAATGAAAGCAATCAAGCTAATTCATTTTAAAACTTTTCACTTGACTTTCAGACTTGCTCAACTTTGCAATATTAATTTTTTTCTTGCTGCCCAAGTATCTTAACATCGTGACAGTTTGTGTGGGCCTGCGCCACATCAGAGTATTCTTAAAAAAAAAATAAATAAAATAAAATAGCACCAAGCAAGTGTAATGCCATGCGAAACTTAGTTCTTTCTTTTTTATCCCGTATCAGGGACTCTGGCAAAATGAATGACACATCAGTTACACATATATATATATATATATATATACGAAAGCACACCTCAGCAACGGACGCATTAAACTGAAGCAGCCGTGCGATACGGACATGGCAAGTTTTTTGGCTTGGCGAAAATATATATAAAATAAATTTATAACAAAAACGTGATCTGCTTATTGATGGATAGCTGATGACGACTGAGGTCAGGGGATTACGACTTATACAAATAATGAAATTTTTTCATCTCTTTATTATGACAGGGGGCAGACACACCAATATTGTTATCTTGTGTGTCTTAACGCACGCACGCAATAACTGACAGATACTTGGATATCCGCGTCTTTTCGTGAGATATGCTGCTATAGGGAAATCCGAAAGAAATCCATTAACAAGCTTAATAACAATACCCTTATATATTTTCTTTCGCATTTTGATTGAGTTAAAGTTTGCTAATAATATTTACCAACAAGTTAGAATGAAAAGTACCAAATACGCGGACAGACACCCGTCAACTCAGGTGAGCAACCTGAATACCTGTGAATGCCGTTCCCAGTAATTATTATGTTGTGGACTTATCGGCGCAGTCACGGTCGGCTGCATCTGTTTTTTCCTCTCCAGAACCCGCGTATTGATTGGCGAAACCTATGCGATTATTACCTAATTTATTATTGGTGCATACCCCCAGCAATTTAATTTTCCTAATCAAAAACTTTATGCTGCAAACTTGGTGAAAGTAACGGGACGGGTGGTATTAGTCAAAAACAGACAAGATAAAAATCGAAAAATTTTAAAGCACCCATAGACACATAGACACAGCCGAAGACCTTGAGTTTGCACAAATTGGCCGCTCATGCAAGAAAATATGTCGGTCAGGCGAACACTTTGTGGGTTTTTGTTTTCATTGAATTGCGACAATTGGAACCCAAAATGTGTAAAAGTAGGTCAGCATGCACTGGCATTCTATGCCTGAGCTGTTCAGTTTTACCATACTCCACTTAGTGCCAATTTCATTTAGCACTCATTTGAAAAAAATTAAATTAAACTGAGACCTCAAAACCGTTGAGTATGTATTAAATGTGCTTTATTTTCACATTTAATAACATATGCTTTTTGAAACTCGAATCGTTACATCGTTGTCGTCCTGTGGTCAGCTTTCTTTTTGTGCATTTACGTTTGACTCATGTGTGCATTTCTGTGTGTCTGTGGCTTCGCAATCGAACGAACAAGTGCCTTTGCCCAGCTAGGTAATCAGTAAAGTGTGTGTGCACAAAAAAGAGAAAAACAGAGAGACAGAAATAGAGAGAATGGGAAAGAATCCGGTCTAAAATTTACGTCGTCTAGCATCTTTCGCTGTCTGCACTGAAAGTAGATAGCGAAAATAGATATACACTTACATGTACACAAATATCGCAAGCGGCAAACGGAAACGGAAATGAAAAATATTGTTTCAATTGAATTGGCCCTAAAATTGCACGATTTCAGCCAAACCAGCCGAAAAAGAAACAACTACGCGACCTCGTCTTACATTTTATCTCTGTGCACGGTTATAGGACCAAATATCCATTTAAACTTCAAATCTATGAAGGCAACGATGGACTTTCCCTAACAAAAACCATTGCTTCATTCTGCAAACATTTGGCTTGGGAAAGCTTTCTTGAATGCCATTATTTTAATGAAAAAAAAGGCTGTCATATTCAGAAAGCTATGCATTGCGGCACTAGGCGGAGCTGAAGAAAAAGTGAAAATAATTAGTTTACATTCAAATGTGCACAGCACCTCAAATACGTTGAATCCGTCGGCATTAAAGGCAATGCTATGCACTTTGCTATAGATCCTGCCGAACTCAAAACCAGAAGCGGTCAACGACTCCATGTGGCCGTCTTATAAACTCTTCATAACCGTCGTAGCCGGCCTGAGCTGGTCCCAACTGGACATGATAGGTCTGGGACCGAACCGAGCATAATAATGTTTGCATAGCTTTTGGGTTTTATTACTCGGCTGTGTAAATGCCAGCATGGCATGTTTGCCAGCGCTGGCTCGACTGGCTCGACCAGCCTCGACTGTCTCCTTCGTCGTGATAGTCGTGGCCGTCGTTGCCCTGCCACAATGTCCTTCCAAATACCTTTTGTTCTACAGCGCCTCGCCGTCGCCCCTTAGTTGCTTTATAAGGGGCGCCGACACTGTGCAGTCATTTACATGTTTCAGTCTTCTATATTTTATCTTGTTGCTGCGCTAGTGCGGCATCAACTTCTTGCAACTTGCCTCGTCTTGCCCGATCTGCTCAGATGCTCAGATGGCCAGCTACTTTATGTTTAGCCCTTGTGCATTTCTGAGTTAATATACTTAGCAGCACATTTTGTTGTCGCCGTTGACGACGACATCCTCAGCTGTCCGGCGCTTGCCGCATACGCCACCCGAAAGTTCTTTAGGCGCTTATCTACTTGTCAAAATTTTGGTTGCTTGACTATTGCTCGTTGTTGTTCCTTTAAAAGCAAAAACTTATAGCTCTTGTGATTGTCCTTGTTCTTTGCTTACTACTTTAAGACATTTCTTGTGTGCTTTTTGTTTGAGGTATTTCTTTTGTTAAGGTTTTATGTCTACGTCTTCTTCAGCTTTTGCTTTTGCTTCTGCTTTTGCTTGTGCGGCTTTGAAGTTTGCTGACTTGTCTTTAATGACATTGGAAATTGCGGTCAGGGCAATTAATTTCCGGTTGACGAAACTTTGCTTTAGTTTTTTGACAATCAACCTTTACAGACGACAACTCCCTCACTTCAGGTGGGCATTAGCGTTAAGCGTTAAGATAAGACCGAACTTTTTCGAGCTTGTTAGAGGGCAGCTCAGGTGATGCTTGCATTTAATATTAGTTCGTCAGACTTGATGTGGACAAAGTTCTCAGACTACTTTCCAATTGAATTGACATAACTTGTCAATGCCTTCATAGTCGCACTTATGCATGTTTACATATCTATCAAAAATTCTTGCAACATGTGGCCCAACCCAACATGGCTGCGATACTGTGTGTCTGTATCCTTGAGCGTTAAGTGTCAAAAGTGGAACCATACCTATTTAGCATTCTAACGAACTTTATGCCCTACAACAACCCACAACAGGCCACATACCATACACACATATGGATTCGGGCCGAATGTACGTGCAAGGGCCTAAGTGCTCGGCAATAGCAATGCCTCTTCGCAACGTAGAGTAACGGATGAGCGCGTGAGGCGCTCATTAAAATTTCAGACCACGTAGCCAATCTGCACTTAAAGACCTTTCGAGATTTGAATTTTTCACATTTTTGCCAGCCAGCCAGTCAACGATTATATATTTTTCGATTCCCATCCCTGGCCAGTACTAGCTAGTGGACACAGGCGTACGAAAACTGTGCCATCCATAAACTATACCCGTAAGTGCCATGTGACATGTTATGCACGCACTTCCGGACTGCTGAGTGCGGGTTTCGGGCCCATTGTTGTGCGCAAACAAACGAGCATTGTTAACACTAAGGAAGCTATTGGCAGTCGCTCAGCACACAAAGAAAAAAAAAAACACAAATTTGAACTTTACAAAAAAAACGAATGTCCAGCCGTTGTCCTGGCACCAAAACCACTTGCACCATGGCTAACCGCCGTCGTTAGTGTTGCGGATGCAGACCATAGTGGAGGTGAATGTTGAATGTGGGTTAGCTCAGGGGCCCACATGGGCATCTTGACATGTCATCAAAAACACATTAAATGTGTTTTTACGAGCTCATCCCCAAAAAAAAACTGCTGTCCACCTTTTAGGTAGATTCTACGCAAAGACTGTCACAAATCCAGATGCAATCTTGCAGCAGACCCTGTCCGGAAATCTCTGTTGCGGGGTATTTGAAAAGTTTTGTCTACTCTTTACGGTCTGCTTTTAGCAGCAAAGTGACATTGCTCTAAATTAGTTTCATAATTTTTAACGCTTGCCACAACAACTAAAGAGAGAAGTTGGCGGATATTTTATAAGTTTTTGCAACAATATTTCACAAAATGGTCTCGTTAAGTTTACAGCCTTTGGCAGCCATACCTTTAATTCGAACAATTGAATTCAATGCAAGTTCACCTTGCTCTGGTTTCAACGAATACTCATCAAGACCGTCAAACAGGCAGGCGACAGCCAATTCTAGGGTAAGCACAAATATACCATTTTAACATACAAGCGTGATCGACCAGAAGATGTCCTCTACCATTGTCTGAAGCGTCCATGCACATGTCCATACCTACTAATATAAGTATCGATTGCCAATAAATGGCAACTTAAGCGGCAACATTCTTAGCATATTTATTGTTTGATAATGGGATAATCAACCTTGATCAAATAAAAAAAGTTAAATTCGCAAAATATGCTTTTGTTGTTTCTATTCTTAAATAAGCTTTGTTGTCCATAGTTATTTGTCTAGGCTCTGGGATTATATGTTCAGCTGAAATCACCCTTTAGCCCTTTCATCTTTAAGCCCCAGCGAACTGACAAGCTGTTTAACTTTGGGAAATTTGGAACACTACAGAACACACGCTCACCAAACTTTCAACCAATATTTATTGTGTAAAAACTCACGCTTAGACCTAGTACCCGTCTCATCCTTGGTGTTTTAATAAAAGAAGAAGAAAAAAAAGCGAGGTTAGAAACTTTGTCCTTTACGCTCAACATAGCCGCACTCATTAAATTTGCTAATTGAAACTATTAGAGGATGAGCGACTGCAAGACCAAGGCTCTATCTAGCCGTCGAGCTGGTGTAAATGTTTGTTAAATTAAACATAAAATTAGACGCAGATGCGATTAGCCAAAAGTTGAAACTTCAGCCCAAAGTGATGCATGCTCTTGTCCTCCATTTCCACAATGAAAAATAAGGAATTAAATTATGTCCTAATTGGACTTGTCCACAATTGAACGTGTTTTCCAATGCCTAATGAATTTATTTATGCAATTGTTAAATTTATGCCCGAAATTCAGCTGATAGAATTTAAATAACCTCGGGAATAACCGTTGACTATTTTGGATTTCCAAATTGACGCATTATTCAAACATTTGCTCCTGGGTTGGCCAGGCTAAGAAGCTGAGGATACGCTCAAGACAAAGTAATCAGCTCACACATACAACGATCGACCTGGCCATGGCCGGAACTATGGATGCGAGTGCTGCAAATGTAACTGTCATGGGAGAGTGCTAAGAGTTGACATTTTTTTGCGTTGAACGAAACTTTGTGCAAATGTTTGCATTTCTGCTGTGGACATTAATCAGAAATGCATAAGAATTGCTAAAGTTTCCGACCGCTCGCTATCCTCCAGTGCCGCAAAGTAACATTGTTCGACTAAAACTTCTAATCGAGAGTTTTGTGTGTGTTTTGGACATTCAAGCATAAGCCAGACACAAGGGAATGACTTGTACTTTGTCAAAAGCTTGCTTTCTGGCTTGCTGATATACTAGCTTTCAAAACGAGTCAAAGTGTGATGCAACTGGCAAAAGGTCAAAGGTGGCAGCAAAAAATCGCTAGTGCAATTTTTACACTCCCTTCTAAAAGCTATGCATCTTGTATCGAGATGTGAACGACACCTCCGTATATATTTGTATTAATCAATCGTTTTTTCGCGATGCCTCAGCAGCTAGATTCAGGCTAGAATCAGGGGTCAATATTAATGACCCACCTGTCGGCTGACAGTTGACATTGTCAAGGATGAGAGCTCCATACTGGTCCATGCACGACGAAAGTACAGAAATCACGAAATAAATGACAAGACGTGCACTCCATTAAGAATAAACTTGTTTATACATATGTACGAACGAGTTAAATGTCACGCATACGCAGTGTTGTACGGGTCGAACACAAGTAATTTGCAAATAAGTGCTGTCAACTAGTGAAAATCGAATTCTGCATACACACACACACACCCGCAAACACACACGTGCATGCAGATATGTGTATCGCCTGCTTATACCCTTCAGTTCAGTTGAGGCTGGCAACACAATTGAACATGCAAGGCATGTTACAAGTTACGAAATGTACTGTCAAAAGATGCCACCCGAGCAACCCAAAACAAAACATTAAATGAACTTTTCATTCGCTGAAAGGCCAAGCGAATGGCAAAAGGGTTGGCCCCCAACATGAATTGGAGCCTGCTTCCGTTTCACTTTTGTGTTGTTTTATTTAAGGGCCCGAAATTTGTTTAGACTGAAAGCGACGAGGAACGGAGTGAACGAAATAAAATGGAAATTTGGTATGCACTTTTAATAGCCTGAAAGCAGGCCTCAACGACTGTAAACTTCGCTTTGGACGGTGCTGCAGCAGTCGCCATGCCAATGCCATATATTTGGGCATGCCTCCATATATGTGTACATATGTGTGTAGTGGGAAGGACGGAAGCGGTGCATACATATGTTTTAAGTGCAACAAGGTCAACAGTCTTACGTAGGCCTGTTGGAAGAAGCAGCATGTCTTGAGCAGCAGCCAGGCAGAAGATCATTGCATACCAGTCGTAATGTGAAATCAAGTGCTGCTCGCCCATTCGTAATTTGTTGTCGCTTTTAGTCAAGTGCTGTGGCAGGTCATCTGGCAGCCAATCTATCTATCTCTGGCATTTTATTTATGCACAAGTAGCATTTTTTTGCTGCCAAGCGCCAATTTAAAGTTCCAGCAGCATCCTTCGCAAACTGGGTCTCAGCAGCCCTCAGCAGAGGAGGTACATTTTGTAAGACAGGCAAAGGAGCAGCCAACCGTTCAACCGACCAACCGACAACTTGGTCGTCACACTTGCCCTCGTCCTCGACGTTCACAGTCGGCATAGCTGGTTTACTGCTGGGACAGCTGGTCAAAATTAACAAGTTGCAGCGCATGTCTGGACTCGGAGTGCCTGCGAATCTTGTTCGCTTTCTTTATGTGTGTGTGTGTGTGTGTGTGTGTATTTGTTTGGGGTGTCTGTGTGGGTCTATGTCAGAACATAAGCAATTTGTTGCCAACTTTCGTACAGCTGGCTTTGTTGTGTTTTAGCCCAGTGCAAAATGCCAGTTTGTCGGAGAGCCGCCGCAGAACTTTGAATCCTGGTGCGTGTGTCAAGCAACAATGGCCCAGCCGCCAATGGGCCAACATCTGCCTGTGTCCCGGGCATGGGCAAAGATGGGCCTGGCAGCGGTTGTCGTTTGTTCGGCTCGCCTACTCTGTATTTTCGTGACCGAGCCGGGCCGGGCCGGGACTGCGCCCGATTGGTAGAAAACTTTTTAAAAGATCTTACATTTTTGTTGCTTTGTAAAATTGATGAAGTAATTTGTTTGGTGATTGCACAAACTTTGCGTGTCAATATTTTTCAAAAACACCCAACTTTGACTAAGTTTGCACATACCCTCAACATACATATATATATATGGCCCGAAAACTGTTCTAAGTGCCCAGAAGCATCAGCTTCCGCTGCAGCCACATCACCAGCGTCCGTCCAATAAGTCGTTTGCATTGTTATTAATTCAAATTTGTGTTAAGTGCCCAAAATCGTCTATAAAAGATGCATCTGGCCAGGCTAACCTATTTGTCAGTTCTCGATTCCTGCCATCATGTCTCATCTCCATTTTTGAGCCAAAAATAAATGCATAACAATTGACGACTTTTCAAATTCAAATGAGTTGGTTAATAATCTACATCCGTAATTGCTTGCGAATAACTCAAAAGGCACGAAAATTCATTCATCTTGTATGTGATACGTAGTCAAAGAAAAGTGCGGGAGTCAGTTAGTCATTATTTGAATACAAGTGTTTGATTGGAAGCCATTGATAGCTTAAATTGGCAAATGACAACTCGGATCTAATCCTATTTCTCTCTAATTTAGAGCCAGCGACCTGCCTGCCGAACGCTCGAACAGACAGTTGGAAAACTTGCCATAAATCTTTTCTGTATTGGCCCAATGGATTGCCGAAACGGCCCTCTTAAGTCCCTGGTACTTAAGTGGATTTTTATTAAGTATTTATCAAGGAAATCAATATGTCTTCCAATGGGCTGGCTGGCTGTTTGTGCGATTATCCGTTTGGCCTGACTGCCAGACGGTCTAGTTTTAGTGCTTCCGCTTAGCTTATTGTAAAATGCTTATTTACTTGCTAGTTTAAGCTATCCCCGCACCTCGTATCCTTCGCTCAATACTCTCCCAAGTACAATGGAAATTGAATAAAATGGCTTTTCAAATTATTTGCAATACAACAAAGCACCATGTGCCAGAAGTGCTTATCTGCGGAAAATGTTAACTGTATGACAAAACATAACTTGTAGATATGCAAACCCCAAAGAAGACACACACACACACGCACAGACAATTGTATGCCACTCGTAGATACAGATACATTTGTGTGTGTGTGTGTGTGTGTGTGGAGAAAGGATATAAAGGCGAACAACAGTCGAGTCGGTGTGTGTATTGCACGGATACACACGCACTTGTAAAGGGCACATATAAAAACAAATAACAATTTTGCGCTCAAAATAGAATACAAACAGCACAATACAACAGAAGCACGCCAATGCGCGGATCCATGGACGGGGTGGTACTATGTAGATGTAAATGTAAAGGCAGCCTCGGAGTACGCAGCAAAAGTATCGATTTATGCATATTAAATTACACGAGCTTCCTCACACAAACACATTTGTATCCAATGGAAGCCTTGCGCTGCGCTCTGAGCGCTGCTCCTTTGAAAATATTTATACACATTTCTTATATGCCGCCTAAATTCCTGACATCTAAATTGGTGGCTACGCTGATTGCCGCCAGAAAGCAACCACGCCACCCCATCCCCGTCCCCGACCATTCCATTCCATTCCATTCCATTATTATCCATGTGATCCCACACTAGCGACCAATTTATAAACGTTTGCTCTACGTCTTATCTTTGTCAGCTTCTTTTTTTTTTGTGCCAACTGAGCTAACGCCCCCATTTGTGTCCATTTTCTTCGCTTTTTTCTTTCCTCTTCTGACGTATGTACGCATCTGTGTGTCTGTGTGTGTGCGTATATGTATGTGTGGGCGTACATCCGATAAAACTCAATGTTAGCAGCTGGTGGCTCACGTTGAAGGGCACGTGGGCTGGATTGACTTTTGGGTCTCAGAGCTGTCGCAACTCCATTGAACCGCCTCCTTAGCCCAGACTTGCTAGCTGCAATGCACTCATCTGCAAATGAAGAAAATTAGGACTTCGTTGAAGAAACGGCAATTATAGCTAACGCAATTCCTCCTTCGTCCAGTAGTCGGCATATGAATATGGAATATGCAGCGCAGGTAACTTCATATCAGTGCCTATGTACTTAAATATATATATGTACAAGTCCTTCAATGCGAATGAAGGACAATATGGGGAGGCTGGCAGCCGCGCCGGGTAACGCTTTGCAATATTAATGTACTTGGGCCGCCCACAAGTTAACGCCAAGAGGAGCATCTGAATGCTTCCCCTTGTGGTGCTCGCGTCCTGCTCCTGGGGGTCATAACATTTGGGTCACTTGGCAACGACCATTGTTAATTATTCTGGTCACATCTGTTATGTAAACTACGTCCAAAGCATAAAAAAGCGCAAAGACAAACTCAAAAGACAAAGTGAAGCCGACGCCGACGTCGACGCCGACGCCGACGCCTACACGTGCGCTGTAAGAATTAAAAAGTTGCCAAAATCGCGTTAAATGGACACCCAAAATTAAGATGGTTGAAAATGCCTTTCAAGCCCTGTACGTTTTTTTTTTTTTTAAGGGGTAGCTTTGCAACAGCGAAAAGCGGTCCCCGAAACAACAAAAATGAAAAACAAATATGTACCGTGTACATTTTTAAAAATATTTCTCTCCCTTTCTGGTTTTTGTCGAGCCCCGAGGAAAATACCTATTAATGTATTTTGTATGAGACGCCAGCACGCCGAAAATACAATGCAGGCAGCAGGCACAGTGGGCCAATAACAAACTGTTACTGTTCAAAATTAATTACTTTGAATACTTTAATTATAAATAAACATTGAGAGTTCCTATCGCAACACCTCTGTGCTGAAGGCCTTGAATACAACCATAATGCAGGGGAGGAATATACTCGACTAAATTTCCTTCACGCACCACTGTAAAACCGTAACAAAAACACGAACACCTTTTACACATATGTGTGTGTATGTGTACATTCACAAAATCACGCATCCACACAATATTCTGGAGCTACGTCTACTATACAAGAGCCTATATACCAAATTTAGCTACAGGATATGCAAAAAAAAACAAAAAAGTTTTCCATACAACTTAATTTTTGACCGATCGTTCCTATGGCTGCTATATGATATAGTGGTCTGATGTTGATACGATTTTGCATATATATGAGGGGCATACTAAAACGAATAAATGCCGAGTTTGGTCAAGATATCCTGATAAACAAAAATGTTTTCATACAAGAACCTACTTTTCGACCGATCGTTCCTATGGCAGCTATATGATATAGCAGCTATATGCAACAGAAAGAGGCACTTCTGCAAAGTTTCATGACAATAGCTTTAAAACTGAGACTAGTTCGCATAGAATCAGACAAACGGATAGACGAACAGAGGGACAGACAAACAGACGGACATGGCTCTATCGAATCGGCTGCTGATACTGATCAGGAATATATATACTTTATGGGGTCGGAGATATCTCCTTCTATGCGTTACACATTTCACGACAAAACAAACTTGAGTTGAGATAAATGGTTCTCACCAACGTTCAAATTTTTGAGATGAACGCGATTATAGAGACGAGCGGACAGACGACTCGGGAATCGATGCTGGCCTTAAAAATACATACTTGAGCTCGTAGATGACTGCTGCTAAGGTCTTTGCATTTTAGGCAAGCCAGACACGGCGAATATTGAGTTAATTTAACCAAGAATATAGATACTTGGCTTCGGAGACGCCTCCTTCGAAAGGCTATACATTTAAACCAGGCCAGACAATTAATTTAACTAACGCTAACTTAATTTGCGCCTTCTTATTAGGGATTCTTAATAACTCACCAGAACTTCTAGGCAATAGTGGACTGGTTCCTCATCAGTTACCAACAGAGAAACTGCAAAGTATCTTAAGGTGTACAATTTTGTATCCAAAAAGATGTTTCCATGTTGAATGTAGATACAGTCCAAGCCTAGAAGCCTTTTTGATAGCCAGTTTCGACTAGCAAGCACATTGTGTATTAATTCTAGTTACAAAATGCACTGCACTAAAGATTTTCTGTATCGCAATCCCAGAATTAGTTCCTGGTCCCGGCCTCTCGATATCACTCAACAAAACAGACACATGGGCATGTACGGTGCGTCTTACAGCAAGTAAATACATTTCGCTCTTAATCGTATTTGATTATATTACAAATTTATATTTACTAAACAGTTTTTTTTTCGAAAGCGCACAGCAGCTTTAACCACCTCGGAGAAAGAAGCGTCTACTTCAACTTCTTCTTGGGGCGCAAGTTGTTGGTGTGTCCGCACTTCTTCTTGCGGCAGTTGGTAGCACGTGGGTGCAGACGAGCATAGCACTTGCGGCAAATCATTTTGTCGCAGTTGTACTTCTGGGCGAGAATGCGAAGCGAAGGCTCAATGATACCACCACGCAGACGCAGCACCAAGTGCAAAGTCGACTCCTTCTGAATGTTGTAGTCCGAGAGAGTGCGGCCATCCTCCAGCTGCTTGCCGGCAAAGATCAGACGCTGCTGATCTGGTGGAATACCTTCTTTGTCTTG
Source organism: Drosophila montana (assembly GCF_035044405.1). Classification (NCBI taxonomy): domain Eukaryota; kingdom Metazoa; phylum Arthropoda; class Insecta; order Diptera; family Drosophilidae; genus Drosophila; species Drosophila montana. The sequence continues at coordinate 204,797 of NW_026998148.1, read as the reverse complement.
GATTTTAGCCTTGACATTCTCGATGGTGTCAGAGGGCTCGACCTCCAAGGTGATGGTCTTGCCGGTGAGGGTTTTCACAAAGATTTGCATTTTCCAAGCGTTGCTGCAAGCGCAAGATGTATTTCAATCAAAATCATTAGAATCCATTGACAATTCACTCGAATGCCTCAAATTTGTATTTTGCCAGTTTGCAGTGCGACGTTGTCTCATGGCTGACATGAGGTTAGGTACGACATAGTAACAAGTGGCGACTGGTATGCGTATTATTTGTGTCCATCCGACAATGAACACATGGAATAACGTTGCAATCTAACTGTTATTAGACTACAAGACCACAGCCAAGGGAAACGCCGCACTTTTTATTATTTCTTTTAAGTTCTTTTCAGCAACTTACCAAGAGAAACGTGCAACCAAATGCTAACTCACAAAAGAAAAGAGTGTGTACACAACAAGCACATATGTTATTAAAATTAGTAAATGGAACAACACTGTCGTGCTTTTGTATCAATCAGCATTTGGATGCCTGTCGCAGAGCTATCGATATAAATTTATTAACAAATATATATAATTTGTCACTTGACAGGCCAACAACAAAACTTTTATTGCTTATGTGTTGTATTTTAAGCCTCTCTCTTAATACTCAGACAAAAATCTGAATGTTTTTCTTAGTACTTATTTCATATCCAGTGTTTCGATAATTATAAAACGCTGCTGTTAATAAGTTTTGAATCTGTTAAATGGACTCATTCGATAGTTTTTCTGGCAGTAACAGCAACACTAATATTATAGTCATTGTTATGTTAAATAACATATTCCAGGCATTAATTATTTTCAGTATGTTATTTACAGCTCGGCTTTTATTCGTTTATTGTGGCTGTTATGTTAAATAACATTTTCAATTCATCAAAATCTAGGCAACCACGGAAAAGTTGTGTAAAAAAAACGTGTATTTATTCCGTTAAGTACACGTACACGACATGTCGAACAATGATGGCCTTATGCCGGCGGCTGGAGCTGCGCCGGTATGTTGATTAATATAATTGAATTCTTCACTCTGTACATCCCCAATTCCAAAATGTAGGTGGCTGGTGCCGAGGGTCAACAGCAGCAGCAGCAGCCATCACGAGCGGAATCTTTTTTCGCAATGACGAAATCACTAATTCTGCGGGCGCTTATAATTTACTTTGTAAGTTCCTTCTTCCGGAGGCCACAGTCGAACACTAATCAAGAGCAGTCAGTCGCCAATGCGGGTCCCAAAATAACCGCCTGGAACTATTTCGAGAATGGCACAGATTTTGATTTACATGTGTGGCTCTCGGAGCAGCCGGACGTGGTAAACTTCCAACAAAAAGCCAATCTTCTCTGGCTGCAAGAGGATCTAACCTATGGTGACTGGGTCTCGGGACCTACAGGTGACGGTATTTACACACACAACCTCAAGATAAAAGCCAGCCCCCATTTGCTAAACAACGGCAGTGTGTTTCTGCACGCATTTGTAACGCGCGCTGGCGAAAGCCCAGATCCACAGTCGCCTAAATACTCAAGACATGGCCACATGGGCCATCAGCAGCATCAGCTCAATAAGTTTAAGAAGTTGCGTGTAAATCGCAACTACAACCTATTGGCTAGCGAGAAGGAAAAGCTGGAGCACGAGCTGAAGCACGCAAATCTCAAGGATCAGATCGTATCGCATTGGCATCCAAACTTGACCGTTAATCTTGTGGTGGATCAGACAAATTGGGCCCAAGGTAGCGTGCCTTCGCCGCTCGATGAATATGTGAAGTTCGTGGATGGCGGTAAAACGTATCTGCCGATTGTGTTCGTCAACGACTACTGGAACCTGCAGCGCGAATACTTTCCTATCAATGAGTCAACGCCAGAGCTGGATCTGCATTTGACCTTTCAGCCATTGGGCATGTTCAAGTGGCAGCTTTATGCCGCTAAGCAAATGAAAAGTAAGTGGGCTGGCAATGTGCTGGGAGAAATTATGGCAGCCGGTGCGGCTGAAGAGTCAGACGAGGACCAAGACTCGCTGAAGGAAACTCTTCTAGACACAAACATCTACCTACTCGGAATCACAGTGGCCGTTTCCATACTCCATTCTGTGTTCGAGCTGCTGGCCTTCAAGAATGACATACAGTTCTGGAACAATCGGCAATCACTAGAGGGACTCTCAGTGAGATCAGTGTTCTTCGGCGTGTTTCAATCGCTCATCATCTTGCTTTATGTGCTTGACAACGAGACGAACTTCATGATACGCATCTCCTGCTTTGTGGGTCTCGGCATTGAGGTATGGAAAATACACAAAGTGGTCGATGTTAACTACAACAACCAGCAAAAACTGCTAGGCATCTTTCCGCGCATCAGTTTCAACGATAAGGGCTCGTACTCGGAGAGCTCCACCAAAGAGTACGACAGATTGGCATTTAAGTACCTGGGCTGGGCATGTTTCCCATTGCTTGTGGGCTACTTTATCTATTCCCTGATCTACAATGAGCACAAGGGCTGGTACTCCTTTGTGTTGAACATGCTTTACAGCTACCTGCTGACCTTTGGATTCATTCTGATGACACCGCAGCTATTCATTAACTACAAGCTAAAGTCAGTTGCCCATTTGCCGTGGCGAATGATGACCTATAAATTCCTCAACACATTCATCGACGACATATTCGCATTCGTTATAAAAATGCCCACCATGTACCGCATCGGCTGCTTCCGAGACGACATTATCTTCTTTGTATTCCTTTATCAGCGCTGGCAGTACCGCGTCGACCTGAAGCGCGTAAATGAGTATGGCTTCTCTGGCGAAATGGAGGAGCAGGCTGCAAGCAAACGACTCGAAGGCGACGCCAGCGCCACGCCGGCAGGCGCTATAGAAGCATCGCCCAGTGCCGGCAGTGCCACAGCCACTAAAGCGACGGCAGATTCGACGCCGACCAAAAAGACAGCCGCACAAAAGAAACAGGATTAGATAGAGCCGTGCATCCAGGCATGTGCGTTAGAACAATTTTAACGGCAGTTATAATAATACATAATAATACTTGTCTATGTATGCAAGAACTAGCGTACATACACACATATATGCAGCAAAAAATCAGTTTCAGTATACATAGTCAACGGTGAATCGCCCCCGTCGTAGTTACGAACATATTCTAGCAGTAATTTATATATGTATGTATGTGTATTTTGTTTGTTTTTGGGCCAACGGTGGTCCATAGCATTGGCTACTGAAATAAATTCAGTGTGAGAAGTACGTACATATCGTTTTAATGTTATTTGCCTCAGGTGCGCTTATCTGGATATGCTTATCTTGGGATGCAACGTGACAGCTATCTCGCATTAAAGTAGAAATCATACTACAAATCTTTCAATCTTAAAAATTTGTATTTTTCTTTGGTTACCCCATAAAAAATTGTGGACGCCCCATGTACATTAATAAATAAACGCACAATCTATTGTTAAAAACTCATGAGGCGGCATTTTTAAATTCCCACACAAGTGCTCGAAAATATCTCTAGAAACACTACGTGTTTTACAGCACTGTCCGCTTGTCGCTGATGAACACTTATTTGTTTACTAAGAAAGAAAAAAACCAAACAGAATATTCAAGGAAATTCAACAATTGCTGCCAACTGAAAATATATTCGGATTCACAATTAATTAAGCACTCTATATCAAGAGATTGCTATAATTGTAATGAATTATGCCAAGGTGCATCTCTACACTTTGATACCTTGATTTTAGTACCTGTTTAAAAAAAGTGAAAATTCTGCGTATAGCAATCAACAAAATATGTACTCTGAGTGGGCATCGCTGTCGGCGCAGATTACTGCCAACAGTTGTGGAGCGCAATGTTTCAGCGTTCTAAACAAGTTTCCAGCGTCTGCGGGTCGAGAAGTGGTCATTTCAGTTGTAAAACAACTGGGCACCAATTTGGGCATAACACAGAACGCGGAGCCCAGCCACTTGGTGAAGGATGAGGAGGTATGTCTGACTAAAAATTGAATTCGCCCACAACTGCAAGCTACTATCCTCGCTCCCACAACAGGTTAGATGGTGTATGGACGTCATTTGTTTTGGCCTTTCGTTGCCGCTGCAGGAGCATGAGACCATCAAAGACTGTGTCAATGTTTACTGCGAATGGTTGACGGCCCTGCACCCACAGCCACGAATCAGTGTTCCCAAGCCCATTTGTGAAGATGCAAATCTTTATGCGAGGCAGATAATCAATCATTTCCACAACCTATTCGTTCCACGGCAGGGAGAAAGTAAGTATGAAAGCCGCTCAATGCTGTTTCACGTTTAGCCACTTGTCGAATAACATTCATAAACGCATATAGACATATTTACCTGCGATTTGTAATTGTTGCATTCTAAATTTCAAGTCTTGCCATTTTTATACCAAACGAAGCTTGGTAGGTGCTCCTTGGATACAATTTGAACGGCCATAGTTAACGCTCTAATGTGTATGGTTATTTATTATAGGCTCTGATACCATTAAGCGTCAGGCAGTGCTATGTCATCGCGTGTTGCGCACTCTTCAACAAACAGCTCAAATCTCGCAGCACATGGATCGAGAGACCTGGGATACGCTACTGCTGTTTTTGTTGGCCATAAATGAGATATTGCTGGCGCCGCCGACCGTCAAGGATGATGTTGGCGATCAATTGTGTGAACGCGTGCTCTCTGTGCTCTTCGAGGTTTGGCTTTTGGCATGTGTCCGCTGTTTTCCATCGCCCTCACTGTGGAAGACCTTGCAAGAGTCGTGTGCCATGTGGCGTCATCGAATTGCACTTGTTGATCAGTGGAACCGTGTGAACTTGGCCCTAACCGCGCGCCTGTTGGAGTTTAGCTACGGCCCTGATTTTACACAGCTCAAAAATGGTCAGTAGCAGCATTTTTTATAGATGGTTATGAATCAAATACATTTATGGTTTTCTTTTTAGCTGGCGACGAGGACGGTCAGCTTATACCTGCAGGCATGACCAACGACTGTGTAGCACAGACTTGGTATCGGTTTTTGCGCATGATTGGCAATCCCACTGCTCTCTGCTCGCCGCACATTATCAGTAAATCGTCGCACTTCGTACAATGGGCTCTAACGCACGAGAAAGGCGCTGAGACACATCAGCATCCTTGCCTTCAAATGTTACCACAAATCTTTTTGAATGCAATCAGGGGTATTTCCAGCCAAGTTGATGCCTTCTTAGGTAAGAGATTCTTGGACATGTCGTCGAGCTTTCCTATATAGTTTATGTGTGATAGTGAGCATAGTACTGTTCCCCCTAATTTCTCGCTTCTACAACCATCTTTAAAACCAATTTTTGGTCGCTCCCGCCACACAGGCATTTATCAGCCACCGCCTAACCAGCAGGACAACGTCGTCACAAATCTGCTTGAGATACGCCACTCTTTAAACGAGGCTACCTCATCCACGCTACAACAGTTCATACACTCGAGCAGCGTTTCAAACATTAGCATGCAGCAATTAGGGGCAACTCAGTCCCATCAGCCGCATCATCATCACCACTATCCGCATTTACATTTACATGGTGCTGGTAGTTTTCTCCGCGATAACTTTGTCAGCAGTTCGGCAAGCTCTGCCTTAAACGCCATCATGGGTCATCATCACCACCACCACCAACATCAGCAACAGCAACAACAACAGCAGGCGGCACAGCCTCAGGGGCAGCATGGTAGCGCTTCTCCAACCAACTATTGCCATATCGCTCCCCCAGGTCCAGTGGGCAGCATAAGTGCTGGCGGCAGCCATTCAGCAGGCGTTGTCGGCTGCATCACATTCAGCACGTCTGAGGCAATGCCCATGACAGTCGCGAATGGCAGCAACAGCGTGACGCCAACGCCACCTTTGCAGCGTCGTCTGGCTAAGAGTTTCAGTGTGGCGCCGTCTATTACGCAGCAGAAGGGTGCGATTTTGTTAATAGAACCCCATGTTGTGTCGTTACGCTTTTGTTAATTTAAAGCATGTTATACTTTAACTAAGCTTTGTGCTTTTGCAAGACGATTGCTCGATTGACACTCTACGTCGACGTTTGTTTTTGAAAGCCCGCACATGTTGCATTTTATTCGTCAGTTTTCATTTTTGCTACGCCCATATTACTGCCTGATTATTTATTTTTTATTATTTTTTTTACGCTCACACATAATGCATACATAGTAAGTATATACGTTCGTACCACTCTAATTATTCGTTCCCATATAAAAGTACGTAGTTTATATATTGTACGCCCACAATTAAATCACCACGCTGCATGTGTGTGTATGCTAAGCATTCCCCGACCAGCTCATCTACTAATTTCTCACACGCTTTCCCTTCCCACACGCTTTACAGGCTTAAGCAAAACCGCGCTTATCAGCCTAACACGCAGCTCAGCGAACGCCGCCCCTACGACGCCGACCTCAGGTCCACCCTCCGCCAGCAGCATCAATTGTGAGTGTTGTGAAAAAAAAAACACACACTTGCCGCTTCTCTCACCAACTGTTTCCCCACGCTCTTCTTCTTTTTACCCACAGCGCTGCCATCCATCGGTACCGACCTACGCCCGCCGCTGTCTGTGGCTCGACCGAAGTGCAACAGCATTCTGCATTTATTTGGTGAATGGCTGTTCGAGGCAGCGCACATAGGCGGCGACACTTGGCTGCAGAATCGGAAGAGTGAGTACTCAAACTGATCGCTTACTGTTGGTATCGTGAAAATAATAACTGAGTTTTCAGAACAAGCATGCGAGGCTAGCAAGCGACCGTCGTCTATGATAATGGAGAATCGCAAGGGCTCGATATCGTTGTCCCAACCCAATTCCCTTAACGATCCTACATCGCTGCCGCCCACGCTAACCATTGATAAATATGAATCTGGCCGCGCCGAGGCAATTGGCACCCTCTGCAAGATTTTCTGCGCAAAAAAAACGGGCGAGGAAATTCTGCCAGTCTATTTAGCGCGCTTTTATATGGCACTGCAGCAGTGCCTCAAGATAACCGAGTCCAAGGAGTGCGATGAAACATTGGCCAGCATTCTGCTCCATTCGGCAGATTTGTTCCGCTTAGACCTCGATGGTATCAATGTGCTACTACCTGGCTTCATAGCTGCGTTAGAAATCGTACTGCCGGACAAAGACTTGAAGCTTAAGACACAGGCAATTGCATTCAACCGGACCGAGCTGCGTCGTTCGGCCATAAACATTTTACTCTCCATCATGGTACTTCCGCTGCATTATCATACTCTGCCCATACGAAACTTGACATCTGACACTGGCGAGAAGTAAGTTCACCTAACGAGCCGGGCATAGGCCAGAGTGTGTAACACTAATTTTTACGTAATCTTCTAAAGGGTTTTGACCTTCTTACAACTCAAATCTCGACTAATGAACATTCTGATGAACGCGCTACAAGTGGAAACTGACGCCCAAAACACGCATATGTTATTAGGCGGACTTCTGCTCTGTGTACAGGATGCCGTGACCTTTGAGGACACTGAGCTTGGCGGCACGGATCATTTGAGCGGCCCCGGTGTTCAACACCATGAAGAAAACCTGCTAAGTTCCGGTAAGCGGACCCTGAAATTGCGGCTTTGACCTACGGTTGTAATTTTTCACTTATTTATTTTAATTTATTTTGCATTTTGTTTTTGTTGCCGATATCATGGGGGCTGTTTTTACAGCGGGCTCGGACCGTTCCGCTTCGCTAGCCAGCGGCACGGTCAGCTTTGGCGCACAGACCACAGCAATGAGCTCGCGTGATACAGGTTCGGCCCACGATTATCCCAGTCTGACCATATCCGATGATATATCGGTGGAGTTTACGCACGAGTTTGAGAGCGTTGCATCATATGGTAAATTTTGCGTCTTATCATTTTAATTTTTGTATTTTTTAGATAGCTTTTTTATAGTGAATCATCACTTTAAAATGTTTGATCTATTATTATCTAATTGAGAGTTCCTTTAAATTTTGCAGACAACGCACATGCCTTGTTTGTACGCGCCACATATTTGGTGTGTCACCGGTTAATCTCTTCGTGGAAGACCGACTTAAATGTTTCACTTGCAGCTCTGGAGTTACTGTCAGGTCTGGCGCGGCTTCACATACGCGAAACAGGTATTGTATTGAGGGCTCGCGGTATATGTTTCGATATTTTAATGTCTTTATCTGTGTGTGAAAATTTCTATTTCCTATTTGTTTCTCGTTTAAAAATCCGACCACACATACACAACCATTTTGAATTATTAATAACCACAAAATTGCAGCCAGGAAATTAACAAATGGTAATTTAATGCTACTAACAACATCTACATCTCTCTTTTTCTTTTCTTTTTATATGTTTCTTTACCTAACACCCTTTAAAACTTGCACACTTTCAAACCTCAACACCCTTTCATTCACTTACATGCGGCGGTAATTGTTAAAATTAATAATTATATTTGTACATTTTGTGTTTTAATTTCTTTCGGATACTATGTAAATAACCAAATCAAAACCACCTGAACTTACACACATTAGATTCATTAGTGAAAATATTCGAACCAAGTCAAAATATAACGATAATCTCCACAGACGCTCTAGAGTGCAAGCGCGCAGTGAAGTGGATATGCGACTATATTTGCTATCAGTGCTCACGACCTCCGCCGGCGCACAGTAAGGATCTGCACAGCACAATAGTGGCGGCGTTCCAGTGCACGGCAGCCTGGCTTATGCAGCATCCGTACCTCCTGCAGGACAAAGACTGCTTGCAGACGGTGCTTGAGGTGGTTGAGCTGGGCATATCAGGCACAAAGAGCCAGAGCAAAAATGGGGATCTACCTAAGTTTAAAGATGAAAAAGAACTAAAACCAGCTTCGATGCGCGTCCGCGATGCAGCAGAGAATCTTCTCACCATCATACTCGAACAGGTTGGTTACTTTCCAAGTGAGTGTGGACCCGAATCTATCTCTTCGCTCTTGGATGAACTGGCTCTAATGAAGCACTGCAATTCGCTCCCGACTGGAGACGGTTCGGTCGGCGTTTGCAATGCGGAACAAGCTATCTCAAAGTTTAAATATTTTGTTACGGAAAACTCGACGATATTGGCTTTACTGGAAGAGCCTTTGGGCAATGATCAAGATCCACAACCAACTGTCACTCGTAAGTAAAATCTATTCACCTATTTGCATAATTAACTTCAGCCCATCCACTCGTAGTTCTTATACGTGGTCCCTTTGGCCGACATGCTTGGACAATGCAGCTGCGCCATCTGCCGCGCAGCAAGTCGGGTGTAAAGTACCATGCCGTCAATCCCGGCCGGCCCATTCCTATGAACGACATCACGCAGCGTCCCGAATGCGAGCAAAAAAACTTTCCCGAAGGCGTTGACAAAGTGCAGCCCTGTGTGGCCGATTACTCAATACCAACGATTGATCAGATACGTGAGCAATATGGCGCCAACGTCATAAGTGAGCTGGAAGCAATGCTTGAAAATCAAAGTATACACGAAAAGTTGGCTTGGGCGGAATCGGACAATAGCATCGATAGTCTGTCGCATGCACAGGAATGTGTACCGCCCACGGTCTGCCATGAGTTTCATGCAGCTCGCCTGTTTCTCTCTCATTTCGGATTTCTTAGCTTCGAGATCCGCGATCCGCATAACCCCATTGAGTCACTGGGTCCACCGCAAAGACCCCTTATTGTGCTTGACACAAAATCAACTGCTTTTGCTATGGATTTGGATAAGCTGGATAAGCTCAGCGCCCGCACGCACGATACTGTTTACTGTTTCTACGTAAAGGTGAGAATCATGCAGGCATATTTGACGATCGAATTGAGCCGAACCCAAATTGTTTCTTAGGAACTTATTGGTTATATAATTTCTTTTGACGTTTTCTTTTTTCATTGTCTTGATCTGTTTTGTACCTACAGGCGGGTCAAACTAGTGCACAACAGATCATTGGTAACATGGCTGAAGATCAATCGTATGACTCACACTTTGCCAATATGCTGCAGACGTTGGGATGGCCGGTTCAGGTGGCCGAGCACTCGGGTTGGACGGGCTTTGCACATAATTCGTGGTCGTTAAAGGGTACATCGATTCCGGCCGACCGTTACCAATCAAACGTGTCCAGCGAATCTAATTACAATGGTGCACAGCATGTGCTCTACTGGGCGGATGTCTCATCCGAGATTGCTTTTGTAGTTCCTAATGCTTGGAATCTGCGCTACAATAGCGAAATGGACGCCTGCAGCTTGTCCAGTAATTGCAGTGATCAGAGCACAATGAGCAATGTCTGGACACGTGGGGACGATGCTGGTTCTCTTAAATCCAAGCCAAGAAATCTCAGCTTAGAATTAGATACAAATACCAGAAACAAGGAGCCAGTACCACCCACGCGACGAAAGGGGAATGTGTCGAAGCCTACTCTTCTCGTCCAAGCGCCAGCAAAGATATTCCTTGTCTGGCTGGAGAGCTTCGAGGATTATTTGAACTTTCCCGTCGAAGATCTGCTGGCGTACGCACGCACTGGTGAAGAGCTCCAGTCGATGCAGTTGCCGAGGGCAGCCGACTGTCATGTGATCTTCCTGCATTCTCTTCAGTCTGGTTTACTGAGAGTGAAACTGCTGGGACCACCTGGTCGGATGAGCTTTGCAACGCCATTAGTGGATGGTATGGTACTTAGTCGGCGCGTTGTGGGTAATTTGGTACGTCAAACGGCGCTTAATATATCGCGACGTAGGCGTCTGGATAATGATAAGTAAGTTTCCCATATGATCTTTGCGAGTTTGTCTAATTTTGTATATTCTTTGCAGCTACCAACCACCTCATGTACGACGCCGTCTAAAGGTGCAGGACATAGTCCAAAAGTATAAGATGGATCTAAGCGAAGCTGAACTACTGGCGCATTTATTCCAGCGTTCTATTTAGCTTTAAAGCATTTATATACAATAGTATTTTATTTTACTTCAATCCGCTTCTCTAAGCATATTAATTTTAGTATTTATATAACAAGTCTAAATAAACTAACAAAGTTAGGGCCTTAAGAGCAAAACAAGCACACATGTTCACTTGCATTCGCAATAGAAATTGTAAATTCGCACCAAGTCTCGGCTAAATAGCGGCTTTGCAACCACAGCGCCCACATACTCAGCAGTCGCGATTAAAGTATTAACAGAAAGCTCGAATTCCGCACTGCAATAACCCAACAACACCAACTACTGCTCGTACAGGCTGGCCGAGGCCAGCAGGCTAAAGCTATTTTTATTGTTGTTTTTTGTTTTTTTTCTGGCCACGCTTTTTGGGCACCAATCGCAGCTACAGCATCACGTTATTACGCTGGCTGGTCTGGACTTTGCGTGTTATTGTAATATTTCTCAAAGATAAGAATGTGACCAGACCGGCCTGCATGCTGACCAGAATAGTTCATAAACATACAAAAAATCGGGCTAAACTCTTATGCGCTTTTTACTAAGTGACAGTTTTACGAGTCAGTCAGAGGTTCTTCGTTTCTGGCTGCCTAGCCTGGCTGGTTTAAGCATTTGTTTATATTCAAACAACATGAGCCCGTTTCGCACAATGTCATTTCATATAAAACAAAAGACTTAGGAAAAAAACTTGAACTTCTTCAAAACAACCAACTGTTTTGTGCTGCCAGGTACTGCCACCCCCAAAATATGCTGATTATGTCTATGCTATATATATATAAGAGAGGCTTCGGCTACCTGTGAACCAACAATCTCTATGGAAAGAGCCTCACGCTAGCATATAAAGTTAGTATGTGGTGTCCAGTGTTCATCACATACATGGAGGCATACGCATACATTAGTTCACGCCAATACAAAAGGGAAGCATACGCAGGTCGAAATTCCAAAAAAAAGAAAACAACAAAAAAAAGAGGCAACAGCGGTAAAGTAAACGACAACTAACCATAAGAAAAATGACCAGCGATAATTTTAATTTGAAACCAGTTTCTATGCCAAACAAAAATTCTGCGGCGCAGCCGAACGCCGAAGACTGCACAGATCCAAGTAAGCAGGAGAAGTGGTAAGCCAAACAAAAATTACCAAACAAGAGACAAACATTGGAAGAGAGCCTCTCCGAAGAGAGCAGCGCAACACAGCCACAGAACTAGAGCTACTTCAAAGCAAAACAATTTCTTGTTCCTGAAGGCGCGAGAGTCGGGAGACCCTGAGTCACGCCAGCCATAGCGAACTGAACCGAGTGAACACCGTGGCAGCAGCAACATTCAGCGGCAAGTGGAGTGGGCATGGGAGCAGCAGCCAAGTAATTTTTAATCTTATTGTGTATGGGTCGCCGGTGGCTATTGAATCTTGTTGGGTTCGGTTGCACACAAATGCGGGCCGGAGCACACATATTGGCTGAGTTGCCAGCACGGCCAGCGCAAGCAAGTCAAATTTTGTTTCATAGAGAAAAAGCGCACGCTCACCCATATACACGAGCATTTGAGCAGGAGGACGGAGAAAAGCCGAGCATACCGACGTGAGCTGGAGCTGGAGCTGGAGCTGGAAACGTTTTGGTACAAGAAAATGAAAAACGAAACTGCAACAAGTGAAAAATATGTTGCGGGCGACGGCAAGGCGACGGCGGCTTCGCTGCTAGCACTGCCTGTCTATGCTGTGCCCGTGCACGAGAGGCAACAGGTAAAAGAGTCAGCCAGGAGGGGCGTGCAGGCGGTGCAACAACAATAAAACAAGCTACCACATTTGGTACGTTTATGACGAGCGGGAGAGCCGCGCTCTGCCTCTCTCTGTTTCCGTCTTTTCCGTCTGAATCTCTCGGCTTAAACCTGTCAAGCCGCTTTTCGAAGCCTGGCTGGCCGCTATGTTCATAATTTTGTGGTGCCTGCGCGCAAGTTCTGCTCGCTGTGGCTCTCGCCAGTCAGTTAGTTACGTTGCGACCACAGAGCGAGTGGCAGTTGGCCGATTTCAGTTGGGAACGTGTGCGCGTATAACGCTAGACAAAAGTGAAGGTGCGACGGATGCTCAGGTTTCGTTCGGTCACACAAATACAGTTACCCATTACCCATGTGAAACATCTAACCGATGCTTTATAATTATATATGTATGGTATACATCGAAATATAAGCACATAGAAATAATAATAAAATCGGATCCAACGCAGTTGGTAAATTAAGTGTGGATACCTCGCTCTCTGAGCTGTGCATGAGTGTGTGAGTGGTGTGAGTGTGTGTGTCTGTTGTCGTTGTATTTTTTTATAAGTGAAAAAATTCCAACAACGTTGCAGCCCGCACTGCAGCAAATACAAGAGCTGAAATGAAGCAAAACACGTTTTGCTGAAAAAAAAATATGCTGCGTCTGTGGCCACGGACGATGTTGCATTTGTGTTTTCGTGTGTGCGCGTGTCGTATTTATACTATATGTATACCAGATCAACTAACATCAACAAGGCTATCACAAAACTCATTTTAAAATGTGAACAAAAGTGGTACGTATTTATAATCTATGAAAAGTTAAAGTACTCATATATGATATTCATAACATATGCAATTGCTTTAGTATATCATTTAAAATATGAATCGAGGCTCAAAAGGGAGTTATAAGTCATGTATCTCCGATGTGAATAGAAGAAAAAGAAAGAAATAAAAGCCCAGGGAATAGGCAGCAAAACGAACTGAAAAGTTTAAAAACATATAAAGGATATTTTGAAATATGCAATTGCTAAAGTATATAATTTAAAATATGAATCGAGGCTCAAAAGGGAGTTATAAGTCATGTATTTGCGATGTGAATAGAAGAAAAAGAAATAAATAAAAGCTCAGGGAATAGGCAGCAAAACGAACTCGACGCAACAAACTCAAACAAGATTAATTGTTCAATTTTTTATAAATCAACGGCAACGTGGGCAGTTTTTGTTGTAAAGGTTGACGTCTTTTGTTGTCGCAGGCTGGGACACTAAATTGAGTGGAGCTTGAAACGCTAGCGCTTGTAACTGTCACGTAAGAGCCCAAATTGTATTGGCAGAGCTTTGAAGAATGTTTTAAAAAAAAATAATCATCCCATGAAAAGGGAAAAAAAATAATACCTATTCTTCTAAATAAATAATCTTTGCTCATTGTGTCCAAGAAGAAATCATTTATGGCAGGTATCGGCATGCGCACTGCTCAAAAGCGAAATGTAAATGAATATGGAAATATGAAAAACACGTTTTCCTTCATCAGAGTTTGCTAGCTAGCCAACCGAAGTAATAAAGTGAAAAGCACGAAGAAAGAAAAAAGTCATAAAAATAAAGACCATACTTTAATGGGTGTGTGTGTGTGTGTGTGTGAGCGCTTGTGTATGAGTATCCCAACTTGTAGGCGCCTCATAGCGACGCGCATTGATTCCAGTTGGCTATCGTGGCTAAGATTATTATTCCTTACGAATTTTTAGTTTTGGCCATATGGCCGGCGGCTTGGTAGTCTGTTACCCAGGTTCTGTCTATGCTTTGCTCTTTTGTTATAATTTGCATTGCAAATGTAAAGTTGAATCTTGTACAGATATGGTATTTATGAGCTCTTCAAAATAGCCCGCATAACTATCTATAAACATATACCTAGGTGTATCAATTGGAAGCAAGAGTTACATCCTAATATTTCAGTATCTGGAACAAGTTAAGTATATAAATCCATTACTTATGTATATAAGTATGCATGTATATTATTCAAATCACTTAAATATTTTGATATTAAACAAAAGAAAAAAAAACAAGACAGAACAAAGCCAACCATTCCCATTGATTGGGGTTTAAAGATTAATGAACGGGCTCGGCTCCAAAGATTTAGACAACAACAACAAATCAGGGGTAACAAATTTACGATGGATTCCATTGCTTGAGTGAACAAAGGTTGAAACAAATATATATAGATATATATATATATATATATATGCATAGATATATCCCGTATGAAAACCAAAAGAATGCTAGCAAAAGTGTTGCTAGTTAGTTGAGAAACAGAAGCCCTTCCCCTTTTGTTCTTTTTTGTATAAATGGTGTCAAAATTGTTCAAATTAGAATTGCACTGATTATAAAAAATAGAAGCTTTTGTATGTGAGCAAATAGCAAATGCTGCCTTCCATATGCATATTCCATACTATGCACCTTCTCCCCTTTTTCAGAAAATCATAAAAGCAAAGTAGTATTTTTATGCTTGACGAAGTATGAAAGTGTTAAGATGCTCAGCGGTCGTAGAGGCACGAAATTGTTAGCTGAAAGTGTTGCCATGAAAGCATGATTAACTAGTTAAGTTCGCTTTGGTTATATATAATTTATACTCGCAATGGTGGTAAATGCGATATTCCAAATAGAAACTGTCTGCTGATTTTAATTCTATTTACGACTAGTTTTATTGCAATTAAAAAGTTTTCCGATTGTAATTTGGACTTTTTTTGTACTTTCCAGGTGATTATAAATATCCAAAACTATCTGGAAAATGACGTGTTTTGAGCTTTACCCAAATAGCACACCAGTAAAATATCAAAAGCACGTTGCTAATGAAAACAATAAAAAGTGAACATACATGTTACATGGATGACAATCTGCGAATTCCATCCAGCCTTTTCAGGTTCACAGAGAAGATGCACTCGCTCCTCTCTGTCCACGGTAAACGAAGGGGGAATATTTTGCACCTGATCGTGCTAACTACTTTTGTGTTACTCCAAGCCTCGGAGGCTGCATCCACACTACAGTTGCCAGCGCCTCGTGGACGTAGCTATGCCACAACATATGAACAATATGCCGCGTTTCCAAGACGCCGCAGCTCCTCGCCAGCGGGAGAAATGCAGTCCCGCGCTGTCGATACTAGCGCCGATTTCGAAGTGCTCGAGGGGCAGCCACGCGGTACGCTTGTCGGTTTTATACCGACAAAGCCGAAATTCACCTATCGATTTAATGAGCCACCGCGAGAGTTTACACTGGACCAGATAACGGGCGAAGTTAAGACAAATGTGGTTCTAGATCGCGAGGGTATGCGAAGCCATTATGACCTTGTGGTGCTCTCATCGCAGCCCACATATCCAATAGAAGTGCGCATAAAAGTGCTTGATATCAATGATAATGCACCCGAGTTTCCTGAGCCAAGTATTGCGGTTTCGTTCTCGGAGAGCGCAGTAGCCGGAACTCGTCTGCTGCTCGATGCGGCGACAGATGCTGATATCGGTGACAATGGAGTTACCGATCATTATGAGATCGTGGCGGGCAATTTGGATAATAAATTTCGATTAGTCACCACAACGAATCCCAGCGGCGATACGTCCTACTTGCACTTGGAGACGACCGGCAACTTGGATCGCGAATCACGCGGAAGCTACCAACTAAATATATCGGCCAGCGATGGTGGCTCTCCTCCTCGACTGGGGTTTCTCCAGGTAAACGTTACAATACTGGACGTTAACGACAATCCGCCGATTTTCGATCACAGCGACTACAGTGTAACGTTAAACGAAACTGTCATGCCTGGCTCGCCAGTTCTACAGGTTATGGCATCGGATAACGATTTGGGCGATAATAGCAAGCTCACCTATTACTTGGCCGAGACGGAACATCAGTTCACGGTCGATCCCGAAACGGGCGTTATTTCTACGACTGAGCGCCTAAATTGCCCACAACAAACGAGTCAGCAGCCTCGAGAGCCCACAGGCAAAGGACACGTCCAAAAGAGCTGCGTCTTCACGGTTTTTGCCCGCGATCATGGCTCTCCGCGTCAGGATGGGCGCACTTATGTTACTGTGAATCTGCTGGATACAAACGATCATGATCCAATTATACGCTTTCAGTACTTTCCACCTACGGGCAGAGTTGCCACCGTGGACGAGAACGCCAGCAACGGAACAGTGGTTGCTGCCGTATCGGTAATTGACTCGGACGATGGTCTCAACGGAGAGACAACAACTCGCATAGTATCTGGCAACGAGCTGCATCATTTTCGATTGGAAAAAACTCCACTTTTTCACATTGTCCGTGTTAATGGAGTACTTGATCGTGAGGAGATTAGCAAATACAATTTGACTGTTGTGGCTATAGACAAAGGAACGCCAGAGCGAAAGGCGATAGCATATCTTATCATAGATGTAAATGACGTCAACGATCATGAGCCCGTGTTCGAAAAGTCCGAATACTCGGCTGTGCTTAGTGAACTAGCGCCAACGGGCACCTTTGTTGCCTCGATCGCTGCCACAGATGAAGATACGGGCGTCAATGCGCAAGTGTTCTATGAAATTCTTACGGGAAACGAGCTCAAGTGGTTTAACATCGATACGACGACGGGCCTTATAGTGACTACAGGTCCACTAGACAGAGAAGTGCAAGCCAGCGTAGAGCTAAGCATATCAGCACGTGATGGCGGACCCAATCCCAAGTTCGCCTACACTCAGCTAAAGGTCACCATCTTGGACGAGAACGACGAGGCACCACATTTCGGACAACAAGAGCTCAACGTTAGCCTCAGTGAGGGCGTTAGTCCCCCGACAATAGTTGCATTGCTGTCTGCCACAGACAATGACCAGGGCACGAACGGATCGGTTACATTTTCTTTAGCGCCCAGCGTGGAACGCCTGTACCCACAACAATTTGCTATTGACTCCATAACGGGCCAATTAATGACGCGCAAAGCTCTCGATCGTGAGACAATGGCGAATTATGAAATTTTTGTGATCGCGCGCGATCAAGGCGCACCGGCACCACAATCGGCCACGGCTACTGTTTACCTCAGCATTTCAGATATAAACGATAATAATCCAGAGTTCTATCCAAAGCACTACATCTACACACTGAAGGACCGAAGCGAAGCTGATGTCGCACTGAACAGCATGCGAACTCTGCTCAATGTCACGGCCACAGATCGCGACGAAGGCGATAACGCCTTAATTACATACAACCTAGAATCTGGTGGCGACAACGTTTTCCACGTTGACTCTCGCACGGGTGCTGTCATATTTGCGTTACGTGGCGATGATGCTCTTAAACAACTGAAGAAACCCTATTACAAGCTGCGCATCTCTGCCCGAGACTCTGGCGAACGACGCAGTTCGCAGGATGCCGTTGTGGAAATTATAATGGAATCGAAATCAACAACACTCGATTTTGACGCTCATAATGGATATGATTTTCAGGTTGTTGAGGATCCTGATCAAAAGATGGCAAAGCTGGGCCGCGATGTTGGTCGGGTGCAAGTCAAGCGGCAACCGATCTTTGCCGATGCAACCATCGAGTATGTCATCATTTATGGCGACAAATCCGAATATTTTGCAATTGATCAACACAGTGGCCGCATCACAACTGCACGCCGGATCGATCGAGAAGCGCAGGCACACTATCAGTTAGTTGTCATGGCGCGCAGCATAAATGGGTCTGGCTCCATGTCTGGGTTTGCCTATGGCAAGTGCAATGTTCACATAACGATTCTTGATTTGAATGATAATGCGCCCAATTTCGCTCAAGATCGTGACACGGAGGCTTCTATTTGGTTGCCGGAGGATACCGCTGTGGGGCAAGAAATTTATTTGTCCCGTGCCCGCGACCGTGACGCTGGCGTTAACAGTCGCATTCGCTATAATTTCACCTACAATCCGGATCAACAATTTCGCATTAATCCTGGCACAGGTGTAGTCTACTTGCAGAAGCCCGTGCGTGCCGATCCTGGCACAGTTTTCTATGTGGAGATAATTGCTACTGATGGGGGTACACCACCGCTAAGCAGTCGACTAAGTCTCCCCGTACATATTGCCGACGTAAATGATCACACTCCTGTGTTTGATCACACTTCCTATGAAACTTCACTCTTGGAGACCACCAAGGTGAACACACGCTTTTTTGCGCTAGCTGCCTCGGACAGTGATCTTGGGCCAAATGGACGTATATCATATGAGATTATAGATGGAAATTCTGACCGTAAATTTGGAGTCTTCCCTGATGGCTTACTGTTTGTCCGCGCGCCTCTCGATCGCGAGGAACGCGACTATTATGCACTTACAATTTCTTGTAGCGATGCAGGCACACCATCCAGGTCGTCGGTGGTACCAGTCGTCATCCATGTTATCGATGAAAACGACAATCCACCGCAGTTTACAAATAGTACATTTACTTTTAATATCCCAGAGAACGCCCCGGCGAATACGTTTGTCGGAAAATTAACTGCGGTGGATCGAGATATTGGTCGAAATGCAGAATTGAGTTTCAGTGTCCTTTCGCAGTCACAGGACTTTAAAATTGATACGCACAATGGCTTTATCAAGACCCTACGACCCTTCGATCGGGAGGCTCTGGTGCGAAGCACAGATAATAGTGCCAGCCTCGGCGACGAGGAACGAAATATCAGTAGCGGCGGCTCCAATTATATACTGCTGGAGGCTATTGTAACAGACAATGGCATTCCGCCACTGCATGACAAGGTCAAAGTGAAAGTAATTATCACTGATGTCAACGATAATGCCCCGGAGTTCTTGCGTACACCCTACCAAGTAACTATCTCCGAAGACGCACCTGAGGGAACACATATAATGCATATTTTCACTAAGGATGCCGATGAAGGTCTTAATGGAGACGTATATTATACACTGGTCGCAGGGAATGAAGCCAACCTTTTCAGCTTAGATAGCGCGACAGGTTTGCTGACCCTTGCCCATAGATTGGACCGGGAATCACAAGAAATTCATCGCCTAACTGTAGTCGCACGGGATGCAGCAATAAAAAATCCTCTGACATCCAGCGCCAACATTACCATCACAGTGCTGGACGACAATGACAATGCGCCGGAGTTCACACAGTCGAGCAGCGAAATTTCTGTGCTGGAAACTAGTCCTAGTGGAACAGAGCTTATGCGGTTTCGGGCCAGCGATGCAGATCAAGGCCTGAATAGCCAGGTGGTATTTAGCATAACGGCAGGCAACCGCAGGGACACGTTCCACATTGACAGCGTTAGCGGCAGTTTATACCTACACAAGCCGCTGGACTATGAGGATATAACTAACTATACGTTAAACATAACAGCTTCAGACTGCGGCATTCCACCGCTTTCCACCACGGTCTTATACAACGTCATGGTCGTGGATGATAACGACAATCCACCCATATTTCCAAGCACGGCAATTGTTCGTCAAATTAAAGAGGGTATCGCACTCAAGACGCCAATTGTGACGGTCACCGCAGATGATCCTGATTCCGGCCTGAATGGTAAGGTAACGTATGTTATCAGCAGACAGGAGCCGGAAACGGCCGGTGGACGTCACTTTGGTATTAACACACAGACGGGCGTCATATATACGCTGCGTGAGATTGACCGAGAGTCCATTGATAACTTTCGGCTGACTGTAGTAGCTACGGATCAGGCACAGCCCTCGGAGCGCCAGCTGTCCACCGAGAAGCTGGTCACAGTCATTGTAGAAGATGTCAATGACAACGCGCCAATCTTCGTTTCAATGAATGCTGCAATTTTGCCAACATTGGTGAACGGCTCGATTCCACCGGGGAGTATAGGTGGTCATGTGATGCAGGTATTGGCCCGCGACGCAGATTCGTCGAGCAACGGCTTGGTCACATATGATTTTGCCGGGGGCCAGCAAGAACTTTTCCATCTGCAACGCAACACAGGAATTATCACACTTGGTCAAGGTAGTCAGCCCCAAACCAAGCCCAACGTGCGTTACCAATTGACCTTAAGGGCAACGGACGAAGCAAGTGGCGAGCGGAAGAGCACTGAGACCTATATCACAATAATAACGCTCGGCACTAGCGATGGTGAAGGCGATAGGCCTATATTCGAGAATCACAACGCCCTATTTGGATCAGTCTACGAGAATGAGCCGATCGGGACGAGTATACTAACGGTAAGCGCGCAGCTCGAAGGCGCTGAGATCGAGTACTATGTGACAAATGTCACAGCGTCCACGTCGTCTATATTCGGCCATGCGAGCAGCAGTGAGATGCGTGTCCAAGTTGACCGTCTTTTCGATATCGATGCAAAATTGGGCATATTATCGACAGCGGTTGAATTGGACCGTGAAGCTGGCCCCCCCACCTACGAGATCGAGGTCCATGCCATCGCACTGGGCGGAAAGCCTCGGACAGCTCGTACAAAGGTAAGTCAACATGACTTTCGCATGATGATGCTGCAGAAGCTGAGCACGTTTACGTGAAATAAAGCGGACTTGTGCTGCTCTTATAGTGTTCCAGGTAAACCTACTTTTGTCAGCTGAGGGTTTTTGCATTACGGGTTCTGGTTCAAGGGCTTATCAGTATGAGTTAAGACCGCACTAATGCGCTTTTAATGTCTACTGTAGATATGAAAATTTGATTAAACGGAAAGCAGAGTTTTAGACCCGCGCATATGCAAAAAATGCAAATCGGCAGGTGAGAGACCTTGCGGCGATGTGGTGAGAAAATGTAAAGCCCGTCGTACTTGTTCCTTGAACCAAAATACTTTAAAAAGCTGTATAAATAGACCTTAGGCATAAAATTATAATATAATTTCCCAGTGCCAGTTGTCTTTGATTTTCGATAATACCCTACCATATTTAATTCGCGGTGTTTCGACTTGAATGTCAGTCTCGGCCCTATTTTCCATTTGCTGAGTTCACAGCGCATGGCGCAGTCTGGATGCCAACAACTGCAAAATCGTCGACCTGTTTTCAGACAGCAAATAAAAAATAAACGAATTCACAACAGTAAACATCTTTGAGGCTGCTGGACGTTGTACAACGGCCCTTCAGCCAACTTTTGGGCACTTAAGCCCTCCTTGCCACTCCGCCCTGCGAGTGCTTGCGTCGCCGCTGGCAGGCAACCATTGGTGTTGCTCAGCGGGACCGTCTCCATCTCCACTTTAGACATGCTTTATGCGTAGGTATGCCAGCAATGTACACATGCAAATCTGTATACGAGTAGTTCCAGTTCTGCGCAGCTTCTTGGACTGCGTATATATGTAGCTGCTTATTTAAACATACAAACTCGGGCATGTATGAGACTGCCGCGGCGACTGAAACCTTGCGTGCTAAAAGTATTTCAATCAATTTTATTGTTTTTTTTTTTTTTGATTTAAAACGATTGCCATGTTTTTTTTTGGATGTGCGTTTATTTTAAAAATGTATTTAGAGTGTAGGGTGCCGACGTTGCGTTGGAATTAAGCAACTGGTAGCGCATAAGAAGGTAAAAGATCGCAAAAGAGCTAGACTGGGTAACTAACACATTAAAAGAGTATTTTGCGCCTTGTGTGATCGCCCATACGGGTGCATACTGTGACAGTGATTTAGTTTAGAATATTACAGCAAAACTTTGAAGCTCGTAGCACACGTTGTTCAATGTCCAGAGCCTCCTTACGAGCAAAACTATTTTATTCCATTTTTGTACAGGTTCAAGTAACTGTGTTGGATAAAAATGATAGTCCACCGAAAGTTCTCGATACGCCATTGATTTATACTGTAAGCGAGGACCTAGAGATCGGGCACACCATAGCTACAATTCGCG
This sequence comes from Drosophila montana, assembly GCF_035044405.1. Taxonomy (NCBI): domain Eukaryota; kingdom Metazoa; phylum Arthropoda; class Insecta; order Diptera; family Drosophilidae; genus Drosophila; species Drosophila montana. Next base: position 182,347 of record NW_026998148.1, on the reverse strand, counting down.
CCACCGATCCTGATCCCGATATTATGAGCAGTATGATTTTCACCCTAATCAATGGTCATGATGGAAAGTTTATCCTGGAACCGTCAAGTGGAAAACTACAATTGAAAGACTCTTTGGATCGTGAAACAAAGGACAAGTACAATATGCGCATCCGAGTCAGTGATGGGGTGCAGTACACAGAAACGGATATAATCATACAGGTAAGTGATCCGAGCGTGTTTTTTACGGGCAACTGATTAATTGCTTATTATTCGCTTTGTAGGTGGATGACACCAACGATAACCCGCCCGTTTTTGAAGAATCCGTTTACTCCTTTGACATACCAGAGAATGCACCACGCGGATATCAAGTTGGTGAAATTGTGGCCAAAGATGCAGATTTGGCTCAAAATGCACAAGTCTCGTATGCAGTTGTTTCTGATTGGGCCAACGACGTATTTAGCTTAAATCCTCAAACGGGAGCACTTACTTTGACAGCTAAATTGGATTACGAGGATGTAAGACATTCAACTTTTCGGTTTTACATTAAATCTTGTCTTTCACATCTCCAAAATTATTCTTCGCAAACAGGTGCAGCATTACATTCTACTTGTGCAAGCACAGGATAACGGTCAGCCTAGTCTCTCAACTACTATTACAGTATATTGTAATGTACTCGACTTAAACGATAATACGCCATTATTCGATCCCATGAGTTATTCAAGTGAAGTATTGGAAAATGTTCCTGTAGGAAAGGAGGTAGTCACCGTGTCCGCTAAGGATATCGATTCGGGTTAGTTATTCTAGATAAATTGATTAAACGTGATTAAAATTGACGGAATGAGCTTTTTTATAGGAAACAATGGCCTCATCGAATTCAGCATAACAGCCGGGGACGAAGACAATGACTTTTGGATTAACAGCAACGGAACGATATCCACACGGCGACAGCTTGACCGCGAGCATCGTAGTTCCTATACTCTGACTGTGACTGCCCGCGATTGCGCCGATGAAATGGCCATTTTCAGTGAGCTGAAGGAATCGCAGTTAAAGCTCAAATATCGGTCGCCCCGGCGTTATTATAAAAAACATCAGCAAGATCAGTTTTTATCTCATCAAAAACAAGAACGGCTGTCGTCGACCGTGCAGGTAAGCTACCAAGCAAGAGATCTACGTTTTAGATATCTAGATAGTAGAAAACCGACATATGCTAAAGTAATGTTTGACCTGTGACAAGTCTAATTACTATTTGTACTTGGTCAAGCCCTAGTTAAATAGAAACTTGTTTTAAGAGCTTTTGGCTTAACCTGTTTTAAATAGATCATCAAGCATAAAATTGCTCAAAGAATTAACACAAATGTTAGAGCGTCATTAAAAACTTTTCTCTTTCACAGGTAACGATACTTATCAAAGACGTCAACGACGAAGCGCCCGTGTTTGTTTCCGCAAATGAGACGTCGGTGATGGAGAATGTGGCCATCAATACGGTTGTGTTCACAGTGAAAGCCATTGACAACGATGAGGGACGCAATGGCTACATAGACTATTTTCTTAACGATACGCGCGAATTAATTGATGGCAATGGATCGGCTGAACCTCTGCCATTTACTTTGAATCCAACCGATGGCATTTTACGCGTTGCCGATTTATTGGATAGAGAACTCCGATTAAATTATGTTTTGAATATAACAGCGCGGGATCGTGGAGATCCGCCACTTGCAACGCAATCGCAGCTTACGATTAAAATCCTTGATGTTAACGACAACATTCCAGTATTTGATCCGAAGCAATATTCCGCATCCGTGGCGGAGAATGCTAGTATAGGTGCCATGGTGCTCCAAGTTTCTGCCACAGACATGGACGAGGGCGACAACGGCCGTGTACGCTATTCGATTGTGTCGGGCGACCAAAATCGCGATTTTAGTATAAGCGAGGACACCGGAGTGGTAAGAGTGGCCAAAAATTTAAATTACGAGCGCAAAGCGCGATATACATTGACAGTACGTGCCGAGGATTGTGCACCAAAGGAAAGCGCAAGTGATATCGCCGAGCTAATCATCAACATTATCGACATAAATGATAATCGACCCACATTCCTAGACTCTCCTTACATTGCCCGCGTCATGGAAAACACTTTACCACCCAACGGCGGCTATTTGCTCACCGTAACTGCTTTCGATGCCGATACTCCGCCTCTGAACAACCAAGTAAGATACTTCCTCAAAGAAGGCAATGCGGATCTGTTTCGGATCAATGCTTCAACGGGCGACATTGTTCTACTTGGAACTCTCGATCGTGAGCTGCAGAATGAATATATTTTAACGCTTGTTGCCATGGACACGGGTTCTCCGCCGCTCTCTAATACGGGGATTGTGAGAGTTGAAGTCCAAGATATAAACGACAACGGACCTGTTTTCGAACTCCAATATTACCATGCCTCTATACAAGAAAATCTTCCGGTTGGGTCGTTGGTGCTAAAGCCCGTTGCCACTGACAAGGATACCGGTCTCAATGCCAAGCTTCGTTTTGACTTGCTCGGAGAGCACATGTCGCATTTCCACATCGATACTGACACGGGCGAAATAACTACGGCTGCCGTATTAGATCGTGAAAGCATAGGTGTCTATCAGCTAACACTTATGGCTCAGGACAGTTCCATTACTGAGCCGCGCGCAACTTCTGTGAATCTGACGATCAAAGTGGGGGATACAAATGATAATGTGCCAAAGTTTGAGGCCAACAATTTTAATATTGTCGTGCCAAACAATATCCGCGCTGGAGAATTTGTATTTGGTGCACGAGCCTCGGATTTGGATGAGGGCGAAAATGCAATGGTCATTTATAATATAAGTGGTAAGGATCAACACATTTTCGAAGTGCACCCATCCACGGGAGTTATACGCACAAAAATGGAACTGGCACAAAAAAATAAGCCAAACGTTGACATTATTTATAACATAAACATCCATGCAACGGACAAAGGATATATGCCTCAAATCTCGACAGCTGAGCTTACGGTGCAACTACGTCCGGTGGAGCTCTTTCCTGTGTTCTCTTACATGCCAATCACTCAATTCAATTTACCGGAGGATGTGCAACCTGGAAAAATGATTGCTAAACTGGCAGCCTCATCACCAAAAAAGGGATCTGTTGCCAATATAAGATATAAAATAGCCGGTGGAAATATGGGAAATACAGCTGTTGTTGATCCGAATAGCGGCGTTTTAAGCGTTGGGCAAGATGGATTGGACTACGAATTGGCTCATCAATATGAGATCTGGGTTGCAGCTGCCGACTCGGATAGACCAAGCCTTCGTACCGTTACACAGTTGACTATTAACGTTACTGATGCCAACGATAATCCTCCAGTAATGGAGAAGCTTATCTACAACGCAGAAATCATGGAAGAGGAAACACCACCGCAACTTATTGTTGCAATCAAGGCGAAAGATAGGGATTCTGGAGAAAACGGTGAGGTCAGCTATCGATTAAAAAATGACTATAACGGCACCTTTGAAATTGCCGATTCTGGCGAAATATATACAACCATGCGCCTAGATCGTGAAGAATTGAGTGATTATGCGCTTGTTGTGGAAGCCGTCGACCAAGGTGTGCCTCAGCTAACAGGTACTGCGAGTGTGTTGCTGCATCTACTAGATAAAAACGACAACCCTCCCAAATTTACCCGTCTATATTCACTGAACGTAACAGAAAATGCGGAAATCGGCAGTTCTGTAATATGTGTGACCTCATCTGACCTAGATTTGGGGGAAAATGCGAATGCCACGTATACATTTAGTGAGAACCCGGGTAAAAAGTTTAAAATTGACTCGCAAAGCGGCAACATTACGGTCGCAGGACAAATTGACCGTGAGCAACAGGATGAATACATTCTCAAGGTTGTGGCCTCCGATGGAGCCTGGCGAGCGGAGACTCCAATTACAATCACAATACAGGACCAGAACGATAATGCACCTGAGTTTGAACATAGTTTCTACAGCTTCAATTTTCCGGAGCTGCAGCATGCAGTGGCCTTTGTGGGCCAGATCATAGCAACCGATCGGGACAAGCAGGGACCCAACTCTGTCATCTCGTATTCGTTACAGTCACCATCCCCCATATTTAGCGTTGATCCCGCTACGGGCGAGATCTTCAGCAAAACACAAATCCAGTACAAGCACTCGCAGTACATCAGCTCGCCTGAGAACATGTTCGCACTTACCATCCTGGCTACAGACAATGGGAAGCCGCCACTCTATACAGAATGTCTGGTTAATATTAACATAGTGGACGCAAATAATAACCCTCCGAAGTTTGAGCATGAAGAGTATCTCTCCCCGTTGCCAGAACAGGCGGGCGCTGGTCAACGTGTTGTGAGAGTACACGCTAATGATGATTGCGACGTGGGAGTCAACGCGGAGATTGACTACTCGTTGATTAGCTCTAATCTGAGCGCTTACTTTACCATCAATAAGCACGACGGTTGGATAACATTGATTAAACAGATTAAAGTGCCAGCTAATTCACGATTTGAGTTAAACGTAAGGGCTACCGACCGTGGTGTACCACCACTATCTGATCAAACTCGTGTTATCGTGGTGGTCACGGATGAAAATCGACACGCTCCCGTATTTAACCCACTGAGCTATCAAGGGATTGTGCCAGAAAATGAGCCCATTGGCTCCACGATCCTCACAGTCTATGCGACAGACAAAGACACTGGGCCCAATGGCATGCTGCACTACGCCATTTCAGGCGGCAACGAAAGAAACGATTTTAGTGTCAATGAACGCACAGGTGCCATCACAATAATGCAGCCATTGGATTACGATGTTATGCAGGAATACCATTTAAACATTTCCGTCAGGGATTTGGGCTACAAGCCATTGACTGCTTTAGCTATGCTCACGATCATACTCACTGATGTCAATGACAATCCGCCGGTGTTTAATCAATCTGAATATCACGGCTATATTGCAGAAAACAAACCAGTCGGTACAGCTGTATTTCAGGCACACGCAACCGATAAGGATTCGCCGAAAAACGCCGTCATACACTATTCATTTCTGGCTAGGGGCACCGATCATCACTTCTTCAGTATCAATGTCAGCAACGGCACAATATTATCCACCGCCAGTTTCGACTATGAAGAGCGCCGTAGTTACACGCTGCATATTAAAGCAAAAAATCCAGACTCAAGCATGGAAAGTTATGCACTGCTGTATGTACACGTCTTGGGTGTTAATGAATTCTATCCGCAGTTTGTGCAATCTGCTTTTCATTTTGATGTTTCGGAAACTTCGTCTATAGGCACTGCCGTGGGATCGGTGCAGGCCACCGATAAAGATATTGGCGAAGATGGTAGAATTTACTATTTGCTGGTTGGCTCTAGTAATGATAAGGGCTTTGGTATCAACACAAACACAGGCTTGATATATGTCACCCGTAATTTGGATCGCGAGACCCAGAATCGCGTCGTGCTTATGGTAATGGCCAAAAATTACGGTAGCATACGTGGAAATGATACGGCTGAAGCGCAGGTTACAATCTCTATTCAGGACGGAAACGATCCTCCGGAGTTTGTTAAGCGTTACTACACTTCAACAATATTGGAGTCTGTGCCAGCTGGAACGATGGTGACAACAGTCAAAGCGATTGACAAGGATGTTCGTCCACAAAACAATCAGTTTACATACTCAATAATTAATGGCAACATAAAGCAAAGTTTCAAGATCGACGCAGAAACCGGAGAGATCAGCACTGCAGCACTCTTGGACCGAGAGGATATTGCGCACTATAATCTAGTTATAGGTGCAATTGATACAGGTCTACCACCGCAGACGGGCACGGCTACAGTGCGCATTGACTTGGACGATATCAACGACAATGGGCCCACATTTAGTTTAGAAGGCCTTATAGGCTATATCTCAGAAAATGAGCCTGCAGGCACATCGATAATGACGCTAACAGCAAGCGATCCCGACCTGCCCCACAATGGAGCACCTTTCAGTTACAAGATTGTGGGTGGCAAGCATAAGTCTTGGTTTACCATCGACAAGTACACAGGATTGGTGAGGTCTACTGCTAGCTACGATCGCGAAGCAACCCCCCATCTCGAAGCCATCATTGAGGTGGAGGACAGCGGAAAACCCAAACAACAGTCCCAACATAAGCTGGTTATAAAGGTGCTAGATCAAAATGACAATCCATCCACACCGCGCACTGTCCATGTGGCTGTCAGTATCTTTAACGGGGATTTACCTGCAAATACGAAACTAGCTGATGTACACCCCAACGATGTTGATATTGTTGGAGACTATCGCTGTCGTTTGCAAGGCAGTGGGCAGCTGACAATAAAGAGCGGCTGTGACTTGTATACAACGTCAATGACTACGCCAATGTCATATATGTACGACGTAACTGGTAATGATGGGAAACATGGCGACGTTAGCTCTAAGGTGACCGTGGATTTTCAAAGCTTTAACAATAACACACTTGCCAACACTCTGCCCCTCTTAATACGGAATATGTCAGCTACGCAGTTTCTGGCCCATTATTATCGTCAAGCCCTAGAGATGCTCCAATCACGCTTTGGACCTGGTGATGAAATTCTTCTGTACAGCCTAATTGAAATAGACACCAATAACGCAAGCAATATAGATCTAGAAGCTCTATTTGTCGTACGCACATCCAACCTCACCTACTATCAACCACATCATATTTTCGAACGTCTGCGTGAAAAGCGCTCATCTCTGTCCGACTTGTTGCATACGGATATAATAATCGGCTATGAACCTTGCAGTACACCTAATGTTTGTGCTAACGGCGGGGTGTGCAGTGCTACCATCCGACTGCTGGATACAAGCCACTTCAGCATCATCGACAGCCCCACGCTTGTTCTGAGTGGACCGCGCATCATTCACGACTACACTTGCCAATGTGCTAAGGGCTATGCGGGTGAACAGTGCGCCAGGCGGCAGGATCCCTGTCTACCTAGCCCCTGTCAGGGGCAGGCTCAATGCCGACGAATGGGTAATGACTATCAGTGCGAGTGCCCGGCTAATCGAGAGGGCAAGGAGTGCCAGAAAGAGCGCAGTGATGTGTGCTGGAGTAAGCCTTGCCACAATGGCGGCAGCTGCCAACGTAGCCCAGATGGAGCCTCATACTTTTGCCTTTGTCGACCCGGCTATCGGGGTAGCCAGTGTGAGAGTATTACCGATTCGTGTCGACCAAATCCGTGTCTACACGGTGGCTTATGCGTCAGCTTAAAGCCAAGCTATAAATGCAGTTGTCCATCAGGTCGCTATGGGCGTCATTGCGAACGTTTTAGCTACGGATTTGAGCCGCTATCCTTCATGAGCTTTCCCTCTTTGGATCCAACAACAAATGACATTTCTATAGTTTTTGCAACGACTAAACCGACGGCGCTATTAGTCTATAACTACGGCTTGCAGAACGGAGGACGTTCAGATTTTTTGGCCATTGAGCTGGTGAAGGGTCAAGCGGTTTTCTCTTCGGGAGGCTCTCGTACGGCCATTAGCACAGTTGTGGCAGGACTCAATCTCGCCGATGGTAGCTGGCACAAAGTGACCGCCACCCGCAACGGTCGCGTCATGTCGCTGAGCATCGCTAAATGCGCGGAATCTGGCGAAGTGTGCTCGGAATGCATACCCGGCGATTCCAGCTGTTATGCGGACGACGTTGTTCCCATGGGGTAAGCAACCTTAAGACTTAATCCACAAATAAGAAACTTAAGTAATTATCGCTTTAATTGCAGCACACTTAACTTCAACAAACAGCCTCTGTTTATTGGAGGCTTACAATCAGCAGATCCAGTACTCGAGCGTCCGGGTCAAATTCACAGTGACGACCTAGTTGGCTGTGTTCACAGTGTTTCGATCAATGGACGCGCCTTGAATTTGAGCTCACCGATACAGCAGCACGGCATTTTACCAGGCTGCAATAGACAGGCCTGCCAGCCAGCTTTGGCAGCGGAACGCTGCAGTAGCTATGCGGGCCAGTGCGTTGATCGCTGGTCAACCTCGCTGTGTCGGTGCGGTGGGGAACTACTCTCGCCTGACTGTGGTGACTCACTGGAGCCTGTCAGAATAAGCTGTGGTGGTTTTCTTGAATTTAAAATCTCTGAACAATATCGGCGCATGCAGCTTCTGGACAATCTGTATAATGGAAACAATGCGTGGTCAAACTTTGGCAGTCGCACAAAGCGTCTGTCATCATATAACGCGAGTGCAGTAACGACATCCTTCTATGACCCTCCCAAGGTCTTGAGTTTTCTCTTTCGCACATACAAGTCACACGGATTGATATTTTATGCTGCCACCAATCAGATGTACACTTCATTGTCCCTGTTAAATGGCAAACTGGTTTACTATTCCAAGCAGCACCTGTCGATCAACATGACTGTGCCAGAGCCAGCAGCGTTAAATGATGGCAAATGGCACAACGTTAGTCTCCGCAGCCAGAGTCACATCCTCCACGTGCTCATTGACGGACACCAAGTGGGCGAGGAATTGGATGTTGCGGGCGTGCATGACTTCCTAGATCCGTATCTCTCAACGCTTTGTGTGGGCGGCGCCTCTAACGTTTTGATAAATGAAGAACCTTTTACGGGCTGCATAGCCAACTTCACCATCAATAATGAGCTGCAGCCGCTAAACGGCTCAGGCAGCATATTTCACGAAGTAAAACAACACGGAAGTGTAGAACTTGGCTGCAGTGGTACAGATATCGGTGTCGATGCTGCCCAAGTAGCTGATCCATTGAGCATAGGCATCACACTGGTTATTGTGTTTTTCGTCATACTTGTAGTAGCTATATTTGGCTCATACGTTATTTATCGCTTTCGGGGAAAACAGGAAAAGATTGGAAGCCTCAGCTGCGGTGTACCAGGATTTAAAATAAAGCACCCACCCGCCCCAGCTGCTCAAAGCCAAACAGCAGACCACGTCATTTCCCGTAGTATACATGCGAATGACTCTCCGGCACCAATCGTATGCAACAATGATCACATGCGCCCACCAGGTCATCATTTGGCCGGACCAGAGCTTATTACAAAGAAGTTCAAAGAACGCAGTGAACTACCGCCGACTGCTGACCATCCGCAGCCACAGCAACGTCCCCAGCGCCCAGACATTATTGAACGCGAGGTGGTCGGCAAGAGTCCACCAATCAGAGAGGAACATCATCTCTCTATACCACCACCAAACCCACTGCATCCCCTCGACCATGGAAGCTCTGTAGATATGGGCTCCGAGTATCCGGAACACTACGATTTAGAAAACGCAAGCTCAATTGCGCCGTCCGATATTGATATCGTTTACCATTATAAGGGGTATCGCGAAGCGGGCGGCATGCGCAAGTATAAAGCAACTACGCCCCCCGTAGCGTCATATACACACCACAAACACCAGAGCACAGCAGCCCAACAGCAGCACCGCCATTCACCGCGCCACGCTGTCAACGCCCCCTTTGTACCACGCGTACCCAATCAAAATAACCAACCACCGCCATCGACAAGTGCATCTCGCACCCACCAGACTACACCACTTGCACGCCTATCGCCCAGCTCTGAGTTGAGCTCTCAACAACCGAGGATTCTAACCCTGCATGATATCTCGGGCAAACCGTTGCAGAGTGCACTTCTGGCCACCACATCTAGCTCTGGTGGCGTTGGCAAGGATGCCCTGCACAGCAACAGCGAACGTAGCCTTAACAGTCCTGTGATGTCGCAACTGTCCGGTCAGAGTTCCAGTGCCAGTCGTCAAAAGCCTGTGGCACCGCCTAAAGCACCAACACAGACCTCAATGGGTCTCACAGCAGAGGAAATTGAGAGACTGAATGCTCGACCGAGAACTTGCAGCTTAGTTTCGACCCTGGATTTGTCATCAAGCAGTGAAGCGCCGACGCCTCGAGTTCCAGGTGGTGCACTTCACCTGTCTCTTGGCGGAGATGTGGATGCGCATAGTTCAACCTCTACAGATGAGAGCGGCAACGATAGCTTTACTTGCTCTGAGATCGAGTATGACAACAATAGCTTAAGCGGCGATGGCAAGTATTCCACTAGCAAAAGCATGCTCGATAGTCGCAGTCCTGTGGCGCGTGCAATCAGCGGGGAACCGAGCAGGAACCAAAATGTGTCCAAAACTCCGCCCATACCACCGCACGCCTATGACGGATTTGAGTCATCTTTTCGCGGCTCGCTCAGCACACTTGTCGCCAGCGACGACGATCTGGCCAACCACCTGAGCGGCATTTATCGCAAAGCAAATGGGAATGCTTCGCCATCGGCAACCACATTGGGTTGGGAGTATTTGTTAAACTGGGGGCCTAGCTATGAGAATCTAATGGGCGTATTCAAGGACATAGCAGAGCTGCCTGACACGACAAGCCCGCTGCAACAGCAACAGCAGCCCTCCCAGCCAGTGTCCACTTTACGTATACCCAATGTACAAAAAGCACCAGAGGAGTATGTGTGAAATACTCAGGACCGAGTATGTATATTAAGCGTAAGACTTTAACCCTTTACTAGTGTTAAGCGTCGCCATTTCAATTTGTAATGTACAACGAAACTGTATCGTTATAGTTTAAGTTAAGTTTCTATTAACTATTGCATTGATATTTATGAAAGTGTACTTTAAAAAAACATTAACACCTTGTATCAAGGTTACACATCCTAAGTGCATATCCATATAGGCTTCTAACGTAATTGTACTGACTGACATGCATTTGCCAATAGTAAAGCAAAGGCCAACACAAGCAAGTTTTAATAACTTAGTACTTCTTGAATTATACCCTTAGTTTTTAGTAATCCAATTACTTCTGTAAATGTATGTATGTGTGCTATATTAAAATAGTTCAGCTAAACTATTTATTGCCATTTAAGTACATTATAAAACTTTTTCTATCTCTCGCTAGCATTTTTACTAGTTATTCTACTAATATCAGATTTAAGGTATACACTAAAACTTTCAAATAATTACATAGCTAAAATATAGTTAGTGTTTGTATGTTACAATAAATATAAATTAAAATTGAGTTCTTCTTTTTTGCCAAAAGTTCCTGCACAACTAAAGTAATGGTTGTTTATAAGGTTTGCACTTTTAGTTCGCGCAGCCGTTCTGGGAGAGGAATTGTGACTTGCGCAGTCCTGTCCTCTGTCGTAAATACGGGGGTAATTTCCCGAGCCGTGGCACTTTGTTAGCCAACTTACTACAAAAGGCATTCTCAAACAGCTAAGGGCTGCAGTCGTTGCTAGCAGCTGGGAAAGACCAGTAGTGAAATCGTTCCAAGAGCCAAAACAAAAATGACATTGAAATCAATGTAAATACGAGTCATAGAAGCCCCTGCACCGGATGCAAGCGTGCGTGACAGTTATAAATTAAAATCAAGTGAAGAAAGGCATTATATGCGACTAGTTAGATAATTGCAGCAGCAACAAAAACCGAAAACAACGAAGAACCGTAGCTCGTCATGTTCTTTCAGCGCTTTTTCGAGCGAAATAATAGTTCGGATAATAAAACGCGGCCGGCTAATGGCAACGGCGACGCCAATGAGAATGTCATTTATCACATGAGCGGCACGAACAATGTCATTGGCGAGGACAAGGATAACAACAACAATCAACAGTCAAGCACCAGCACGGACTCGCCGCACATCAGTATCTGCCCAAATAAAATGCAGCGTCGCCACGAGCAAACTGTGACTGCTGTCCAGCTAACCCCACTGTGGGAGCATGTTTTACGTACGCGTCGATTGCCGGAAACAATTTGCCCGGCCACCATGTTTGCCGAATTCCACGAGCGGTTGCAGGATCCCGAATGGCAAGTGCGCCAACATGCATTACGCGTTCTCGTCGACGTTTTGGTCATAATGGGGGCAAAAGCTGACAAGCATAGTATGCATTTTTTAATTGATTTAATCAAAAATCTCGGACACCAGGCACCCACGGTACGAAAAGGTGCACTCGACTGCTTGCGGGTCTATCTCTCGGAGACAGGCGTACCGGAAATGGTTATGCTACAGATTTTGGACACTGGACTAACTCAGCAGCCAACCTATGAAGAACGTCTCAGCTGTGGCGTTTTGCTATCACTTCCGCCATTACTACAATCGATTTTGCACACGCCACAAAGTCATTTTATAGTGAAGCACACCATTGAGCGACTAGTGCAGCGCCTGCAGCTGCAACAAACCCAACAGGAGATTACGCTGAAGGTGTTGGCCAAAATAAGTGAACTGTTGGGGGTGCAAGAGTTTGAGAGTTATTTAGACGAAATGGACGGCCTGGATGCATTGTCGCTCTATAACCAACTATGTAAAGTATATGGAATATCGAACAAGCCTCTTCGTACTGATGGCTCCATGACCAGTGTCAATGCTGGCGCTTGGAGGGCCTTGCCTCGAGAGCACATTTGGCGTAGCAGCAGTATTTCACATGAGCCAAAGGCAACTCTACTGCCAGAGAAGGGAAAGATTATAATGGAAACGGAAATACAAATCAACGATGATACGCTCACCATGCGAATTCTCGAAGCGGAAACCGAGACCGAGGAGACGGATAGTCCCATTATAGATGCAACGGAACTTGTATGTCGTCCATTTGCTGCTCCCCAGTCTCCACGAGAAACGGACGCGGGCATACTCCAGATAATAAGCGATTCAGAAATGGAGGAAATGACGCAGAATGAAACTGGTCTCGGCACGCCGTTTCGCAGTTTGAAACGTGTTACTTTTGGTGGAGAAGTGGTCAAAATGCGCACACCCGACAGTGATGCGACTTCCTCTACAAACCACATCGAAAGTACGGTGCCAGGTTACGGCAGACTCAACATTAGCTCATTGCCGCCTAATGAGACAGCAACTTCAGCATCACTGTTAGAGGGACAACACGCAGACAATAATTCAACTCCGGCAGGCAGCAACAAAATGACGGCTTTGACCTTAGAGATTCCGATTGATAATACTAAGCCTTTGCCCCGTGCTCGTAGTGCTCAGTCGCCACAGCAAAGTAGGGAACAGGCAAGGTCGACCAATAACAAAACTAGCTCCTATACATCGCCAAAGCGGGACGTCTCATACTCTCCTGTCTACCGCAGCAGTAGCATCAGTCCTGCTGGTAGTAACACAGCCAGTCCTAAAGTACCACACAAAGAAATCGAAGTTCTGCATAATCTTCAACGTGATCCGGATCCCTCGCCGCGCTCTTTACGGGCAAGTGATAGCATCACAACTGACCCAGTTATTTCTTCTACTTTGCCAGCGAAAGCACCAGCTACGCCAAACAGCTGGGAAGACCTGGACATTGTCAACCACAAAACTATAATGGACTTGCGGTCAGGAGTAAGTAGCAAAATTCAACTAGTGCAAGTAAGATGCATCGTAGATATGTATATATATTAAAAAAAAAGGATATTAAACGCACGCTATTCTTAATGCCAGTGGCCGTTTCATACGCTAACTGGGTCACTAGGATATACCATATACAGTTTCATATGCGTTCACAATTTCCTTCATAATGGCAGCCACCCAAAACTTATTATGTACACGACACGCATTGCCTCAATTTCAACAAATACATACATTGTTATTACCGGCCGAATGAAAACTACGGCAGGAATGGGCACCTCCACCACACACACACACACACATATTAATGGCAGAACCATTCCAGCCGTTGATAGGGCTCCTGTGTGCACCCCCCATGTACCAATGACCTATTAATTTTTGACGTTAACAATTCAAAAGCCCTACATTTTTACGTCGAATTTATGAGTGCGTTTTCCGTCAAACTTTTGTGAGCAAGCTTTCGTTCTATGAATGTGACAGCTTTTCATTATTTAATAATAATTGTTCTTTTAAAGCATTTTCATTTTACGCCCCCCACAAATTCGTATTGCAATGCAAATAAAATCCTTTAGGATCAATTGACTCCAAATATAGTATAACATCTGGTGGCACCTTACAAAAAACAGCTTGAGAGTTTTAGTTATGGTGCATGCTATGTATAGTGCTTTTGGTAGCTCCTGCAGACCAATCATTTAAATGCACGCGATATTTCTAGCGAGAAGCGAGAAAAACAACAATAACTTAGTAACAGCATGCATAAAGGACGATAAAATAGCAAAGAAATACATTGGGCCCCTCGCTGATGGAGACGCAGCTCAGCTTGGCATGGGGATAGAGTGGGGCACAGAGCGTGCCAAAAACTGGGTCAGCACTGGCACAAAAATAATAAAACATTAACAAAAATTATAGCGCGTACAGAATACAAAAAGGCGCGAATAAAAACATTTTATAGAGCATGGGGCAGTCGGGCAGTCAGGAAATTATTTAAAGCGACGTTATCGTTGCCGGCTTGCTCCAATTGTATTTAGTAGAAACAATGGACCCTTACTGCAATTATTGAAATGACTCAGAACTTGGCCATAAAATATTTGCCATAGTAAACGAAACCATTTATTCAATCTCTTCCCCTCCCCCCCACAAAACAGGACTGGCGCAATCGTTTACAGGGCATAGCCCAGCTTGAAATAGCACTAAGCTCATCATCCAACTTGGTGCTGGTGCAGCCCTATTTGGATAGTCTGCTGCGCACATTACTTTCTTCGGAGCGAAATTTCGAGGTAGCTGAGCTTAAGCGCGAGGTCTTGGTAAATCTGATTTCACGCCTGCCGTTGGACAACTTGGAGGAGCGTACGCCACAGATACTGTCGGGACTGTGTCGCCAGGGAAACGCAGGTGCAAACCGTGTATGCAAGGCACTTATGCAGCGCCTGCCTGCTGGGACAATTGTCGCCAAATTAACGGCGCCCGAGTATCTACATGCAAAGAGCTCAAAGGTGAGCTATTGTCTGAAATACTTGCTACGATTTCTATTTGACAATATCGTACGGCAGTTTCGTGATCACGCTTTACAAATGTCCATCTACTCCTTGATGTCATTTCCCGGCACCTGTTTCGACATCAACATTCTGGCAGCACAAGTCACCTATGCTGCACTTAATAGAAAGCGTCGGGTACGTCAGGCGGCATTGGAGGTATTTGCTGTGCTTGCTGATATTTCTTCGGTGGACCAGATTTTACAAATTGTTGCTGAGATAACAGATGATATCGAATCAGGACCTGCTCTGCTCAAGGCTGTGCAAACGCGTCTGTCCCGCCTCCAATTGCCCCTTATTACCCCTGATGGATCCGTCTTATATACATTTCATAAAGCAGACCAGGCTGGTATCTCACGATTTGGCGCAGATATGGATTGGATAACGCAAGGAGAAGGCTCTGCCTCCCCAAATGCTGTTAAAAGACGACGTCTGCATTTGGCAAACAAAAAACGTATGCTTCAAGAAAACGCAGACGAGGAAGTCACCGGAATGAACCATAGGTTAATTGATTTTTATCCGTTTTCATAACAATATGCACAAGTATTTAACATTGTTAAAATATTGTTTATTTAGCTGTAACGCAGATGAGAACTTGCATCGACACTCATTCCATTCACCACCCGAAGCCTTGGACATGTCTAGAGCCTCTAATGTAAGTTTCCTTCCCAACAGATACCCTGTGTCTTGGTCTGTTATCACTTTTGTTTTTGTCATTCAAAAATGCACTTTTTATAAGTACTTGTATTCCCAATATTGTGCTTTCAGGACTTTTTTCAAAGAAAAATCTATGGCACTAGTGGTAAGAATGGTAAGTCCATTGAAATCTCTAAACAATTAATATGCATTATACACATTTACTTGTTATCATTCAAGTAAACTGCTTGGAGCGTCGTGTAGTAACCAAAGCATGCTCTGAATCTTCAGTGGACGGAAGAAGCACGGACAGTACGACAACATCCTGCAGTAGTGGTAGTGGGAGTGGAAGTAGTAGTTTTATACAGCTGACAACCTGCAGGCGTTTAACACGACAAAATTCCCGGTAAGTTTGACGAATAGAATCCAAATTTTTACACTAAAGCATCGACTTCAAGGTTTCCGGCTGTGAGGCGGCAAACGGATTTCATTAGCAATTTTATGCGCAATATACAGCGAACTCCATATCCATATAGTTTCGAAGATTCGAAGAACCCAAAAGCAAATGATGATCTACAAAAAACTCAAAGGCATGTACAGCATGTACTTAAGAAGCCAACCAGTTCGCAGCACACTTTTGCACAGCAAAACTGGACGGATAATTGCAGTCAATCTCAAGGTGAATAACAATATTTCAAATGAAATTTGTAGCAATAATTTTTCCTCTTCTTCAAAAGCAAATTCGAAACTAAAGGAAACTAAAAAACAGGATATCAATAACCAATCAGAAACATCGGTGAATAAAGATGCCGAAAACTTTGGCAAATTCAAGTAAGTTAGAAAAGCTTTTCTTGACACAACTTAAAACTGCGTCCACAATGACAATACACCTGATACCAGGTAATAAAAACTTACAGCAGTTTAATTGACCAAAACCACCACTAAGAAATGTTAATTCTACATTATAAAATACTCAGTCTTATTTGATACAAATGTTAATGGGTAGGTAGTTCCGTCACTCCTTAAACAAAAAACTGCCGGCCAGCAAATTTAGTTGTACCTTTGACCCCAAAAATTGGCCACCTAACGCCTTACAACATTGGCGCCTTAAAGGTGGCATATAAAAGCCCAACAATTTTGCTATTTAACCTAAATAATTTAAATGCGCGATGAAGCACTCATCAGGGACATTTATGGTGTAGGTACAGGATGGCGGCCAGTGACGAACCTTCAAATGACCACTACAAGTAGCTGTGGCCCACAGCCTTTGTTAGAGCATATCATAATCTAGTTAAATATTTTGCCATTCATTCAAAAAAATTAATTTTTTTCTTGGCTTTAAAAAAATACACTAATTTAAGTTTTAAGTATAGAGAGAGAAAGAGAGAGAGTGTCAAGTGATAATTTAATATTTCAACTGGATTAAATTCCTGTTGCATTTTTGAAAGATCAATAATTAAATTGGTAATTATATATTTGCATATGTTAAACCATATAGCTAACTGAATTAATTCTACACATAAATGGACACAAGATAGGGTACCCAAGGGTCGAATTGGGTCGAGTTAGATTGCTTTTCATTGGACGTCTTCGTCAATTACACGAAGTAGCCCGAACATGTGTAAGAAGGCGCCCGATTAAAAGCAGAAAGTCAACCTGAAAATAACACCAGTGCTACGCAGACCAATGGCTAGCTTTCCACCTTCGTCGTCATCGTCGTTTTATAGCCTTAGTATTGGTATATATTCCGGGGTGCCCCTGGCTTGGGCAGGGGCTGTCTGATATGTGTGTGTGTGTGTGTGGGCATTGTTTAGTGTGGAAAACGCAATGTCCTGTTTTACATTTGCAACTTTAGTTGTGTTGTGTTGTGTTTTCCTGAAATGGAAATAAAGACCGCTTATATAGTTGTGGATTCGGCATTTCTTTCCATTTGGCGTGGCCGGAGAAGTGGTCAACCCGACGTTCTACGAACCTTGCAAACAGTTTGCAAAGTGGCGTTACTGCTTCAAGTGGTCAAACAGTCCTCCGGCTAGTTTCCAATTTAATACGTTTTAATCAAGTTCATCGACAAAATGTATTTCTCTCTCTAACTAGAGTGTGTTTTGGAGACAAGCAAACGAAATCAGTTTAGTAAAATGCAAAATGCCTTTTACTGTAGCGGTCAACCCGCTATTCTACTGGGGTTATTTCGCACCACATTTCACACAGTTAAGGAATATATACGGGAAAAGGCGATTGCGGCGCAACAGCGGCTGATACCTTATGATCGCTGCCTTTGTCTGTGTTGTTGTTGTTCTCACGCCAAGCGTAGAAAATCGATGAAAATTGATAAAAGTCCTACAAATGTGGCTGATAAAGTGACGTGGCAAGTTGATAAAACTTTAGTGAATGAGGTTTTTTCACAAACTGAGCTGTAAGTTTTTTGTGGGTGCTATTGGGGAATTATATACACTGTAAATTTGCTAACTAATTATAATTTTTTACACAGTGTTAAGGTCGAACCAGCAAATGAACTTACAACGTCCACCGCAGTGCAGTCATTCGCAGTAACATCTGGGCCGCATCAATCAGAAGGCTCTCCTCTGTCCTTAAGGTCAACAAGCTATTCGCAAAAGTCAACTGCCTCGGCTAAATCAACCGAAGTGGACAAACAGAATGTGGACCACTCTATAGCCCGGGAAGAGATGGAGCAACAATTTGGGGAGCTCGTAGTGGACGACATAGAAGAGGAGACGGAGTCACCCTTTCAGGAGCCCGCATTGAAACGCAACGAAAGCGTGAACAGCCTGCAGAGCAAAACAGAAAGCATTAGGACACAGCTTGAAGATGCCACACCACAAATGTCACGTGCCCAGTCAATTAAATCCTTGGCCATTGAAGAGGAGATTGAAAGCAGCAATAGCTTTGTAGTAGTTGAGGAGCTCCAGAACGAGCTCCAATCAACAGCCGCAGAGTCGCCGCCCATAAAACAACTGACAGAATTATCAACAGACAATGAAACATTTCTCGCATCTTTATCGCGAGCCTCATCCAGCAAAAAGGCTGATATCACACATGACGAAAGAGCCATACACTCACGTAGCATCTCGTTGGACTCGCTCTATGGCCGAAGACCCGCTTCTAAGCAAGGTTCCCTGGACATTAGTAGCACCACAACCGATAACAGCTCTCATACCGTTTCCCATCCTGACAACAGCAGATTGCCTCCAAAGTTACAGCACACACCGCTAAAACAAAAGTCGAAGACTTCATATCTTCTGCGTGGTCAGCGTCGCGTCTCACCTGTGAAGCAGGCCATCAAGATGTCGCAGACGGAATTATTTCCGCCGCATATGTCACGTTTTGAGAAGCCACGAGAAGCCTTAATAAAGACGTTTGATCAGCTGGACTCTAATAACTGGGAAGTGAACATAACAGGTCTGAAATATATGGTGCGTCTGCTTCGCCACCATGCAGATTTCTTGGACAGCCACATGCACATGACATGCATCCAACTTACTCGCTCTGTACGCAATTTACGCTCACAGGTAGCTCGTGCAGCCTGTCAGGCCGCAACAGAGTTATTTACCCTAAAATGCAAATCATTGGAGATTGAGTGCGATGACCTGGTCTGTGCGTTGTTGCACCGCACAGCAGACACAAATCGTTTCCTGCGTGCCGATGCCACCGGAGCCTTGGAGTCTTTGGTGGATAACTTGCAACCTGCGAAAGTACTCAACATCTTGACAAACAAAGGTGCTCAGCACCAGAATGCCATAGTTCGGACGACGACTGCGAAGCTGCTGTTTAGACTAGTCGAGCGCTTAGGCTGCGATCGCATTTACTCAATGGGTCGTGAAAGTCGTGACAAATTCTTTATGGTTGGTGCAAATCTTCTGCTTGAAGGCAGCCTCGAAACACGCAGCTATGCCAAGTCAATGTTCCGTGCTTTGTCAGAGCACGGAAGCTATCAGCGATTACTGTTAGAGGTAATACCACCGCGAACATATCGAAATGTGGAAAAGACATTGAGAAGCATTACCCGTTAATCTTTTAATTTATACGGATATATGTATATAAAGATTACCTTATTTTAAAGAACTTTAGATGTACAGTGAAAGCACAAGCCCGTAATCGTAATCATGAAATATGGTCAATGTTTTGAACGCAATAGATCATAGATAATACATTTACGCCTTTGTATATTCAAGACTAATAAAATAAATTTAAACACGAACTTTATGCAATTTAATGCACACACTACAGTAATCTTTTTCCGTTGATATATCGCTGATCAGACCTTCGATTGCCGCCACTGTTGTTGTGTTGTTGCTGCTGATGTGGTCTTGGCCGTTTGCGGTCCATGACGGCACTGTCGCTGCGGCGCCGCATATCATTATTATATTTGTTTTGAGCGCCAGCGGTGCGGTCGAATTGCTTTCCATCGTGCATACTGTGACGAGCATTACGTGGACCTGCGTGGGTATTCATTGGTGGGGCGGGAGAAGCAAATCCTTGAGAAAACGGATTGTGTGTCCGTCCTTGTCCAATAAAAGGTTGCTTAGGTTTATCTGGGCATTGCTGCCGGATTGTGATTTTCTTTTGAAACAGTTCAAGTCCTTGATAGAGCTCCATGGCAAAGGGCACTGCACATTTGTGCTGATATGTAACAAATCCAAAATTACGTTGACGTCCAGTATTATCCAGTGGTATACGCGCGCTTTCTATGGGACCTGCTTGCAGAAATACTTCATAGAGTATTTCCTCAGTTACGCGTTCGTCCAGGTTATTACAGAACAAAGTGCGAGTTTGCTCTTCATCATCTGCATCTTCGTCATCTAGGTCCTCTGTATCATTTTGAGGGTGCAATGGTGCTCCTTCTGATCGCCCATATCCGAAGTCACCGCCAACGAAATTCGCAGGCTGTCCAAATGGGAAAGGCAACTGCATACCCATCATGTTAGCTGCATTGCAAATTTGTTGCTGCAGAGCCGCCTGTTGAATGGCGGCCATAAAACTATCCATTTTAGTTATTTTCAATCAAAATACTTTGCAATTGAATGTGTACACAAACGAACGAGAAGATTGTTTTTATATTCCAGTCGATATATCGATAAGAGTAAATGCGTCTCTACGTGCGTGACTGCCAAGTCGCGCGCTTTAAAGGTGTGACCGTATTGCAATTTCAAAGCATACATTGAAAAACGAAATGCCGGCAAAATCAAAGATTTTGTTTATTAATGTTCATTCCATGCAACAAATGTTCATTCCATAATCAACATGAACATGTAGTTGATTATAAATAAAAGCCAGTTGATAAAGACCCCAAATTACTGTTACTGTTTAGAATGGTACGGAGGGAAGATGATATTCACTTGTTGCTAGTACAGATTGTCGTTGTTGTTGTCGGCACTGTCGCAACTGATTGACTTACTCAACTGATACCAGGCATACACAGTATAGTTAATCATGAAGAGATTCGAATCAAATGTTGTGTTTATTCAGGGAGCACTTGTTTAAAGTGAACACAACCAGAAATGAAAACAGTTGCGTCTACAATTCATCTTATCTGCGCCACTTGAGTAAATTTTTTTTTCGTCTATTGTGACCCACACATGCAAATATTCATACTATCAGTAATTGTACAATTATTTGTTATTATCTACATTAATATGTGTGTGTATGATTACATGAGCAGAACAATACCGATGCATGAAAAGCAGTGTGGGGTCTACTTTGCGATTTCATTCAGTCACTGCACGTCAGTGTAAGCACAAAGCACGCCTCAATAATGGGAGAAGTACCCAAAATTACAGAATTGCACAAAGTGATTGAGCCGCATTTAAAGGGCGCCACACTTGAATCCTATGAAAGCCTATATCTGACTAAGCCCGGCGATAATTATGGAAGTATTATGCTAGCGATCAATGCGAAAGTTAAGCAATCGAATGACATCATTGAGGATTTGCCACTAATTGCAAAGTTACCGCCACTTACCAATGATTTGTATTGGCAAATTTTTCAACCCGAACGGACATGCATCACGGAAAATGCCGTCTACAAGTATTTGGCACCGGAACTGGAAAAGCTACAGCTCGAATCCGGCGTACTGCCAATCCATCTCTTTGATGGATTTCCACGTTACTTTGGTTCACGCATCTCCCTCAGCACGGATACCAATAAAGTGGACAGAGACGCAGTTCTGGTGCAGGAAAACTTAACGGCACGTGGCTATAAGCCCGGAAATCGACACAAGCCGTACGATCTGCAGCATACCGTGCTCATTCTGCACTACATGGCGCAGTTCCACGCCTTGCCCCTCGCCCTGCGTCTAAAAAAACCAAAAGTTTTTGAGCAAAATGTTCTACCGTATTTCAAAAAATTTAATATGGGTGACAATATGGGACCTGATACCAAAGATGTGTTAAACGATGAAACCTTAAATGACGTTAAGGATGTCTGCAAGGGCGATGACGGCGTTTATAAGCGCGTAAAAGAATTACTGGATATCTTTGATAACTTTCAAGCAACTAAATATGTAGAGGATGGGCCTTGGACCTCTATAGGTAGGGTGGTTTACTTTCCGTAAATATCATATTTTACTCTCTGTATGTCGAAGCCATCAGCGAAAGACTCAATAATTGTATAATACATTTTTAATTTTTCTTCAGCTCATATGGACTTATGGATAAATAACATGATGGTCAAATATGGTAAGAAGCGGTTCGCATAAATTAGCAGAGCATGTTAATTATTGAATTTTATTTAGATGATGCTGGTCTCCCCGCTAAGCTTAAAATTGTTGACTTTCAAATTGCTCAATACGAGTCAGTGGTCCACGACCTAATCTTTTTACTGCTGTCAAGTGTAGGTCAGTTCATATCAATAAGAACAATGCTAAATGTATGCTCAAAATGTATACTAATATTTTTATACTGTAGATACGTTGGTGTTGGAGGAAAACTATTATCATTTTCTACGCATATACTACGAAGCATTCGTTCAGTCCTTGCATACCGTGAATGTGGATACAAAAAACTATAGCTATGAGGCGTAAGTACATCAACAATTTCATATTTATTACCATTCTTACTTCAGAACAGAGTACACTTATGAAACTTAAACAATTCGGATGACATGGGTAGTTTACTGTCTTTTCCCCATTATGTAACAGGCGATAAGACGGTCAAAATATGTGCTCAAGGCTTTGGTTGATAACATGGTTATCAACGAAAAATTGCAAATCATCCAGAGCTTCAAAATTATATCAGTATTTATAGAATAGTTTTTAGCTTTCGACTACTGTCTTTAAAATTTAAGTCTTTTCTGTTGTATAATCTTTTGTTAACATTGATATCAGTTCATATCTAATAGCAAATATATATACTTACAGTTTTCTCAAGGAAGTTCAACGTGTGGCGCATATACAGGTGCCACATGCTCTCTTCATGACGAAGGTACTCTTGGCCGACAACAATACGCTTCCAACCGACTATAAGGATGTTGATTTGACGGTATTAACTAAAAACAGAGGAGGTGAAAAAATACTAGCTAAAATTAGTGAAATTTTAAGGTTGGCTAAAGTGTTCAACATATTTGACTAAACTAAATATATGTATGCACTTTATTTCGATTGCCTTGAACTTCTGGCTTCTGCTTATGTGCTTTGCTTAGCGCAAGCAAAATTAAAGGGAGAGAGAGCAAGGGAGAGTCCTTATTCTTAAATTCTCTCCAAAATCTTTGAATATGAGTTTGAAACCGATCGGATAAGATTTGACCAAGTTAGGGGGTGGGAAGTTTAGACCTATGTCTGTATACGATATTTGAGGGTACCATTTTCACTTGAACTTTGACCAAAAATAATGTTACCAGATTTAGATGCCAAATTGATTGACAGGCCAAACCATGAACAAAACACCAAACCTCGTGAAAATCGGATGAGATTTGACCGAGTTATGGGACTGGGAAAATTTGACCTATGTCCATATACGATATTTGAGGGTACCATTTTCACATGAATTTTGACCAAGAATAGTGTTGTCAGACTTAAATGCCAAATTGATTGAGAGGCCAAACCATGAACAAAACACCAAACCTCGTGAAAATCGGATGAGATTTGACCTAGTTATGGGACTGGGAAAATTTGACCTATGTCTATATACGATATTTGAGGGTACCATTTTCACAGGAATTTCGACCTAGAATAGTGTTGTCAGATTTAAATGCCAAATTGATTAAGAGGCCAAATCATTACCAAAACACCAAACCTCGTGAAAATCGGATGAGATTTGACCGAGTTGTGGGACTGGGAAAATTTGACCTATGTCTATATACGATATTTGAGGGTACCATTTTCACAGGAATTTCGACCTAGAATAGTGTTGTGAGACTTAAATGCCAAATTGATTAAGAGGTCAAATCATTACCAAACCACAAAACCCCGTAAAAATCGGATGAGATTTAACCGAGTTGTGGGACTGAGAAAATTTGACCTATGTCTATATACGATATTTGAGGGTACCATTTTCACATGAATTTTGACCAAAAATAATGTTGCCAGATTTAGATGTCAAATTGATAAAGAGGCCAAACCATTACCAAAACACCAAACCTCGTGAAAATCGGATGAGATTTGACCGAGTTATGGGGGTGGGAAATGTTGACCTATGTCCATATACGATATTTGAGGGTACCATTTTCACATGAATTTTGCCAGATTTAGATGCCAAAGTGATTGAGGGGCCAAACCATAATCAAAAAGTGAAACCATTATCAAAAAGCCAAACCGTTGTAAGTACTTAAAGAATGTCATATTTATTAATATTCTTACTTCAATAAATATAGGTATTCAGTTTATTTCGAGTGCCTCGGAGTTCTGGCTTCTGCTTATATGCTCTGCTTAGCAGAAGGCGAAAATAAAAGGGAAAGAGAAAGAGTGAGAGAGGGATTCTTTATCAGTTTTAGAAGATTGCTACATACAAACGTTATCTGAGCGATAGCCAGAAAATCTAGCGTGTTGTGTATGTTTCAGGCCAAGCGCTCTATTTTGTATCAATAACCCGCTAGCCTACAGTACGACAATACGTGGAACTCATCAAGATGAATAACCTGCCAGTAATTCAACGGTTGGGTCAAGTAATTGAGCCAGCACTTAATGGTGGTAGGCTATATTCGTATGAAGTAGAAAACCTAACACAGCCGGGTGATAATTACGGCAGTGTTTTAATATCCGTACGAGCCCAAGTGCAGTGTCCTGACGGTAAGCTGTTTGCTAAGCGGCTTGTAGCTAAAGTGCCGCCCACAGACCCAAAACATTGGCAATTTATACAGCCCGAACGCACCTGTTTGGCAGAAATTGCAATTTACGAGAGATTAGCACCAGCGCTGAGCACTTTACAAGTGGAGGCTGGCATACACAGAGACGCACAGTTTGATGGCTTTGCACAGTATTTTGGCTCACGCATATCCCTGATCCCAAACGCAAACATTGTGGACAAGGACGCGATTTTGGTGTTGGAGGATCTGCGGGACAGCAATTACGTGCCGGGCCAGAGGTTAAAGCCTTTTGACTTGCTCCATACACATGTGGTGCTAAAGTATATGGCGCAATTCCATGCACTTACTATTGCTCTGCGATTGAAGAAACCGAATGTCTTTGAAATGGAACTAAGACCGTTTTTTCACAAATTCGATTGGCATGCAGCCGCGCCGGAATCGAAAGCAACGATGATAGCGGAAACATTGGTGGATATTGCAGAAGCAACCGGCAACGATCAGACAATGATAGCGCATGTTAAAAAACTCTCAACGGAATTCTTTAGGTTTATAGCAGCGCCGCCTATCGAAGATAATGCATTTAACAGTGTAATTCACTCCGACTTCTGGACAATGAACCTTATGTTCAAATATGGTAAGTAAGTGAAGGCATTTGGAGATATAGATATATAGATTCATTCAACAATTTTCCTACAGATAAATCTGGCAAGCCGACGCAATTAAAAATAATCGACTTTCAAACCGCACAGTATGATTCTGTCATACACGATCTTATATCATTTTTGTTTACAAGCGTTTCAACGTGCATACTAGAAGAAAACTACCGGAATTTACTGAAATTCTACTATGATGTCTTTGTTGAGAATCTAACTAGAGTGGGTGTAAATACAAGTGTGTATAGTTACGAGGCGTAAGACACATTGCTTATACATTTATAAAATTACGTCTTAGTAACTTCGTATATTCTCGACAGGTTTGATGCTGAGTTAAAACGCATCGCATACATTCAAGTGCCCCATTCTATATTCATGACTCGTTTCATATTGGCGGATGAAGTCACTCGCACTGAAAATGAGCTCGAACTATCTCAGGTGCTAAAGACCACTAGTTCGAGGCGGGTGCATCGGAAGCTAATTGAAATTTTGCGCTTGGCACAAAAATTTAATATATTATTTTTGGAGTAATTGCTTTGTTTTCAACCGAAATGATCATTTTCCCCTAATGATGTCTGATGATTGCTTTGGATTTATTTTATTTCAATACAAATATAGGCCTCATTACTTGGCACTGCTCATTTAGTTATCTGTTAACATACGAGAAGGCTATGCACATATTACCCGACATATTTGTGCCTGTAACAATATGGATAGTACTATCCATCTATATGAACGTCGAGTGCAAAGAGGTATCTATCCGCGTCTGTTTCAAGTGACATTAATTACGGTTTTTTTTTGGCTATTTAGAGCTGTTACTACGTGAATTTTATTTACACAAACTGGACAGATGATCGGCCACGGTTCATCGTTAATATGACATTTTCTAATCAAAACGGCGTGGGATCAATTACAACCATCAACGAGGCTATTTCGTCACCCGTCTCAAGAATGTTAATTGTACAACAGAGCCCTAAGGAAAAGAAACGTATTATTTACAATGTGACCACCAAATTATGCGCAATGCAAGGTATTATAAATGCCGTACCACTATTTAAGCCAGCCAAGGAAAGTGTCTTAAGACAAAGCAACTATACATTTAGTTGTCCCCTTAATAAAGGCGTTTATGTTATGAACAACATGCGCGTCAATCCAAGAAATCCGCTGCTTAGCCTGATGTACCAGGCCAAAGGTACATTTACGGTAATTGGTGCTTTGCTTGAAGAATTGCCCAATACACAACTGCATCCGCTTTCTACTTATAACATAGCTGGTAAGATCATAAAAAAGGGCTGTGGTAGAAACGAGTAAGCCTTATTTAAAATACAAGAAAATAAACCAATTTGTATACCCTTCCGATATTTTATTCTTTGTATAATTATTTCCATATAATTATTATAATTACAAAAAGTAGAATACTTTCAGGCTGTCACTTTAAATAAATGCAGATACATACAAATTGGAAGCGGAAAATAAATCAAGGAGAGAATTTACACCAATGTCTACTTTACGAAGAACCGATAAAATTTTTTTTGATATTTGCAAGAGTGGGAAAAGTAGTCAAAACTTTTATATACTCCTGTCTTTGTATGTTACAAAGAGAAACACGTCTAGACCGACTCTGCTTTTAATTTTTATA
The DNA here is from genome assembly GCF_035044405.1 of Drosophila montana. NCBI lineage: Eukaryota > Metazoa > Arthropoda > Insecta > Diptera > Drosophilidae > Drosophila > Drosophila montana. The sequence goes on along the minus strand of NW_026998148.1, from coordinate 155,289 downwards.
AAAATAGGACAAAAAGATTTATTTGTGCCTTTATGACAAATCATTCGAACAATCTTTAACAGAAAATTTGAGAACGTTGTCTATATGAGTCGAGCAGCTGTCCTTGCCTTTTTAAGTCTTCCTATTTTATGTTTGGCTGCATAATGAGATACACACACACATGCCTACAGTAGTATACACATCGCAAATCGATTGAATACAATCACTATGTCCAGTGTAAATGTCCATAAAGCCTCACATTACATTCTACCGAGAGACCCTATGATAACAGCTTTTGGCTCAGCAGTGAATGAACTTTATTTAATTGAACTTGGACATTCATGTACATCAAGAAGACAAGAAAAAACCAGAATATATTGTACTTAAGCATGTAGATATATATTCAATTTATCTTTTAAAAAGTACAAAGACGGAAAATTCTGCGATCTGAGTTCGGGTGGTTGACTCAACGCACAGTTATATGTATTTAGTACATATCACACATTTAAGAAAGGGTATGCTGATAGCGCAGTTTGCTACACACAGCAAGCCAGCAGTACGCTTATCGGGTACTCATAATCAGTGCACAAGAACAATAACAATGCCAGTTTTGTTATACCCTGAACCCATCAAAAATGGGTAAAAAGGGTATAATGTATTTGCAAATGTATGTAACAGGCAGAAGGAAGCATCTCTGATATTCTTGATCAGCATGTCCGTCTGTCTGTCCGTATGTGTATGAACGCAAGGATCTCAGAACCAATAAGAGCTGAAATTTTAGCTGTAGGTCCTCCTAGTCCATGCGCAGATCGAGTTTGTTTCCGATAATCGATAACTTGCCCCGTTTCCAAGTAGTCGATAAAAATCGATATGGAAATCCTGTTTGTTGAGCAATTTTGGTAAATAATAAGAGCTAAAATCACCAAACTTGACATGTAGCTTCTAGAATAGTAAATATATATCAAGTATCTTTCATTTTTTTATACCTATCGCCTGTTGGAAGAAGAGGGTACAGGGTATCCCCTAGTCGGGAGCTCTCGACTAGAACTTCTTACTTGTTTTTAATCTGCTCAAGTTAAAAACAACAATGGGTCAGCAATTGAGCGCCTTGTAAAAGACAAAGTTGTCAGCCATTATCTGTCTAGTACGTGCCAAAACACACACACAGACAATTTCGGGTATACACAATATATACATATACGTGTGCATGTGTTTGTTATAGTCAGCAATGATCCATTTTTGTACGCAGCATTAATTAATAAAAATGAATATTTAAATAAAATAAAAATTATTAATCTAAATGAAGCGTCAATTAAAATTTGATAGTCTTTGGCTACGTCAAATTCGTCGGTTCTATGTGTTTGGTTCAATGTGCTAATCAGCCAAAGAACAAAAAGATCACTTGGCAGACGCGTGCGAAGCCGATGACGTAAAGAAACGGCTCGCGTGTACGGCGTAGTCTACGCCGAAAACGCCAACGCAACGTTCCAAGAAGAGGGCAGTATACGTTTCGAGAGTGAGTAACAAGAGAGGGGGGTAACAGGCATATTTAAATGATTTTATCATTGTACGTTAAGGAACATATGAATAAATGAGCCCAACTCAACTAAAAGGTATTTATAAAACTTTTATAACTGTTTAACTGGCTATAACACCTTAAAGTGTATGCATCGTTGATTGTTTTTCATGTGACTTAAGTAGAACCCACAAAATTGGCCATGGGCCTTCGATAAGGGGCCATTATATTGTAACAAACTATACCCTATAGTCGCAAAATTTATAAAAAAAAATATGGCTATATCTACAAATTTAGATACAAAAAGCATGAGATATTTTAGTGTTGTATATTTTGTATGCATGAAAACAAATTTCTTCTAAAATATAAATATGTATATTTCATAAATACTTTATTTGTAACCCATTCGTCAAGGATTGGCACAGTTGATAGTCAAGAGCCTACTGATAATATTAATGGGCAACAGGGCTAATATTATTGTATGCCAATTTAACCACTTGATATGTTGGTGGCACAGGGTGTTTTCTAGTTGAGCACAGTAGACTTGATTGTCAATTGTTAATGATTTCAAACTCTTGTTAAGGACAATAAAATGGGGTAAAGTTCTGTATATAATGTTATTTTAATTACCAACAATATAAATGTTTTATATACATACATTATATTTCTATTTCTGTATATTATCGCGTCTCTGTTTTAGATTACAATTCAACAACCACTTGACTGCGATCATAGTCTATAATTCCTCAGGCATTCAAGCCAGTGTGTTTATGGGCAGTGTCATAATCGTAATTATCAGCTGATTTGGCACTTAATAAAACCAATTGACATAATAAAAAAAAAAGGCCACCAGCAAAGGGAACAACATAAACATAATTAGCCTTGTTGCCATTTATATGTGATTTATATTAGTTTATATTTGTTGGCGTAACCTTACTGAAAATCAGTTATTATCGCCAAATGCTGTTGTGTTCGGTTTTTCCTCAAGGGTCTGCCCCACTTCTGATAACGCTTTGAGTGAACATGTAGATAGTATACTAACTAATTGTGAGTCACCTCTATCATATTTACTGATGAGCACTGTACGGTCAAGCAGAAATATATGTACATATATCTATCACGCACCGTGACCGTGTGCCGTTTCGTAACAAATATTTATTTATATAAATAAATTGAATTTTTTTTTTTTGCGGATTATATCAATCGAATTTCTGAACGAATACGCATTTGTTTGTCGCAAGTGGCATATGAAATTATAAAATGATTTATGACTGCCCGATAACGTCGTTAATCTATTGGCCGAGTTAGCAAATGCCAAAAGAAGCCAAACATTTCTAACGCACAGATCGAGCCCTTTATGTGCCAAATGGTCTCTGAAATCTATTAACTGCATACATTTCTTGTCTATTACTTTTACCACACACTGCTTTCTGCACTCCACGCGACAACGACAGGCAGTTGGTTATCAATTCGCTTAATTCCAATTTGATCGATTGCTTAATTGTCTTTAAAGTTTTGGCGGGACACAGGTGCCGTCTGACCAAAGTAAACAATCATAGGTCGGCGGACTGGTCAATTGTTTGGTTTTTATTTTATTGAATTATTCTTTTTTTTTTGGAATTAATTGTTTAGGCTTCTACTTAACAGAGAGTATTAAAATAAAAAAATTGATAGCAAGCATTAATTTTTTAACTAAAATTTCCGTTCTTCATTTTGCTATGTATATGTATATATACATTTTTAAAAAGGAATGTTGTTCGATGCCAGTATGAATATTTAATCCACAGTGCAGTATCAAATCAAATGTACAAACTTGCGGAGTCAAAAAGTAGCTGTGAGCATACATAACTTTAGCTTGTTTCAGTTTTATGCAAATCTCCTAGAGAAAAACTTAATTGAACCAGCTTGAGCTTGAGCCTGATCTCGAAAGACCTGCACTGTAAGATGTCAACATATATATATGTATATGTACGTTGAAACTAGTTTACCGTATATAAATAAACTTCATTCATTTAAATAGACAAAGGTGCGGAACTCAAACGAATTGCGTTCATAATTAGGCATCGACATACGATTGCTTATGGATTTTTTAAAACTGACAGGTTTTTTTACCCAACAATTTAACAAACAGGCGTAGAGAAATCTCTTGCTCCAAAAGCTTCGAATATGTGTACATATGCAATTTTCGAAAATGCACATTGAAAATAACTACAAACTATTAACTATTAACATATTGTAGTTGTGACAACAAAATAAAATCCACAATTCTATGCTGGTAAACAAATGAATAATAATCGTAAAGCACGTGTGCTCACTGATTATACTTATTAATAATTTGCTTTATCGGTTGCAGGCTAGTGACCTTATTCCACTTACACAATCTGTCAGCTAGCTGATCATAATACTTGCATTTGTATAAAGGCAAAGTTGCAATAAAATGTCTGCCCAATCGCGTCCCACAACATGTGAACAAATATTTGTGCAGTAAAGCTATGAGAATGGCAGGCCAACCCATTTGTGGACTGGTGCAATAGCAACAAGTAAGAGGTTCTAGTCGGGAGCTCCCGACTAGGGCATACCCTGAACCCTCTTATTCCAACAGGCGATAGGTATAAAATGAAAGACACTTAATATATATATATACTATTCTAGAAGCTACATGTCAAGTTTGGTGACTCTAGCTCATATTATTTGCCGAAATTGCTCAAATAACAGGATTTCGATATCGATTACTTGGAAACGCGGCAAGTTATCGAATATAGTTATAGGTTCTGAGATCCTTGCGTTCATACATACGGACAGACCGACAGACGGGCGGACAGACAGACGGACAGACGGACATGGCTAGATCGACTCGGCTTTTGATGCTGATCAAGAATATATATACTTTATGGGATCGGAGATGCTTCCTTCTGCCTGTTACATACATTTGCACAAATACATTATACCCTTTTTACCCATTTTCAATGGGTTCAGGGTATAACAACTGGCTGTACTAACGCATTAATCGCCGATGCAAGTGTCACAAGTGTCGCCAGCTCAAGGTGAAGTGCATCGCTCAACCGTATTTTGCTTGTTTGCACACTTGTTTGTTGCCTGCTTGTCAGTCTTTATGAGCGAATACCCTTTTAGTCGCGATTAAGGTCGCCACGCTGCTGTATTTGCATTTTAAGAGTGTTAATCAATATTTAATTGTGCACTTTTAAGCGCGACCAACGAAGTAGTATGATTATCAATTTCACTTAAAGATTTCGAGACATATATACGTATGTATAATGCGTACACTTGTATATACATATATAGCCGCGACGCACATATATCATATATAGTATAAATACGAATATGTACATGGGAATACGAAAATGCAAAGTGCCAAGTAAATGTATTTGTAAGTATGTATGTACAGATAAATGAATATGTGTACAATTCTTACCATCGGAAAATTTCCATTATGACAAAATTATCGTACGCTTATGGGACAACTTTAAAAAGTAAAAATATAATACTTTGATTAAACATCTTCTCTATTTATACTGTTATTCATAGAGATCCCAACAGAATGCGAAACGCGTGTCAAATATATTTGTTCTTATTTTCTACTGCCCGGCGCCGAACGAGTGAAGGCGAATGAAAATGAAAAGCAAAACAAAGCCCGATAAACCGAAGCGTATCCCAAAATAAAGACAAATAATGTGCTTTAAACTGTATCGAATACATTTACTTTTCATAAAATTTATTAATAAATTTTGTTAATTTAGGTCGTTGATATTACAATTGATATTATACATGTATTAATATGTTTATTCGTACTGAAATTCAACATTACATTATTTAAAAGTTTGTTTGGCAAATTGTATACAATAACATCGGATAGAGTATGTGCTCTATGTATATATATATCTATGTGTATATACGGTAAGCATGTGTACATACATACATACATACATACATGTTTATAACTTTAATGACTTTTAATCTGCAAATGCGTTAACTAGGGCATCTTCTATATGCCCATCTTCTTAACATCAAGCGAATTAAATAAAAAATAAAACACTTTATATATGTATATATAAGTATATTGTACAGTCACAAAAATCAAAATATAAAATAAAAATCATGCAGCATATAAATTAAAATACGTATTATATAAATTATAAAAAATAGAAGGTTTTTATTTAAACATAACTTTTAAACATAATTATGGCCGAACGTAATTTCACTTTTATTTCAGTTATATTATTTCTTTCATCTCTCTTGCTTTATTTACTTAAATGCTAGCCACATACATATAACCTCTTCTTCTATCTCATCTGTCTTTTTATACACAAGCAAAATATTTCTTGATTTTACCCAAATCGAATTGTTCAGATTGACCGCCCACATGCTACAATTTCAACTATGTATATACATCTTTGAAAATTTAACGCCAACTACTTATTAACACAAAAGACGCCTGCTGCCAATGATTTATTCATTTAGTAGGCACGTACGTACTAGTGCGCCACAGACGGCGTAAGGGTCACAGTTGGAACTGGGACGTCGATCCTCAAAGTAGCCCTTGCCAGCCGTCGCCACGCCACGCGGCACCCGTACACTGACGGCACGGTTAGCCACGCCCCATGAAAACTTATCGATGCTAGAAGTCTCCAATCGGCCGACCAGACGACGCTCGTTATCCTTGCCCTCCTTGGGGTCGTAGGCCTTGATGTGGCGCTGATGCTGTTTGCTCAGCTTCTCTATGGCCTCCTCGATGGCCTTCATGCCGCCATCGGCACGCATTGCCTTTGTGGAGAAATTTGTGTGTGCACCTGCACCGTTCCACTGACCCTCCATTGGCTTTGGATCGAAAGTAACGACAACGCCGTACTCCTCAGCTATACGCTGCAGGATGTACCGCGACACCCAGAGATCATCGCTAGCTTTCATGCCGTTGCTGGGCCCCACCTGGTACTCCCACTGTGCCGGCATTACCTCAGCGTTAGTGCCGGCAAAGTCAATTCCAGCGTAAAGGCAGGCTATAGCGTGAGCTTCGACGAGATCGCGGGCATATACCCGGTCGGCTCCCACACCACAGTAGTAGGGACCCTGTGGTGCCGGAAAGCCGTTGTCGGGCCAACCAAAGGGACGCCCATCCACGTCGAGCAACGTGTATTCCTGCTCAATACCAAACCAGGGCTCCTGGTCACCAATTTTGTTCACTGCATCCTGAAAGGCGGCGCGCTTATTTGAGGGCGTTGGCTTTCCGTCGGCACTATAGGTGTCACACATGACGATAACGTCGTTTTTGCCTGGCTTAAACGGATCGCGATAGACTGCTCTGGGCTTGAGCGTTGTGTCCGAGTTTTCACCCTGTGCCTGATAAGTAGAGCTGCCGTCATACTGCCAGTCGGGAAGATCCTCCACCGAACTGGGCACTTTATCAAGGACACGATCCTTAAGACGAATATGCTCGCCTGTCCCATCGATCCACAGATATGTAGCTTGCACTCGATTTGCAGGTGTTTCAAGGTTTCGATAACGCTGGAGAATGCTCTTGTCCAGCGCCGTGTTGGGCGAGTTGATTAGAAACTGAGCCTTGGCGACGTTCGAGGTGCGCATCAGGCGCAACTGCTGGGCTGCGGGGGCGGCCAGCTCCTTTTTCAGGAAGAGTCCAGCGACACGGAATGCCATAGCGGTGCTTGGGTATGAGTTAAGAAAAGGATACATTTACTTTTGAACTGAGGTTATCTGAGAGCACTGTGTGTTTGTATGTATATGCGTATACAGAAAGTTCAAGGATAATGGATGTGAAGTACTTGCGCAAGAGATGTCATCTCAATGTTAAATTTCACATTTGATTTCTCTGAACTTGTATTTAACTTCTTTTGATATGCACAAGTTTTTGCTCAAACTTTATACACTCATACGTATTCATGTTTGCACGTATGTATGTATATGTATTACAGTTGCATTTACTTTTGTTTCGCTCAACTTACATTTACACTAATTGCACTATACTGTTATATGTATATATGTATGTATTATATTTTTTTTATTAATTTTGTTCTCCTCTTGGTAGCCTTCGCGGAACTTGCGCGCTGTTTTATCAGTTTGCGGAGCGACTGCTTGGGACGCCCAACCTATACGAAGTTAGGAAGGTTTGTGAATACAATTCACGACACAACATTCACTTTTCTCGTTTGGCTCGCCAGTCTCGATTTTTCTTTATCGCATTTTCAGCCGACGGCGCGACGAAGGCAGCAGCAGCAGCAGCAGCAGCAGAGGCATCGGCAGTGTCGACGCGTCCTACAGTGATACCAACGCATGCACAGCCCATAGGCACACACATGGGCAGAAGAGCGAGACAGAAAAAACGAGGGGAAGAGAGACAGAAGTGGGCGCCCACATGCAAGCGCTATCACTGCCTCTGAGAGCAAGTGAGTGACACTAACGACGCATTAAGACCGCCAGACTAATGTTTCTTTAACGAATACGATAATATCGTTCAGTTTTTGTGGTTGCATTACTAAGTATTAAGATTTATTTAAATACTTTGGTTGGGTCCTTTGTGAGTCATCAAATAATTACATAACTGCTTATTATTATTTTTGTTTTACTTTTAATATATTTTTTTTCATATTTCGCGCGCTCACTGTAGAAACTAGTCTGGAGAAACCAAAAATGTAAACAACAAGAGAGCAACAATATGCTTGGTGTTCACAATGCGCAGACTCTCGCTCATTGTCTGCCCCAATTCAACAGCGAAATAACTAACCAGACACCCAAATTCCCTTATTTATCAGGGCAGTATCGCTATCAGGTTGTTTGACCTCCACCAAGCTATAAACATTGTTTCGGGTCATACAACTGCAACAGGCCAATAATTGCCTGCTGATATTTGGTATGGCACATGCGCTCTTTTAAATAGAGAAAGACCCATGTCTCTTCGCACTGCTGGTACAAAGTCCATTATCTGTTTTTTTTTTTTCCCCTGATACATATTAGTGCTGTGCGTGCCAACATACAAAATTTTAAATGTGCAGATGTATGTACATATATAAATATATGCATCTGTATGTTCTTGTTAAGCACACCGGCAGCTCTACCGGCTCTTCATGTTGTGTTTCCTGGTATGTAAAACTGTAAACTCTGTATGTTAAGAACTTTCACAATTATCCACAGTCAACACTCGCAAAGTGAAACCAGTACGGATTAAAGTGTTTTTATCTTTATAAAACCATTTCTTTACGACGAAGAAACAGTACAGTTTATACATACATACATATGTATATGCACGAAGAGCATTTCAAAGCTTTTATGCCAAAGAAATCCATTTTTGTTTTCAGCCTAAATTTCTACTTTTCATTTCAGTCAATTTTTTTCTAAAATAATTTTTTGTGTCCGCCTATAAGTAGGCAAAGTTTAAGCACTCTTCAAGTATTTAAGTTGTTTTTCCTATATAAAACACCTATATAAAAAGATTACATATACCTATACAAATGCCCGAAAATCAAGCCATTGCGATTGACCGAACTTAGCCAACCAGCTTCCTTGGCTTTTGCCAAGCCAGCGGAGGTTTCTAGCAGAAAATCTATTGCTGTACATTGTTTATATGTAATCGTTACATATAGCTGTACATTGTTTATATGTAATCGTTGCCTACATACATACATACATAGATATGTAAAAGCATGTTTTTTGTTGCCTTACTTGTATATTCGGTACATTGTGCGCTTGACGTAATTTTGGCTAAGCTTTAAGTTGGTAGTGCACACAGACTAAGGCGCTTTCTTCTGTATGTATTAGTACGGTTTTCCACCATACCGTGCGAAAGTGTGAGTGCTTGCAACTGCTGCACAGTTCGTAGTCACTCGCACAATGCGTTTCCAGTTGTGTGGCATCGTTTCCAGTGGCTGTCGGCTTGAAGTTTTCTTTCGCAAGATACAAAATAAGTTAGGGCTGTTAAAAAGTGCAGAGATTTGTTAATCAATTGCGACTTAAGATACTTGACAATTTTTACATCAAGTACATAAGCGCAAACAGCAACCAAAAACTGGAGACGAGTATAAAAATTGGATTTGGCACTTTGATTGGAATTGCCACTTGTTGCTTCAAGGGTCTCATAGCTACTTATGACAATGAAATACTTGGATACGATGTACATTTACAATGTACTCTAAATTGATTCGTTTTGTAAAGTAGGCAATAGAGAAATCATTATCGACAAAACTATGGATATTAATAGCTGGGAACAGTTTTTGGAAAATAATAACTTGTGAGTAATTATCTGTCTAGTCATACAATAACATGTAATTTTTTTTTTAATTATACGTATAATATAATACATATTTACGTCGCCTTGACTTATTTAAGTTGCGTGGCGGCAAGAATAAAACCCTGCATTTATATTATTTTTAAAAATACTGATTTACTTAAGCCCTATTTAAGTTTGATAATATCACATTGGGAAACGAACGCAATGTCATCACAATAGGAAACAATATTTAGTTCGTAGAAAACTCAGTACTTTGCATAACTGGAAATACCAATTGCTCACCAGCTTTTCATTTGTATGGACTCTGTACGAATAACACGAATAGATACAAATCTAGCGTCGAATATGGTTGAGCTTGGAAAATTGTTGTCATGGAAGTCTTAACAAGAGAAACCGGTTTGTTTCAGTTGCATTTTGCAATAACTGCACCGCAAAATATCATCGGACTATTTCATATATCGAGCAATGCACAAATTTTAAAATTTATGGAATTCTCATAAAATTTGCACTTTCCCTGTATGCAAGTTGATTAAATCAAGTTAATTTCTGATAACCCTAAAACTATAAAATGTATCTTTCAAAAATGTGTCTTGCATGTAAATGCATCCCGTCTAACTTGTTTATATAAACAAATTTTAAAAGGAAATGGTAACCAAATAGTATATATGTATTTAAGAATATTCAGTAAGAGCAAAAATAAATATAATTAAACGCCTGATTTTCGCTGGACTTGAAAAAAACGTATAAATTATAGCTTCTTAGTTACTACAACTATAATTGTTACCATATAACAGTCATTAAATAATGATACCATAAATAGCTAACTATTTACCTCTACTGTATCCAATTACCAATTATCAAACTCAGCACATTATGGAATGAAACTTGTTGGTAACTGCACAGATGATAAAAAAAAAGCAAAGTCCATTACTGGCGTTTGCTATTATGTGACAGCACATACATATACATATGTATTACGTATTAGATCAAGATAGAGCGCTATATTTTCTTGTTAGTCAAATAACTGCTGCGATCTTTATAGTTATCTGATTTCAACAGCTAAGTGATTCTATTTCATAGAAACAGTTAGCTTAATGAGTAATTATCCACCGTTGAAGAGCCAAACTTGTATTAACTGAAAGACGCGGACTTTGCTCATAAGTGATAAGGAACTTCCATGTCGTACAACACAAAGTTAAAAAAAAAAACGTCGATTTTGTATCAAATATAAAGTTATCAGCGTCCAAGCATGTGTATATATTATCACGCTATATATATATATATATATAACTGTATACATAGTTATCTCGGTATACCTATGTTCGAAACGTGTAATAAATTTTTATAGAGTTTAGTTGATAACCGAACTGAATAATCTACAATTTACCAGCCGTCACAGCAATTTCTAATATAGAGAACTCTGGCAAAACATATGATTTGACTCGAAGTTAAACATGTCTACGTTTTTATCAATTAAATTAAACAATGCCTCGAACTGTCTATACATAGATACAAATTTGTACATTTTCTAGTCTTGGATGTACATAGTACACATATTTGTGAGCCTACCTTAGAGATTTATATACATACATCTGTATGTACATTTCTATATCGGCATAATTAAGTAAAATGTGCTTTATTAATCACATAAATACTTGTCCTATAAAAAGATGGGTATTAACAGTTAAAAAGTTTTCCAAAAAACATAAACAATAAAGCCATAAAATATAAAATACTCATATGTTCCTACAGCTGTATATATACACATGTACATGAGTATATCTATATACATAAATGATAGGGTTTTATTTATATGGCATGAAAAAAATAAAGCAATGTATACAAATGCTCGGAGAACCGATCAATTCAGCGATGAGAATTTTCCACACGCGCAATGACTGGCTCTCATAAAACCGAGAGTAGAACAACTCTGACTGACTATTGCCATCGCGCTCCCGCCCCAAGCTAAAGCATTGGCGTAAGCAGTGGAGCTGCCCCGACTGGATGAGTCGTTGCTGTGTGCAGCTGCAGCTGTGGTGGTGAGTGCTCAGAGTCGCTCGCATTTTGGCTTTGTTCCATTACGTCGACTGCGAAACATTCAGTTGCGATCGCGGCGTGAGCGCGTTAGGTACTAGAAATTCGAGAAGCAGAAGTTATTTTCACAAACGGGTGGAAAATTTTCTATAGAGCGACCCCCATGTTGATGGTGGTTGAAACGCAAAAGAGCAGCAGGGCCGTTTAAAGAACCCTTTGCAATAGTGGTGCAAGAATATAAAATTGAAATTATTTTTATCAAAGGCTATAAGCACAAAAATTATTATAAACACACCAAAAAATAGAATTTCGGTTTAACGAATAAAAGTGCTACGTGAGACTGCGATTTGCAGTTTCAAGAAAATTATACATACATAGTTCTTGGTTAACCAAAAACTCGTCAAGATGGTAACGAACGAAAATAAAAATCTATTAAACGATAACAGATTGGGCGTTAGCGGAAATGGAGGCGCTGGACAACTTAAAGCCCAAATCGTGCCCGCCCAGCCAAAGACTCTGCAGCATTTACCGAAGCGACCACCCGTGGATTTGGCGTTCCACAATTTGACATATCGCGTCAAGGAAGGAAACCGAAGCAGTAAGTACTCATCCAGACTCAATGCACCGAAGATTACCATTGACATTCAACAGTGTTGCGCTCATACAGTCAGAAGAGTCACAGTCGTCGTTGTAGCGCTACCAAAAACAAAAGGGTATAATGAGCAGTACTCTGGTGCAGCTGTTTTGCTTGTTGCCTCTGTTATTCTCAGTAATTGCAATCCACGTTTATTCACTGGCCTCTAGGTGGCTTTAGATTTTATTATGCGCCGTCGACTCTCTGAGCACTTCAATCCAGTTTTGCTTTTGCTTTTGCTTTTCTGCTGCGCTCTGTGCTTATTTCTGGTTTCTTTGTTCTCATCTATATCAGCAGTTGTCCGGCAGCGTTGCCACATCGAGCTTCGCTGGGCAAAGTTTAATGGAACTTTGGACTTGGTTAGTCGTAGCGCTGGGTAATTACAATCCCCTTCCATTTAACATAAAGATAAAGTACCCTTTGCCCCACCATTGCTAGCTTCTCATATGAACCCAATGGCAATAACAGGCAAACTGCTGTGTTTTAGGGCACTCAACAAGTAGCTTCCAATGCGAATCGTGTCTGCCTCTTTCGGCCATATGCTATGTATGTACACACATATACTATGACATAAATATGTGTATGCCTGCATATATACATATAAATATATAGTAGCATGTGTACATAAGCCGGAGCTACGTTAGGGTGGGGGAGGCATGGTCATGAGCTTTTTGTTGTTAATGACTAGTGTTTCTGTAAATATGTTGACATGCTCGTCTCGCTGACAAGTTTGTTTTATTTACGCCAATCTAATTAATTGGATCTCCTAGTACATCGTCAGTCGTATGTGCATTAATCAATACATTTTGCTTAGTAAAACATCATTTATACGTAGCGCCTTTCAGGGCGCTGGGTGCAGCTGCTTTTGTTCTCAGGTAATCGTAAATCAATTGTGCCATATGCAAAGTATACAAATATTCATTTCGCTCGATTGAATTTTGCTGAAGGGAGCACTGGCCACAGACCGAGTCTTCCAATTCCCTGCCGTTGCTCTACTTTGAGGATGATAGTTCAATTGATTGAATGGGGCTATAATAGGCGCTGGACTAGGACTAGGCCAAAGGCCATTTTAAGTTCGATGTAAGCTTTGGAACGGTATGTCAGTCAGCATTATAAAAGCAATCTTTGAACTGCCACACTAAATTACTGGTCAACAAATGTTTAAAAAAAATACTTTTTTTAGCAGGTAGTACTTAATATATTTACCACCCATTAAATGCAAAGGTCAAGAAAGCAACTCATTGAAGGTTGTGTACGAACACACATGCCAGTATTTATAAATTCTTGACACACTAACTGAGCTCGAAAAATGTCTATGTACGACGCCGAGTGTTAACTGAAGATACTTGCTGAATGCTTGGCCAAATAATAACAATAAATTGCCGAAAATGGCGGGCGATGAGGCGAACGCATGCAAATTATACTATTTTAAAATAAACATTCAAAATTCTGTTCAATGTGTTCTTGAAGACCAATTGTTGATAGATTTGTTATAATTGCCCTTGAAGATGTTGCAGTTGCTTTTTATGATAAATACAGGCATATCTTTAGACTAGTGAGCGTAAGCTTATTAAAAATGAATATACATATTTTTATTAATTAACCTAACCTTAATGCTTGGCATTACTTCATCAAGCGTATCACTTAAGTACATATGTAGTACCAGTTTTTGAGCAGCTATAGCCGGCTGGCCGACTTTTCCACCTGTAATTTAAGGTAGTCCATTGCGAAAAAATTGCGTAATCGTAGTGGTTGTGTGGTCTTCTAACTGAAGACATTTACTGTCAAGGTTCAGATTGCTGAACTGTGAAACATTTCAACTGAGCTGTCAAAAGTAATGTTATGCATTATGACTCAAAGGTTATGGCAGTTAACTGCAGTTATACAAGTATTTAGTTAGGTTATCTTGAAATGCTTGTGAAGTTAAAAAAAATGGTATGTTTTGCTGTAACTAGGTAATTAAAACCATAATAAAAACCTGGAAACATTTTTAGATTAAACAATATTTATAGATACTGATAAAGATAAAGATAGATTCTCAAATTTCAATATTAGAAATATCAGTCAATCAATCAATCGATGAACTTAATCCGCCGAATACTACCAAATCAATTATAAAAGAACCTAGGTAAACTTTATAGCAAAGATGAAATAACAGATTATAGTTTTGGTACAAAACAAGTTTGGTAACATGTTTGAAACAACGCAACACAATACTAACCCGCATCAACAAGGCAATCAATTAACTCACAGAGTGTGCACATGCGCATATATATGCATGGGCTTTAATCAAGCAGCTTGCATCTGATTATTATTTAATTTGATCTTCTTAACAAATCGAATTTCAGTTTGCTCGATTTCGTTTTTGTTCGCTATTCAAATTGTATGTAATTGTCCGATATCTTGCACTATATGTATCTTTCACCTTCACATTCAACTACAAATAGATAGGCGTACGTTGTCATCGGCATTTATTCGTCTCAGTTATGGAGGGCAACAAAATAGACAAAGGCCATTGACCGCACAATTGCTGTTTATTGAAGTTTAAACGTTTTTCGTATTTCATATAAGACTCGACTTATTACTGTGTGTCTGAGCAATGCAACGGTCAGCTGTATAATATATTGAATATCAACTGCGGTGCAGTGTTATGTTAATTGTTCAATAATGTTGTTAAATAATCATTTACAAAAATTATCGTTTTAGATGCCAAAACCATTCTCAAAGGTGTCAGCGGCCGTTTGCGCTCGGGAGAGCTTACGGCCATTATGGGACCATCCGGCGCTGGAAAGAGTACATTGCTCAACATTTTGTCGGGCTACAAGTGAGTCTGCTAATTGATAGTCAGTTTAACATAACGTTCTTATCGGTTTTTTATTATGCACATATTTCAATTTTTAATTCATTAACATCTCAAATGAATATTCCAAATTATTGTGTTATATAACGAAGGACAACCTGGTGCATTCTTACACTAATAAGTTCGACAACATCAATATTTTATTGAAAATAAATTTATTCTTACGCATATAATTAATTTACGGACCCTATTTACTTTATAAGTGATAGCCGTGAAACAATATGACCGGCTCGCTCGATTGCGATAAGCTTATGTTTCCGGTATGTAATCGAAATAATTTTCTATTATCATTTCAAAAGCACATCTACAGGTATACATAATACATAAGTACATGTGGTTATTGATCTAAGCGCTTATACCAAATTCTACCACGTTGCTGAACTTTGGACCAACCTTGCACGTGTGTATGTACACACATGTACGTGTGTATATATGTACATATGTACATATGCAAGCATGTATGACCATATGGGTGCCTCACGTTTGCTTTCTTTATATGCGCGAATTGAATCACACAAGCGATTACTTCTACGTGGGCATACTTATTGTACTTGTAAACAAGTATTTTTTAAACACATACTACCTATATGTATACTTTATATATTTTTTTTACAATTTTGTATATTTTCAGAACTTCAAATATCGAGGGTAGCGTTACCATGAATGGTTCCGAACGAAATCTGAGCTTATTCCGTAAATTGTCCGCATACATAATGCAGGATAATCAACTGCACGGAAACTTAACTGTTCAGGAAGCGATGACAGTAGCAACAAATTTAAAGTTGAGCAAAAAGTTCACAAAAATGGAAAAGAATTCAATGGTAAATAAACAGCAAGTACATTCTACGGATTTAAATAACATGTCTTAGGCAGATATTTGGCATGGTCAATTAAAAATAGCTGGGCAAATGTTTAAATGTCAATAACAAATATAACAAAAAACAAGTAAGAGGTTCTAGTCGGGAGCTCCCGACTAGGGGATACCCTCAACCCTCTTCTTCCGACAGGCGATTGGTATAAAATGAAAGATACTTGATATACATATATGTACAATTCTAGAAGCTACATGTCAAGTTTGGTGACTCTAGCTCATATTATTTGCCGAAATTGCTGAAATAACAGGATTTTAATATCGATTTTTATCGATCACTTGAAAATGGGGCAAGTTATCGACTATCGGAAACAAACTCGATCGGCGCGGGGACTAGGAGGACCTACAGCTAAATTTTCAAGTCTCTAGCTCTTATAGGTTCTGAGATCCTTGCGTTCATACATACGGACGGACGGACGCACGGACGGACGGACAGACGGACAGTCAGACAGACAGACAGACAGACAGACAGACGGACATGGCTAGATCGACTCGGATATTGATGCTGATCAAGAATATATATACTTTATGGGGTCGGAGATGCTTCCTTCTGCCTGTTACAAACATTTGCACAAATACATAATACACCTTTTACCCATTTTCAATGGGTTCAGGGTATAAAAAAGTATGTATATCCCGTACCGATAAAAAGGGTTTTTTAAAAAATGTGCATCATATTGTAGTTTTTGAAGAAATAATTTTAATATATACTTTTATGAACACCCTTAATAACCGCGTCGATTGACTGTCCGTCTGTGTGTCTGCTTGTATTGGCGTCAAAATCGCAAATGTTAATTCGTAACCTTTTTATTTTGACCTATAGTTAACCTCCTGATTGTATACTCCCAGGCAACAGACTCGTTTTTATTTCTGCAAGCGACACTAAGCAAAAAATCAATTTTCTAATAAAAATGTATCATTTACAGATTGATGACATTCTTTTGACTCTAAGCTTGAGTGAGCATCGCAACACGATGACGCGCAACCTGTCAGGAGGGCAAAAGAAACGATTATCGATCGCACTTGAGCTGGTGAGCAATCCGCCGATTATGTTTTTCGATGAGCCCACTTCCGGACTGGACAGCTCGACATGTTTCCAATGCATTCATCTATTGAAAATGTTGGCTGCCGGCGGACGTACTGTCATCTGTACTATACATCAGCCATCCGCTCGACTATTCGAAATGTTTGATCAGCTTTACACGCTTGCCGATGGACAGTGCGTGTATCAAGGTAGCACTAAGCAACTGGTGCCTTTTCTATCCACGCTGAGCTTGGAGTGCCCCAGCTACCACAACCCAGCGAGCTACGTAATTGAGGTGTCGTGCGGAGAGCATGGTGATCACATACGCAAGCTGGTTGATGCCATTGACAATGGCAAGCGGGACATTCGCTCTTCGGCAGACTATGCTGGTATCAAGGCACGCAACGATTTGGTGAAAGTGCAAAATTTGAAAGCTATTTTGGATAAAAACGATCTGTCCAACGTTAGTGGCAGCAAGTACGAGGACAACTTAACTCTGAACAACGGTTTGCTGAATGGAATGGTCAACGACATTGTTAAGGAAACTAATGGTCTAGCAGCGCAAGCTGTGGTGACCACCAACGAGAAAGGCGATGCTATGATTGATGTCGAAAAGACAGACAATTGCACCGCCGCGCTACTTTCGGAGGAGATTCTGTCGCCCGAGCGCTATCCAACATCACAATTTCATCAGTTTTGGGTAGTTCTGAAGAGGACCTTGCTTTTCAGTTACCGTGACTGGGTAGGTCATAAAAATCATGCCAAAAGTCGCGTTCGTTAATACCAAAGCTAACTGTTTGCTCTTCTTTCAGACTTTAATGTACTTGCGCTTATTTGCCCACCTCCTGGTTGGTTTTCTAATTGGAGCTCTGTACTATGACATTGGTAACGATGGCGCTAAGGTACTAAGTAATTTGGGCTTTCTGTTTTTCAACATGTTGTTCTTGATGTACACATCTATGACCATAACGATTTTGTCATGTAAGTCTTTCATCTCTCAAGTAATGTAAAATTGTAATCACAATATTTAACATTCACAGTCCCTCTTGAAATGCCGGTATTGCTAAAGGAGAACTTTAATCGCTGGTATTCTCTGAAGTCATATTATTTAGCTATATCAGTTGCAGATCTACCATTCCAGGTATATATTTTTGTTAAATATTTTTTTGGACTTATAACATTATCCTATTCAAATTTATTTCAGGCTATTTTCTGTGTCATCTACGTATCAATAGTATACTACTTTACCTCACAGCCCTGGGAACTTTTCCGTTTCTCCATGTTCTTATCAGCTTGCCTTCTAATTTCGTTCGTGGCCCAGTCTGTTGGCCTGGTCGTCGGCGCTGCAATGAACGTACAAAACGGTGTCTTCCTGGCGCCTGTTATGTCGGTACCATTCCTACTCTTTTCTGGGTTCTTTGTTTCGTTCGACGCAATACCAGTTTATTTACGCTGGATCACATACCTTTCATATATACGTTACGGTTTCGAGGGTACAGCTTTGGCCACCTATGGCTATGGACGTGAGAAACTAAAGTGCTTCCAAACGTATTGTCATTTTAAATCGCCCCTGACCACATTGGAGGAGTTGGACATGGTCAAGGCGAATTTCACACTTGATATTGTTGCGCTAGTTGTAATTTTTGTAGTTCTGCGGGTTTCGGCCTATCTCTTCTTACGCTGGAAGCTTAAGACTACTCGCTAACTATTTAAATATATTGTTGTGTTTGGGTTTAAAAGCTTTCTGTGTGTCTACCCCAATGTATCTATTAATATATCACTAATTGATTTTAGATCCCCGAAACGTTCAGTTTCTGTATAATAGTTTCAATAATACGTTGTATAGTCAACATCTTTAGCTTAAGTGTGATGGGACCACAAATAAAGGTTTCACTGTGATCTGTATTTCAGCTCCAGATATAACATACAAATTTTAACAATATAGAGAAAAAAAACAGCAACTATAAAATGAGTAAAAGACCCAACGGCGAAAAATTTTTGGGGTTTGGTAAAGTGAATTATAAATCAAAATTTTGGGATACTACAACGTATGGTTTGTAAATAATACCACACACAAATATGAAAAACCTTCAAAATACGAATCCTATAAAATGAAACAAATATTTTAAAGCCATTTTTTCACGAACAAAATGTTATTTATAAATGTTATTAATACCTTTTGGAAATTGTATATTGAATATATTTTGTAATAAAGTTTAATGACATTTGAAGAAGAAGAAAAATGCCTACGCTTTTTTTGCAATCCTGAAAATTATCGAATTTATATTTCAATCTACTTATAAACAAAAACAGTGGAAATTTTTAATAAAAGCCTTCCCGGACTTCTATAATTTAATCGAAGCTAATACGATGTGTAGCCTAACACTATTTTGGTCGAAGATTGATTATACAATATAAAATTATTTAAGAATATAACATTTGTTTTTCAAAAACTCGCAAAATTTCTTCTAAGTGTCCACAGTTATATTTGGATTAAATGGAAAAATAAAATCGTTTAAAATTGATTATATATTTCTAGCATTCAGATGAATGTATTTTAACAGCGATTCTTGGTTTCTTATATTACTGTCAAATTTTATGCCAAAATATGACAACAAAAATTGGCAAGTGGGTTTAAAAACCACATTACCTGAAATCGGCAATAACTTGGATAAAACTAACATCTCATATTGATGCGACTGAGTATATATATAAAGTGTTGTTGCAGTTCCTCGCAAGTGTCATCCAAAGATTAAAAAAAAAGATGCTTGATATTTTGCTCTGCCTAAATTTCAAACTCTTACAAGTTTATCAAAACTAAACCTATAGATTAGTTATGTCCCTGAATTTGAAAAAAAAAAATATCAATATTTTTAATTTTTTAGAAAAAAAAAATAAAGCTACAACATTTTCTTTAGATAAAACCAGACATCTTTTTGTTTAACCGACTGCAAATATTAAAAAAAAGTCAAAATAAAAAGTAATATTACAAACAAAAAAAATTAACTTGTTAAGCTCCCAAATCCATTTAAAGAACCGTCAAGTCTTTGAACGCTAACAAATTGGTCAAAAGTGAATCGATTTACATTGCTCATGGTGTTTCTTCTAAATTAGTATAATGTTAGGTTTTCTAGAGGCAGGTATGGCGGGTTTGGCTCGGTTTGGTTAAGACGGCAATGTGACAGGCCTATATACATATATGCAATCTGTATGGATAGATAGTTACTGCTGTGTTTATGCGGTTATAAAAATGTATAAAAACGGCAACATGCTGAATTGTTGCGACTGGTTGTCTGCTGGTCGGCTCTTTTAAACAACTGCATATGTGTTCTGTTGCTCGATATCTGTTGCGAAATATTTTTGCAATCTTAATAAAATTGGTTACCAATTTATTTGGATTTTTTCGATCCAGTTTTCTTTTTTTTTTTAGTTATTCAAGGGTGAAGTAAAATATTGGTTAAGAAAAGACTAGAAATAGCGCCGGTAAGTAAAACGGGGATTGTTTACTCCAGGCACGGCCATTCTCAGTTTATCTCTCGGTATAGCAACTTGTACCCGTTTGGTTTTGCCGCCATTTCCAAGTTGCTTGGCAACCGCTTTTTGAATGTTGCCAAACAAAGCTGGAAACACGATGAGTCGACAGTAAGAGCGAGACCAACAGGAACAAGTAATCCGGACTAATCAACTTAAAGATACTCTGTGTAATGTTAGCACACATTCGGTATCACTTGTGTGTGCCAGTTTTATATACATATATTCGGACAAACCAAGATACTAGCAATAATCTTTCGATCAACTTTATTATTTATTATATGATTGCTTTTATTTAGAGTCCCGCGGTATATTTAGTTTAAAATATTATTGACCTTTGATTAGATTGCTTGAATATGAAATTTAGGATCTAGTCTAAAGAACGTCTAGTAGGTTAATGATCAACTTTTAACGTTTCCATTTCCATGTACAGAAATACTTTGTACTGTCGGTGAAATCTTTTTTGTCCATTGTTAAACTTATACTGTTATTTTCAGAAACAGGGTATAAAGGAGGGCAACACCTTTCTAACAACATCATTAATTTTCAGTTGTAAACTACGAAACATATTGTGGTAGGTCGCACTTAAAAAAGCGCTGATCGAGAAAAGAACACAAAAGCAAGGCGAACTTAAAAAACATTTCAAGTACTGCAGATCAGACTACTGAGATTAGAGATAAAGATTGCTGCCATGTTCATTCCCATGCAAGGTTTCTTGAAGCCAGATCCTGAAAAGTGACCATTCACGTTTAGCTAAAAATAGACTGGATACCCAACTGTAAAAAAATGTAAGACTGTTCTCTCCTCCTAGAAGAATTCTTTTAGTATTTTCTTTGTCTGCTGCGCATTTTGTAGCATTGCGTGCTCTCATATTGAGTGCGCAACACGCTTTAGTGTGCGTGCAATACAAATGCATTTTTACACATGCATGCATGTGTGTGTACAGACGTCAATGTGTGCGTGTACTAGTGTGCTTGCCTGTCAGCCCGCTGCCGCTGCCACTCTATCATTCTTCCTTCATTTGTTTTCAGTACATTTTCGTTTCTCGGTGCAACAAGTCGTTGCTGTCGCCGCCGTTGTCGTCGTTGTCGTTGTCGTCGTTGTTGCATGCATACATATGTCTGTATATATGTATGTACATCACGCCCGCTACACTAATGCTAAGAGAGTGAAAACCCACAGCAATAACATATACATATACACATTCCCAAATAGAAAGTGGAGTAAGTGCAGTGCGGTTTTAAGCCTTCGCCGGCAAACTTTGTTATATCTAAGTAAAATAGCACTCACGGGTTCACCGCATTTTAAATCCGTTCAATGAACCTGCCAGTCAACGACGTACATAAATCATTTGTCGTTGTAACAGTATGTACATATACATATTCATACAATTGTATACTACGGAATTTGCACCATTTGTTCCTATGCATATACATATATAGAATAAAATAGTTTTATATGCAAATGTGTAAAAAGTAAACATGATTTTATTATTTGAAATGCATATCAGTTAGCAGGTAAATGGTTGCACCCATAATCAGAGAATACAAAAATATTTATTGAGAATCCGAAGGGATGGTCAACACTCCCCGGTTCACTGAATATGCATGCACCATTAGTCACACTGTGATTAATCAAAATATAATGAAAATAACAAAATACTTAACAATTGTCAACTTGCCAGAGGGTATTTCGATTAGTACGCTTTAAATACGCTTTAAAATTATATGAATATGGATGTAATAGGTAAGTGTATGGGACAGTGCAATGGTCAGGCCCTTAATTGAATTCCAATCGACTTTGCATTGTAATACATATGTACATTATTTGGAACATCGCCAAATTGCCGGCACATATGTACATACTATATTGTTTGATTTGGGTTATGTGTACAGTTTGTTATCAAAAAGTACAGATAAACTAATTAAATAAGTTAAAGTAATAAGTACGCATTGTGCACCCGACAAATACAAAGCTTGCGGTACCAGTTAGTGCCACAGATCTGTATACAATTTCCGATGCAGATAAATTCGGTTTGATAACTGATGCTACTCCTATTTTGAAATGGCCCCACACAGCTTATCTGAAGCTCGCACAGCGTAACGTGATGATTGCAAAGCTCTAAGCAAGTACTCGTTCATTTTTTGTTTCGATGCGCGAATTGAATCACACTCACTAGAAAGTTCCGACCAGCGATCGCCCGTTTGCATATGCCGCCAGACATAATCAGATAGTTGCTGTCGGACCGTCAGATGGCCGCATACAACTGAAATCAATTGGAAATTTGAATTCGTTATTCATGACGAGCTGACTAGAGCACAAAACTGATTTAACAAGCTCAGTTCAGTGAAATATTTGTTCGAAGAAAGCTTCTATGTGTCGCGACAGCGGGGCGAGAGAAATGATAATGAATGCTTCTGTCTAATTGAAGCGGAACACAAGATCAATTTAAGTTCCTCATATTTTTGGGTCGCTAGTAAGTGTTGAGCATTGAAACCGGACAGCTGATCCATATTAAAAGTATATGTATATATTTACTGTCAGAGTTGAAGTAAAGTAAATTATATGTTGTACTCAAATCGAAAAAAAACAAAACAACTCTGACTGAGCATGGTTCTTAAAAAACAACAAGATAGAGTAATTATACCTAATTATTTAATTTAAAAAAAAAATCACACAAATAAAACTCAGCACGACATCACAAAAATTAAATATTTCAGTTAGAAGACCGGGATGTGTAAATTCTGTATATTTGCTATTCTAGCGACTTTTGACTATTTAAGTTTATATGTTGTTCAAGCGCAACAGTGCTAATGTATGCATTAATAAATGATTGATCATTAGACACACTTACAAAAAATGAAAATTTGCTATTATTATCAAACAGTTCCCCATATAAACGATTAAATATTTATTCAAATCCAAGTGGTTGCAAAGGTAATGTGTGCCTCGAAATTACGCAAAGGTTATCTCATACCGGTTATATTGTTCATTTACAACCTGTCTACAAAATTAAACATAAGTTTTTGCAATCGTATACCTACCGTTTCTATAAGGAAATCCGTTCATATAAGAGTCGCAAATTTATCGTTCTAAATCTTACAGTTCGCCTGATGTTTTTTCCACATTTTTCCCACTGGGACAGTGTAATTTCCATTCAAATTAACTATTCCTTTTTAATTTCCATCACGTTTTTTAAGTCTACTAGAATGCAGTTTAATCAAAGCGTGCAGGGCGCCTCCAGCTCTCAAAGCGGCGGTAGTTCACTTAACTACAGCAGTGATATAAATGCCATTAGCGTCGAACTTCCTGAGCCAGATGATTATCAATCAGTTAACGGATTAAAGTATCTGCCTGCCTGGCCACAGGTTAACCTGGAGTTTTCCGGCCTTATCTACGAAGTGCCTGATCACGGAAATGGTAAGCCTATAATTAAGGCAATGGCCAATTTTATACTTAGTATTAGCTATTACAAATAGAATATTGATTCTCGTTTCAATAGGAGTAAACTTGTTTTTTATACCCTGCAACCATTGAAAATGGGTAAAAAGGGTATTATGTATTTGTGCAAATGTATGTCGAAGTATCTCCGACCCCATAAAGTATATATATTCTTAATCAGCATCAATAGCCGAGTCGATCTAGCCATGTCCGTCTGTCTGTCTGTCCGTCTGTCTGTCCGTCCGTCCGTCTGTCCGTATGTATGAACGCAAGAGACTTGAAATTTTAGCTGTAGGTCCTCCTAGTCCCCGCGCAGATCGAGTTTGTTTTCGATATTCGATAACTTGCCCCGTTTCCAAGTAATCGATAAAAATCGATATCGAAATCCTGTTTTTTGGGCAAATTCGGTAAATAATATGAGCTAGAGTCACCAAACTTGTCATGTAGCTTCTAGAATAGTATATATATATATTAAGTATCTTTCATTTTATACCTATCGCCTGTTGGAAGAAGAGGGTTCAGGGTATCCCCTAGTCGGGAGGTCCCGACTAGAACCTCATACTTGTTTCTCATTGTTCTTGACCTATAATTTTGTATTGTTTATTTCCCGTAGCCCACAAAACCAAGCAAATTTTACGCAACATTAATGGCGAATTCCGCTCTCACGAGCTAACCGCAATTATGGGGCCTTCCGGAGCAGGAAAAACAACACTATTAAATGCACTGGCAGGATTTGGGTAAGACATTAATAGTATTTAAACAAACCGACATGATCGCTAAGGTCCTAAGGTATTTTGCAGAGCTGTCAGTTTATCTGGTGAGATTCTGGTCAATAACAGTCCGCGCGACATGCGAATCTTTCGCAAGATGTCTCGGTACATTATGCAGGTATGGATCCTAACTTTAATCGGCGTAATAAATAAGAAATTTTCAAATGAATACCGCACAGACAGATGTTCTCGACCCGAAATTTACTGTAAGAGAGATGATGCTTTTAGCGGCAAACTTAAAACTGGGAAATGAATTAAAATTAGCCCAAAAACTTGAAGTGGTGAGCAGATTAACAATATTCGAACTTCTTCAGCTGTACGTTTCTCGTTTGCACATAGATTGATGAAATCTTGGGTATGTTGCGTTTAGCACGCGCCCAAAACACGAAGACTGAAAAAATTTCTGGCGGAGAGCGCAAACGGCTTTCGATCGCGCTAGAATTGGTGAACAACCCGCCTGTAATTTTTCTAGATGAGCCAACAACGTATGTTTTTTGTTATGTGTGAATTAATTTGTTTTACTAGTGTATTCGGCTTCTTGCAGTGGCCTGGACGATCTATCCAGCTCGCAATGCATAGCGCTTCTCAAAATGTTAGCAGCCGGCGGTCGGACTGTCATCTGCTCCATACATACGCCGTCCGCCAAGATTTTTGAAATGTTCGACAAGGTGTACGTACTCGCTGAGGGTCAGTGCATCTACCAAGGAAGTGGAGCCAACATTGTTCCATACATGAACCATCTAGGGCTGTACTGTCCGCTAACATACAATCCGGCTGACTTTATAATTGAAGTGGCGTGCCACGAGTACGGTAACAATTACCACGATCGCATGGTGGAAGCCGTGTGCAATGGCCGAGTCGTACGATGGATGCCACCAGGGGAAAATGGCAAAGAAACACCAACAAAATCGGATACAACTTCGGGTGCCTCCTCATACTATGAAATAGATCAGTTTGAGGAGGAAATTAATCCAAAGTTACTAACATCCAAGTCCACCTGGTGGATGCAGTACAAATTGCTGCTCAACCGCATAATGCTGCAGATGTGGCGAGACAATGTAAGTACAGAACGAATTTACAAATTACCCGATTTAAGTGAATATTATATCTTTTAGTCGTACATCAAACTGAAATTTTACATGAATATAATTCTGGCTTTAATCGTTGGCGGCATTTATACGGGAGTGGGAAGTCAAGCTTCAAAGGCTCTGTTTAACTTTGGCTTTATGTTCACCATTGTCATAGCCTATTTGTATCTGCCCATGATGCCGGTCTTGTTGCAATGTAAGTCAATATCTTTGCTGTTAAATTTTTAATGGTTGTTCGCACTTTCATCATTCCAGTTCCCACCGAAATCAAACTTCTAAAGCGTGAATATTTCAATCAGTGGTACCGATTAAGCTCTTACTATGCCGCCATGATTTCTGCCAAATTGCCTCTGATGTTCGTCTTGGCAGTCATTTATTTGGCAATTGTGTACTTAATGTCCAGCCAGCCGCTTGAATGGTTTCGATTCGCCATGCTCTTTACCATTGCATTTCTAACGGCTCTCACCTCAGACAGTTTTGGCCTACTGATATCCAGTAGGCTTAGTTTGGTGGTAAGTACCACGATAATTCCTATATCCCTGCTACAACTAACTCTTTATATATCTCCTATATTTAGAATGGCATGTTCATGGGACCAGTTCTTGCCGTTCCCCTTATTTTACTTTCCATATACGGCATGGGCTATGGTAAGGATACCTACATCTCGCCCCTCATGCGGTTTCTGATGTCGCTCAGCTTTCTACGCCATGGTCTAGAAGGCCTAGTCGCTGCTCTATATGACTATGGCAGGGGCGATACAATTTGTGAAGCCGAAGTTTTTTGTATGTTTAAGAAGTCGCAATTTTTATTGATATTTCTTGGATTTGAGAACATCAACTATTTTTGGTCCGTGAGCTGTTTACTTGGATTCTATGTGATCTTCACAGTTGCCGCATATATTATGCTACGCCAGAGGTTAAAAAAATCGGCAGCAAATCCGATGGTTACATATGTCTTGCGGCTTCTGACAGAACATTTTAATTTCACCTCGTATAATTATTAGATATAGCTTTGGGGAACAACTTTACATGCAATATGTTTATGTTTCAGCCATTTTTTTTAAATTAGTATATAGATATTCATATAAATTGAACAAAGTAGAGCTTGTGATTAGATTTAAGCGGCCTCCAGATGGTCAAATTCGAATTTGAATACTTCGTGCCAATGAAATGTTTTTATTTTTATGTTTTATTTTACAGCACATATATGTTTATTATGTACAACAGTCGAGGTACGTTTTGCGAATGTATATATATATATATATATATAAATAAATTAATTGATATATTAGGCAACGGCTTAAAATAAAGATAAGGGTAATTATTTTTAGGCAAAACAAAACTTACACGGAAATCACACGCGCACAACAATCCAGATTTTTATATTTAATTATTACGAGCAAAAACACGATCGGCAAATTCGTTAACGGACACTAAAATAATAGCGCAGGTATCAACCTACTTTTTGATCCTGCAACTATTTTCGATGAAATTTATTTGCCGCCTTTTTAGCATAATTTTCGGCATATAGGCGCAAAATTTTTGTGAGGCACAAAAAAAAACATGCAAAAAAAATTTACTTGCTTTTCAACAGGCACTGAAATCACACACGCGAATTCGCAAACGGACACTAAATTAATATACACACATTAAATTTAACACATTTTTCCTGCAACTATTTTCGATCATATTTATTGCCGCCTTTTTGGAGCAATTTTCGGGATAAAGGCGCGAAATTATTTTTAGGCAAAAAAAAAATGTACATGCTTACTTGTCGACAGGCTAAGCTCTCATTACACACACGCACAATTATTAACACGATTAGATCGAGCAAAAACACTATCTGTAAATTCGTAAAACGAGCACTAAATTAATATTACCCCGCGCAAGCCGCTTTATACACGTTGATGAAAATTTTATCCTGCAACTATTTTCGATCATTTTTACTGCCGCCTTTTTGGAACAATTTTCGTTTTACAATACTATTTTCGAAGACTTGCAATACTCATTGCAGCTTGTCGACAACCTAATTGCTCTGACACCCAACAGTCGTCAGCTGATTAATTTGAATTAGGAGTTTTGTATCGGTCAGACAATGGTCACACATATTCGACAACTCTACTACTATAAAAATGATTTTATTCTTGATTTACCCACTAATAACTTAGGGGTATAACATCTTCATTTCAGTGTAGGTTCGTATATATATATATAATATATATATATACAAATCACACCGTAGATCACAGCATATATAATTTACCTGTAATATATATATATATATATTATACGGAAAGCAGAATTTCTTTCAATCATTTTCTTATTATGCAGTTTTTGGTATAATCTAAAAAGTTGTAAGAAAACTGTGCCCTCATTGAAGTTTATGGGTAAATGTGTTTTAAAATTTATATATATTAATTTATACATAATTAAACACAATTTAAAACGTTTTACTTGTATTTTAAAAATATATTTTTGTAAAGGAAAATACAGCAAATACAAAACTTGGTAAGTCTAAGTAATGTACAATTAGGTTGTTTAAAAGATTGGTTAAATACCAACATCGACAAAAGACAACATAGCAATTTATAAACAAGTAAGAATGCTCTTTTCGATATATACAATACCCTGTGCCCGGGTCTGAACCATCTAAATGTATGACAATAATAACAGACTTGGCATTCAAAAACTATAATATTTTTTTTTTGAACATGGGAGATATCTCCCACTTCCTGTTGTATACAATTGCACCACAATATTAAGTCAATAGCCCGTTAAAGGGGCACAAGGTATTGCATTATTCAAAACATGAGAAAAGTTACTATTTATATTAATATTTTATACAAGTTTTGAAAACGGTTATGAAAAACAGCTCTGATGTGGTAGGTAACATATTGATCAAATAAAACAGAAGCTCTCAAATTGGTAATTGAGCTTGTTACTGACAGTAAGTTCATATATGCAGATATGACCCGTACAACTAAATTGTGTAAATTGCTGCATACACACAATGCGTATGAACTATAAAGAAAGGGTATTATAGATAAGAAATGAAAGCCTAAAAAGCTGCCAAGCCTATTGCTGGCGCCACTTACTCTTTTAAACTAAAAACTAAAAATTATGTTGCTGTTGTTTCTTTTAATGTCCTTAGTTTCTTAGCACACGGCGGCTGTGGCAACGACATTTCGGCATCTAGTCAATTGCTTTCCAAATGTTTTGCCTGCTCCCATGAGAAACCATCGCGACCAAAGTGGCCGTATGTGCTGGTGCGCTGGTAAATTGGTTGGCGCAGATTTAGGTCTCTGTGTAGTAGAAAGTGTGGAGTAGTTAAAAAAAACTGCATTCTGTTATATGTATTATGCACTTACTTGACAATCATGCCGGGTCGTAGGTCGAAGTTGCGCTTGATAATGTCCAGAAGTTCCTTTTGTGACTTGTGGGAGGTTCCGTAGTCAAAAACGGTTATGGAAAGCGGCTCTGCCAAACCAATGGCATACGAGACCTGCACCAAGCATCGCTTGCAGAGTCCGGCTTTTACCAGCGATTTAGCAACCCAGCGCGCTGCGTAAGCTGCTGACCTATCGACCTTTGTAAAATCCTTACCGGAAAATGCGCCACCACCATGTGCACCCCAGCCGCCATATGTATCCACTATGATTTTACGGCCGGTCAAACCAGCGTCACCCATTGGACCGCCAATGACAAACAGTCCACAGGGATTTATGTGCACAATGGTATTGGCATCAAAGTATTTGGCGGGAATGACAACTTTAACTACCTTTTCCATAACCTCCGAGCGAAGTGTGTCCAGCGCAATTTTATCCGAATGCTGCATTGATACAACTATAGTATGCACGCGCTTCGGCACAGCCGATCCCTGGTTAAAGAGATACTCGCAGGTGACTTGTGTCTTAGAATCTGGACGGGCCCACCAGAAGACATCCGAGCGTCGCAACTCGGCAATCTTTTCGTTTAGTTTATGTGCCAGCACGACCGTTAGTGGCATGCACTCCTCTGTCTCGTCGGTAGCATAGCCAAACATAATGCCCTGTGAACGATTAACATATTGCATTAATAATGCAATTGATTATATTACAATGAAAATAACAATAATCGTTAAACTTTAAGTTAGTACAAGTAAACACCATTTTTTTTTTTAAATGAAATGTTAAGAAGTAACATGGAAAACAAATTAGAGCATGAAAAAGCTGCAGTGACTATGACTGGAGATTTTGATATACCAAAGCAAGCCATATACAATATATGAGGATGTTAGTTAGTGGCTCATGAAAACTGAATATGAAAAACTCTATTTTATGTCATATACGAGTCCAATTTTGTCAAACAAGATAATGAATGTTTTCTTATGTTATGTGAGCAATTTTTGTTTGTATTGCAATTTTCTACAATGTCATATATTGCAATCATAAAATGATTTTAAATGTAGTTTTAGCAATGTACCTTAATATTAATTACACTTATAGCTTTTACATTAGTCACACATATAAAAAAAGAATAGAATATATGCAACATAAATTGTACATGTGACTATTACACTCTTTCCAAAAGAAATTATGAATCGATTATGATAAAATTTATGGCCTTATCTAGCTTATTGGAAAGGGTATATAAGCTCGGCCAGCCGAGCCTTGCATAATTTGTACTTGTTTGTAGTTCACACCTGGTCTCCGGCACCGATTTCTTCCTCAGGGCGATTAACATGCACACCAGCAGCAATTTCAGGCGATTGTTGATCCAATGCCAAGAGAACGTTGCATGTCTTATAATCGAAACCTTTTCGTTTTTCGTTTTATAAACCGTTTGCGAATTAAGTATTAAGGTATCAAATATGGTTAATGTGTGTCGTGTTTTTGTTTTATATGAAACGAAAGAGATAAAAAGTAGAGAGCGCAGCACAATTGAAAATACATAAGTAATGGTAAGTAATGTGTTTGTTATGATATATCCCCGTTAATATTACAAATTGTATTCTGTGTATAATTTATGTATATATATTTAAACAAACATGGCACATTCTGCTTAATATTCCACAAATGAGATATATGTTGGTTGCAGAACTGATTTGATTGTAACCACAGTTCACACCTTAGAAACTCCTTGAGATCGCAGGCATCGACAATTGAGGTCTGATTTGGTGGGATGTAGCATGCATTTGGTTTTAATGTGTTGTTCCTTTAGTTGCTTTTCGAAAACTTACTTATTGGAATACAATAAATGGATTTGGTTAAATGAGAATTTATGTAGTCAGCCCAATCGAAGTGAAATTGATATGCAGTTTCCCAGTAATCTTCATTAAACATATTTTTCTTTTGGCGGATAATAAGAATAATATTTTCGAAAAATATAATAAAATTCATTTTTTTAAAGACCTAATGTATCCTTTTAAATAATTAGATCAAGTTTATAGCTTGTTTGAAAACTATTATGAATATTTTACATTTATCTGGAATTTAAAAATGCAATCACACCTATTGTAGGAGAACGATAACAAGAGAATGAGTTTCGGGTTGGCCACGAAGCGAGCATAGTAAATATGAGAAACATACGATTTAGAATAACATTAAACGAAATGTAAACATAACAAACAAACGCACACTATTCGGCTTCACTTAGCGGATAATAACGGTACAGATATGCTTTGTTATACCTGATCACCAGCGCCGACATCCTCTTCTTCGCGATTAATGTGTACACCGTTGGCAATATCGGGTGATTGTTGTTCAATGGCAACGAGCAGGTTTAACGTCTTCCAATCGAAACCTTTTTGATTTTGAGTTGATTTTTATGGTATTTTTTTTTTAATATTGAATATTCACATATGCACATAAATACAGAAACAATGCATTGAGCAATGTTCCTGAGGCCCACCCACAAGAAAAAGATACTCTCAACTTCGAAGCAAAGCCAAGAAAACTTACCCTTCGAGGAGTCATCATAACCGATGTGTTGAACCGTCTCACGCACAACCTTTTGATAGTCAACCACTGCCTTGGATGTAATTTCACCGCAGAGCAGAATCATGCCAGTCTTTGCCACCGTTTCTATTTTTAAAAAATAATTTCAAATAAGATTCAGCAAGTCAAATTATGCAATGTCAGTGTTCTGACTACAAGTTATAGAAATCATAAGCGTTTGTTGTTTTACTACTAATGTCTATTGGCAAAATAAGCCCTGTAGGGCTGTCGATATTGCACATTTAGCACTGATTTCAACATTATGCGTTTAATAACTCACTGCCCAAGTAACTTGCATTTATTTCAATATTTTTTTATATTTACCACATGCCACTTTAGCGTTAGGATCTTGTCGTAGATGGGCATCTAAGATGGCATCACTAATTTGATCGCACATTTTGTCTAAAAAATATGATAAGAAAAGTAAATCAATCAATGCTGTTTTGTATATGTATGTTGTATATATGTATATGAGATAAGTATATACGAATACCCAGACAAAGGCACCGCCGAGTAGACTCGCGCCAGCTAAAATTGTCGGACAAAGCAGTTTATTTTCATTTTCATTTTGCGATTGACAGCGAAATTCTATGCCACGTAGGAATTTAGGGCTAAACATGAAGAAAGAAAAGCTACATGTGCTTGTAATAAAACGAGCTTGGTTTAATTTTACACTATGCCATATTTGACGGCGAATATTACTCAAGTAAACAATATTGATAAATCGCCAGGGAAGAAAAAGTGTTTAATCATTTAAATGGCGCATCGTTTTGGATTGGTTCAATAACATATATTATTCAAATACTAATCTACATTAATAAGTTTTTTTTTTTTTTTTTTAGCTGAGAGCTTTAGGCGCCCCTTTGTCTTTTTGGGTTCCGGGGATGCTGATAACCTCACTTCAGATCAGCGACTGTTTACTAGAATGACGATCAAAAAAAATGTCTGGTAGAAACCGCCTCATCATGTCCGGTGTATGTTGGATGATCAATTTGAGATGTGACAAATTTTACAATACCTAATTTATGTTGTCATTAATGTCAGCAAATACTTTCACAGCCGGGACAACGGTTAAAACTATTGATAGCATAGATAAAGTAGCGCATAAACCAATCCATCAATCAGCTAAACGTGCAATTCCCATCTTGTATTGATAACATACATTTCTCTTATCATATATGTAAATACATATGTATGTACATATGTATGTGCGTAGTCAATACGTACATCCCATTTAAACGAACTTAATTAGTTTCGAAAGCGGTTAGAGCAATCAATGTGTCGCACAAAAGGGTCGGTCGTCCTTATCGCTAGGCAATATTAATACTACTGTAATAGCATACTAATATAGCATGCAACGATTTATATGTACATATATATTAACTGGTATTTCATTTGCATTTCCGAGTATGTAAATTAGAAATACAAACTAAAATGCAATGCAAAAGAACCAATAAATATAGCGTTGTTAGAAAACCACGTGGTTCCAAATTTCGCTAATTTGATAAGCTTTGCAAATATAGTGTACGGCTGTTAAATAGCATGAATAAACCTCTGAAACCAGCAGGAAGACAAAATTCAATTATGTTGTACTTTAGTTTACGCATTTATGTATATGTATGTATGTATATGTGTATGTATTTCAGATGTAATTATGTTTTGTTGTGTTTATGTAAGTATGTATGAAAAAGTACGTACGCGATTGTTTTGATCGTCATTTGCCGAAAGAGAACCGGTAACTCAGAAGAGCAATAATCAGAAAAAGCACATGGTGCGCATGACGCACTCTGTGTTGTGCAAAGCAATCTATACAAACAGACATACATACGTACATGTATGTACGTTCTAACAAAAATACTGCTGTGCTTATGTATGAATGTAAATTTAACACGTTGCCGGGGCAGCCTCTGTAGCAACAGCAGCACTTCGGACCAAAAATGAGCGACCAGCTGGTAGTTGGTGGGCAAATGATGAAGGTTTACATACATACGTACGACAAATATGTTTAGATAGTTTTGCAAGTATGAATTTGAAACACAAATGGTTATATTAACATATGTGTGTTGTATATGAGCACCTAAAACCAAGGCTTGGATCGTTAGTAACATATTACTTGTTTGGTATAAGTATATAACATAGAGCTGGTCACACTAACCAATTGCTATTGCTAGTCTGCTGAGTAAACAAGCACGTTTTTCGATCGAATTTTCTACCTACTAAAGCTCATTATATTGAAAAATAATAAAAATTATTAGCATCAAACATTGTAGCTGCAAAGCAAAGCGCTTGACTGGTCAAACAATTGTAATAACACTACCACCATTTTATCAAAACTTGATAAACCCATGTATAATTGTATGTACATACAATTATGCCTTAAATTGTACCGAAATGTGAATATGTTCTGCAGGAGGTACATAAGTATGTACGTACAAATATGTGCATATGTATATGTTATTGTGCATGCCCGCACTGTGTGATGCAATAAGGAGGTCGGAATGGTTAGCTGGCGTCGCGTCTCGATAGCGATTTGAATACACTGCAGCTAATTTGGGCCTGCAAATTTATTGATGTGTGTGTGTATATGCACTTACCTGGATGTCCCTCGCCCACGGATTCGGAAGTAAATAGGAAAGTTTGTCCATCTTCCATGTCGTAGGAATTGCCATTGCCATTGCTACCATTGAAGCCGTTGGCGCTGGTAGTGGTGTGTCCATTGGTCTTTTGCGGCATTTTGAATGTGGCTTGTTAATTAGGTGATACTTTGTCAAGTGAATAAAGTTGATACTGTATAAAACAAAATAGTCGTTATTTATATGAGAGAAATTGATTTTCCCAAAACTATCACGAACAACAAATCTAATGCCAATTGTATACCGCTGCTTGGTGTCCGAGTATTTGCCATTTCTTACGAATATTTTTTTACATATTCTAGTTGTAGACTATATTATTGTTATTTTTATATAATCAGCAAACGCATTTTACGGTTTATGCTGTGTTTGATGGCAAAGTCACGCACACACGCCACAGCAGCTATACATACTTATGTACATACATGTATAAATGTATGAATAAACATACACACCGACAAGCAAGAACTGTTCAATGAAAGTGTATTTAACTGGCTTTCTATGTTTTTTAAAAGAATAGAATTAGAATAAATGATGCAGCCTCTGTGGGCAGTAAGTTGCACTGATTTTTCTTATATTTTAGCCGACGGGCAATCAAATTAGCGCAACTATAACGCACGTCCTATCTCCGTGACGGTATGGTAGAAAAAGAGCGCACACTTTTCGCCAGCTATAGAATTTATAGCCATGAAGTGGGAGCGAACAACGATGGCGGCGCCGTGTGAGAGCGAAGATTCTCTCTGTCCCTCACAGTGGTAACATGTATATATGTATGTAAATATGTATGTAGCTTGTTTTGGCGCTCCTATTTGTAGCTGCTGCCACACAACTTTCCTACCGTTCTTATGCTAACTCAAAAGAGCATCTCCACGTTTTTTCACGGCTGTTCGTAAAAACAGCTGTTTCGCACTGCCGTGGGTGGCTTAGCGTTGCCACTCTGTTTATGTATTTTTAAAAACAGAACAACAAAATATACTATTTTAATAAGCCAGAACTTACGTCGTAATTTTACTGTTAAGAATTGCAATTTGTTATAACTTTTTACTGTTGACAATTGCTCGAACAGCTTCTAACTGTGAATTTTTAAGGAAATTGAATGTATTTATAAAAATTTGTGGCTCAATCCGAAAAGATGATTAGGCGAAATTAAGGGCTTATCATTATTAAAGCACAAATGGGTTGATGAAATATTAAAACACCCTGGGTAGTTGCTTTAACTTTACATAAGAATCGAGTGAATTCATATGTATGTATAGTAAGTGCCTGTGTGCCCAACGATGTTGAGCATCAAGTGTAACACCTGGTTTAGTTTGTATGTTAAAAAACTAATGATTTATTTCTAAGAACTATATCAATCGACAATTTTGAAAAAACACGAGCCTTTTAAAAGAAGATGCGTCACTAGCATGCGCCCGACAACAATTTCGGTATTTTAAAATAACAAAGAACCATAGAAAGATCGTGTCATGCTAATCACAAACAAGGTCGCCCAAGATCAAGGCGATCGGTAATCTGCTTTCTGCATAATAAATACAAAAATCTATTGAAAATAGCTGAAATAACAAGCCTCATTATCTTTCAAATGATGTTGACCCCCAGGATAGATTTGTTGGTTGCGCGCAAATAAAATTAACTTTTTCGTACGCTACCATTTGTACAAATGTTAATGGCTTACATTAATACAGGATTTCTAGTTATCCAGACAACGGCTCTCTAACTTAATGATCATAACGATTATCACTATCTAAGCCTTGGACCACGGGATGAGATATATGGCTTAATCGAGACCGTTTAGGCGAGTGATTTATACCAATATTCTGCGTTATTTCTGGCATACCCTTGTTTAGATGCCCAAAACCAGTGTGGTAAAGTAACAACAGACGCAGTCCATTGATAAAACAGCTGTTCATGACGTGTTTGTGGTTCGTTAACATAAGAAAAAAATCGCAGCAATTCGCTTGCACTGTGTTCTTTTAGTTTCAAAATGAAGGGGAAATTGAAGGCGCTATGTGCAATAGCCATAATCATTTTCTTAACACAAAAAACGACAGCGCTGGACGCACCAAACGACATAGCAGCTGCGGGGGAGAGTATCGGGAAACCAGTTGACACATCGGAGAACAACACAACTACAGTAGTTAATGGACCTATTGTAAATATAAGTAATAGGACGACTAGTGATATCAGCATCAACGCCAGCTTGACGCCAGTTGAATCGAGCTCAGCTTCAGTCGGTCAACAAAATATGAATGTATCTAAAAACGCGACCACGACAGTCACGGAGCCGTCGTTGATTGATCCACACGCCGTTGAACAGGAGCACAATTCCTCGCTATCGTTATTCTTTGTTATTTGCGTTATAATGCTGGGAATACTTTTGATACATTCGATGCTTCAGACTGGCTTTCAATATTTGCCCGAGTCCATTGTGGTGGTGTTTTTAGGTGCACTTATTGGCCTTTCGCTGAATGTAATGTCTGGCGAAAACGGCAGCTGGAAACGAGAGGAGGTCTTCTCACCGACGGGCTTCTTCCTCGTGCTTTTGCCACCAATTATCTTTGAGTCTGGATACAATTTACACAAGGGCAACTTTTTCCAAAACATTGGCTCTATACTGGTCTTTGCAATTTTTGGCACAACTATATCTGCCCTGGTGATTGGCGCTGGCATATACTTGTTGGGAATGGCTGAGGTGGCCTATCGGTGCGTATGTAATTCTAAGTTAACCAGCAAATGATCTTATCCTTTTCCTTTTTTCGCTTCTAGGCTCAATTTTTCCGAATCATTTGCATTTGGTTCCCTTATCTCGGCGGTGGATCCCGTGGCTACGGTAGCTATCTTTCATGCCCTCGATGTCGATCCAATTTTAAACATGTTGGTTTTTGGTGAAAGCATTCTTAATGATGCCGTATCAATTGTGTTGACAGCATCCATAACCATTAACGCTAATGCTGACGCAGGCACGGGCGAGGCAATGATGAGCGCGTTAAAAACGTTCTGCGAGATGTTTTTCGCTTCGGCTGGCATAGGTGTTATCTTCGCTCTTATATCGGCATTACTTCTGAAGCACATCGATCTGCGCAAACATCCTTCATTGGAGTTCGCTATAATGCTAATGTTTACATATGCACCTTACGTTTTAGCTGAAGGTATACATTTGAGTGGAATCATGGCTATACTCTTTTGTGGAATCGTTATGTCACATTATACGCATTTTAATTTGTCGACTGTCACGCAAATTACCATGCAGCAGACTATGCGTACATTGGCCTTTATAGCAGAGACATGCGTATTTGCCTACCTGGGACTGGCAATTTTTTCATTCAAGCACCAAGTGGAATTGTCCTTCGTCATATGGTCGATAGTGCTCTGCCTGATCGGACGTGCCTGCAACATTTTTCCGCTGGCTTATTTGGTGAATAAGTTTCGTGAACACAAAATTAACAATAAGATGCAGTTTATTATGTGGTTCTCGGGTCTGCGAGGTGCTATTTCATATGCCCTGTCTCTTCATTTACATCTGGATAGTCAGGAGAAACGGCACGTCATTATTACTACTACGCTGATTATAGTTCTCTTCACAACGCTCGTTTTGGGTGGCTCAACTATGCCGCTACTAAAATACCTGAAGCCTGGTAAAAAACGCCGAACACGTGGATCTGTACGCTCCTCAGACGGCAGTTCGCACAACACACATCGAAAGCGCAGCAAGTCAATATCTCTATCTAAGACTCGAGAGTGGGGACAGGCAATCGATTCAGAGCACTTGTCCGAACTAACAGAGGAGGAGGATGTCTCATTTACGCAAGCACGTGATCGCTTCGGCCGTTTGGACCGCAAGTATTTTATACCCTTTTTTACACGTCGCTTCAACAGCCAGGAGCTGCACGAATGCAAGTCTCAAATGGCCGACTTAACTAACAAATGGTATCAGGCCATACGCATCAGCCCCTTGGACTCGGACGAGTCGGATGATGAGATTGGGCTATCGGCCAATACAAGCCAAAGTAATCTGGCGCGATCATAAATGAAGCTGTTCAACGGCTAACTAGCTGGCTGTGTAAAAACATCTAAGTGTCCAAAGTATTTAGTGTATTTAAGGAATTGCGTTCTCGCAGATAAGCTATTCATATTCCTATACCCTGTATTGAAATTTTATTTACCAAATGTGTATATTTATTGTGTGTGACGGTGGTGGTGTATCTCGTTGTAGTTTTTTATATTTAGGTATTTATAGTTGTTGCGCTTTGAGCAGTATTTTATTTATTATTGATTTTAATAATTCGCCATTTTTGTAATCACGAAAGTGATCCAAGCAGGAAGAAGTTGTAGATTTATACAAATCGGTAGTTTTGTTTTATTAAATGTAATACGTTGTGTGAAAATTTTGTAAGAGTAAAATATTTGTATCTCATACAAAATAAATTGTGATATAATAAATTCAACACAATTACGTTTTGATAGTTCATAATAATGATGAGTCGTTTTTAAAGGTTTGGGTTGCTTAAAATTGAATAAAGATATGTTTTATATTTTTGAACATTTGCGCCTTTGATTTACAACAGCGATTATTGTGGATCACGATTGGCGGTTAATCGATTTATAGATAATAAGCCAGCTGTTTCATCGCATAAAACCGTAGCAGCACATTAGAGTGACCAGCCTGCAAATAGAAAATATGTTTGCAGTTATCGAAACCAAGCAGTTGCCTTCGGTTCGTTTGATTCCTTTTAAGCGCTGCCGTTTATGTTCCAAAATAAAAGTGTATTTATTTAATGTTTTAGTTTCTGGGGGCATATTTAATTGCACCGGTTTTTAAATGCAATGCGTATAACAGACATGTGTGTAAATCCGTTCTCATATTGTGTGTGAATTTTACATCAGCACCAAGCGCCGCGTCGACTCGAGTCTAACCTCATACGTTTGCTTGTATATTTATAACGGTGTTTATATCCGTCCATCATTCTGCCCGGCTTTAAATATGAATGCAAATCAAATTGATACAAATTTGATATTACTTTTCTGCCAAAAAGAGTGAATGTTGCTGCTGCGCGTTAGTAACTGTTTGTTTTGTGTTAAAAGATTACCTAAAAATTGAAACGAAAAAATTCTGTTAAGTCGAGCTACATACATACGTATGTATATGTATGTATAACGGAGCGTCAATTCGTCCATCAATCTGACCGGCTTTACTTATAAATGCAAATCGGCTTGATATAAATGTGTAATATTATTTTTGTGCAAAATGGAGTGAAGTAATGCTGCTACGCGTTAGTAGTTTTTTTTCTTTTTTTTTTGTGTGCCTAAGATTAACTAAATATTTAACCGAAATATTTCTGTTGAGTGGAATTACATATGTACATATATACGTATGTATGTATTTGTATAACGGAGTGGCAATTCGTCAATCAATCTGACCGGCTTTATTTAGAAATTTTTGTGCAAAAAAGAGTGAAGTAATGCTGCTACGCGTTAGAAGCTGTTTTTTTTTTTGTGAGTGAAGTAATGTGCGCCATTAAGCATTTAAACGAAATAATTGTGTAAATGAGCGCAGATCCGACTTCACAGTGTTAGTGTGTGTGTGTGTATTATTAATAAGCAGCCTGCAGTGCCTTGAGCCCGAAGTTCATGCATATTTGCATTTATAACGGCGTTTTTGAGGAAGCAACTGTGTGTAAGAAGGATAGAGTAAACGAAAGAAAGCCATTGACACTGCGCGTCTATGAAACACACTGGTATGTATGCATATGTGTACATTTAAATATTTACTAGCGAATATATCACGGCCTTGCCCGTGGTACGAATAAAATAAATTCACTTAACGATCTTTGAAAATGAGTTTGAAACCGATCGGACTGTAAGAAAATGTACCAAAACAGAAAAACAAGAATAATGTTGCAAACATTTGATGCCAAATTGAATTGACCGAGTTATGGGGGTGGGAAATTTTGACCCATGTCCATATAGAAAGGAAATTATTTCTATTTAGGATATTTGAGGGTACCATTTTCACATGAATTTTGACCAAGAATAATGTTCCCAGATGTCGATGCAAATTTGCCAAACTTCTTGGAAATTTTTTTTTCAGGACAAACAGTTTTACCTATCGGTTGGAAATTCAAAATGCATATATTTCTGACTTACGTTGTTTTTTTTTTATTTTACATGTTTTACAATTATTAGCACAAAATACATAATTCACTCGTTGGTAAAATTAAATTTTTTTGAACTGCGTTCAGCTTTAAAATTTTTTGTGTGTGCACATACATACAATATACTTAAATTAAATATTAATTTATCTTAATGATTTTTCCTTTTTGAGTTTGCAGCGTTACAAATCCATCTAATACTTTCGTATGAGTACTAACAGCTTAAATGTTAAAATATTCGCTAGGCTCGCATTTTGCTTAAAACTTTTCCTTTGCATGGATTTACGATGTCTAGTTTGACGTTATGATTTGATTTTTTTTCTGCCGTTCCCGTTACAAATGGGTCATTAATTGGATCATTAATTTCTTTAAGTGTCTGAAAAGTTTGTTCATGACGTAAATTCATATAGTTTAGGCTCTTTATCTAGTACCGTTAGTTAAAATGCTATAAACTAGAATGTAGCGAGAAATGTTATAAATTCAGAAATGATATTATATATATTCATATGATTTTGTGAGCTGTTGATATTGTATTATGGATAGCACATAAAATCTTTAGTTTTATAATAGTACGATACGAATTTTCTCGAAATTAAATCATATTTAGGAAATAAAGAGTGATAAATATACCCAAAAGTATTAGGCCCCTTCACCGGATTCTAAATAAAATGTTATATACAAGGTTGAAGATAAAAAAACATGCTTAGATACATTTTTTTATTAAAATTTTATAATTATTTGTTGCCTGGTTTCAGATAATTATTGGCATATATAGAGATACATATTTAGATGAAAATATATATCACAAATTAAATCAACCACAAAAAAGAGTATGGACCCTCAGTTTTATAATGTCCTGAAACACGCGCTTTTCATTTTTTTTAATTTAAATGGGAGTCTACAATTACGTTAGTAACTTTTACATATACAAGGACTTATACTAATATTGCATTTTGAAAGTACTTATACAAATTTCCATGGGAGTAGCAAACTATAGGAATATACAGTACACATACATAAGTCTATCATAAGGGAATA
Organism: Drosophila montana; assembly: GCF_035044405.1. Taxonomy (NCBI): domain Eukaryota; kingdom Metazoa; phylum Arthropoda; class Insecta; order Diptera; family Drosophilidae; genus Drosophila; species Drosophila montana. Next base: position 113,496 of record NW_026998148.1, on the reverse strand, counting down.
AATAAATTTAAGTAACATGTCATCAAAATATTAAATACATTTTTCGATGCCCTTCAACAAATTGGCTATAGTATAAATATAATATGAAGAACATTTCAACGAGTGAATACCGTATTTTGGGCTATTACTTATGACAATATCTACTATTGCATACCAATTGTTCCTCTGTGTATAAAGCTCACATCTAGACGAACAGTAGTTTACTAATAGCATAGGCGTGGTTTAACTGGCGTGTTTAGATTGAAAATCCTCAGTTTTGTGCCGAAGGTTCTTCAACAACTTCGTTGTCGATGCGTGATGAACGTATGCCGGATTTTCCAGTCCATGGGTAGATGTCGGGGCAGGGCTGACATGTTTTCATGTATCGAACTCCAGATTTGTGCCAGAGATTGCAGACTTTTGGATTATTGCAACGTTTGGGTCGGTCCTAAAGTGTGTTACAAATTTAAGTTTCATAAAGGGTTCTTGAATAGACAAGCGTATTTGTACTAGGATATTGATTAACACTTACCGAGTAATCGCACTGGAATGGCTGGAACGAATTGATCCTAGACGTAGGTGTTGGATCGCGCACCCATTGTAGAGCCTGCCAATTTGTTATGATCCAAACATCTTGCATGGCGTTTATGGCATCGAGGAACTTTATAAACCCTTCCTTGTGATGCGGCTGTGTAAACCAAGCGGCATGATAAAACAATCCAAACGGTGCCCTGTATAAAATAGTATTCCTTAACACCTAGAAGTATTATTAAAAATCTTGCCTCTTTACCTATTGGTGGTATAATGACGCTCGAAATTCTTCATTATCATTTTGGTCACACCCTCTGCATCACTTGGATTTGAGCAGGCATCTCCCATAGAGCAACGTCCGCCGTTCAAATCCTGCCACATAACCATGGGAACTTGCCAAACACCCGGATAGCTTCGTGTCGGGCAGGGCGGTATCATACAATCGTGGAAGATCTTATAATCAAGAGTGTACGGCCACGAGGGAGGACGATTTTCATAGACCGGCATCGACGAGTCGTAGGTGAAATTTGAGTCATACAGCATTTTGTACATTTTGTTACCACCAACCGAGAGGAAAGGAGCACGCATACCCCGTACGTCAGATAGCTTGACGCCACCATAGGCAGCGAGTATTTCGCGTTGACCAGCTATTTCCCGAGTCCATTTCTTTTGTGAGAACTGCTCGCCAAAGCTGTGACTGTGGACAAAAAAAGTAACCTAATTTTGACTAGCTATTTTTGAAAGTAAGATTTAGAAAAGAACCATGGCCATTTGATGACTGATGTCTGTGAGTATGGAATAGGGGCTTTTTAGAAGTTTTAAATAGGTTGCCGTTTAAGTTAACTACGTTGTATTGGTGTTCTTCGTGTTTGTGTTATGTCGCCGTGTGTGTTTGTCTCAGGGTCTGAGAGTCTGCTACTTACGAAACTGTGTGCGATGCCATTTCATGTCCATCGGAGTAGAGATTCTGCACTTGACTGTAATCAGTCCATTCGTGGGAGACATAGAACGTCGCTGTTATTGGGCAGCCATTAGGGTTGACACGTCCCTTCTCAAAAAGATCCGTATACAATTGTTTATTTAAATCATTTACGGAATCATCGAAGGTCAACAGTACGATTTGAGGTATGCTTTCAGCAGGTAGTTCGCCTAGCAACCATGACGACAATATTGATGAAGTGGTGGGTGATGGAATGTAGAGAAAAATAGAAAGTTCATGATATGAATAAAAACCAAGCAGATACATAGAGCTAAGGAGATAAAAGACTATGATTGCCGCATGTAGTTGATGTCTCTTAGGTTAAAATGACCTGCCAGAAGCGAAAGACAATCGCAACTTACGAAACCGTATGCGAAGCCATTTCATGTCCATCAGAGTACAGATCCTGGACCATGCCATAATCCGTCCATTCATGGGATAAGTAGAAAGTGGCACGCCAAGGACATCCGTTGGGGTTCTTATGCGACTTGTTATTAAATAACTCATCATAGAGATCAATATTAATTGTGCTGATGGCATCATCAAACGTAATTAAAACAATTTGTGGGATGTCCGATACATTCAAACCTCCTATGTTTTGTTAGGCAATGAATTTATTTTTAAGACATTTTTCATAGCCAAATAGGTAAAAAGAACCAAGCTAGCTTCGACTTGCCTAATGTATTAGTAGTCAACGATCTAGCTAATCCGTAAATTAGAACTTACCGGGTATGTCCCTGCCACCGCAATAGCAATCGGGCAGTAAACAAACATCCTTACGGCACTTGGCAGCCGTCTTATCCGGCGTGGGCTGTGGGTATACTGGATCCGGTCGGGTTGGCGGATATCTGTAAATGTCCACAAACTCTTGGGCCTTTGAGACTATTGTGCCAGCCGGCTTAAGCGTTGGACGCGTCCGTCTGTGGGTGTTTATCATTTGTAAAATGTTTGCTTTATTTAAGGATCCAAGGTACTTACGGTGGATGAGTCCCTCTGTTAGGAGCGGCAGCAGTATCACGATCCTGATTCGTGTATATTGCACTGCCACGGTTTCTATTGTTGTTTCTACATTTTATTGTATTAAAAAATATTTAAAAAATTGTTTAAAAAAGTATTTAAACAGTACATAGTTTTAATTGTACGGGTTGCCAACCAATTATTTAAAGGGCTATTGTTACACAAAAAAGTTAAAGATAATACATTAAGATTATTTATGTGCTTGGTTAGTGTTATTTAATAAAAAACCTCGCGTAACCCATGTATTCGAAAAGTATGTAAGTATTTATATATATGTATATATATATATGTACACGTGAATAAAATAGCATTTCATATCAGCAGCCAATTCGATTATATAAAGTGAGAACCGGAAATGTATAGTATACTTATGTGTATGTGTAGCGGGATTGGGCTGTAAACCTAAGCTGAGAATAATAGACATTATAATTAAAGTTGATGTTGATTCACTTTGTAGACCGCTGTAAAATATGAATAATTTACTTTGTATGACTTCTTCAAAACAGGATTCATAATTTCTGTAGCATGTTTGGGGGCGGAACTGCTTGGTTTAGCTCAAACAAATGCTTAACTTGTTTAATGCGGAACACATTCGAAATTTTAGGGCAAATTAAAAAAAAGCCTCTTAAAACTTCCACGCTTTGCTCAACGCTAATTAGAAACAGAAATACTATATTAAAGCTCAGTAAAATGTGCAAATGCAGATTGACATCAAAATTCAATAACTTTATAGCTGTAATGAATCTCTTTTAGTGGAATTTAATTTTTTTGTATCCAGCTATTTATTTACGAGCCATATACTTACATGCTTCGCATTAGAGAGAAAATTATGTAAATGTGAAATCAAAATTTTCAAATTTCAAATTTTTTACTTTTCAGTTCATACATAATTGTGACTTGTACATACATACATACATATTTTCATCGGTATGTATTAATTATAATCGTTTACGTATAAATAAAAATAAAAAGTGCGCCAATAATATCATAATTAAATCAAAATGAAAAGATCACAATAATAATAGACAAAAATATATGAAGAGTTAAACTGGCCACCACCTAACGGTTACAATTTGTTTACGTACTTATGCTCACCGTTTTGTACATTGTTGCAACATTTTACAGAGCAGCTAATATTTAGTATTTATGTATCTTTGCACTAAAAATCTAAAAATCTACGAAAACGTACAAGGCGAAAACTATGTAGTTTAAATGGATCTTGGCATTATTTTGGTCTGAAAAAATTTCCGACATTTTGCCAGTTGGTTGTTTAATTTAATAAAAATTAAAGGCATACTAGAAAGCCAACAAACAACCAGAGTTCTACAAAAGTGGGTGAATGTGGGTAATGAGAAAAGAAAACTACATAAAAGTACAGTTGTTGGGTTGGTTTTAGGAGACTAGATCTGTGTTCAAAACAAAATTACGGTGAATTTGTATAAAAAGACAGGAGAGTGATAATGCAGAGGTGACAGCTACTACAGAGCGTTAATTAGAAATCGCTATTTATACCTTGAGGGGATTTCGTTGCACTTGGGGCTCAGTGTGCTATCGGAGCACTTCACCGAGACAGCAGCGACAGCGGCATTGTTGTTGTTGTATTGGTGTTGGTTGTTGTTGTTACTGTTGGAGGTAAGGCCATATTGGAATTTGTTAGCTCTACCCCCTGGCATTTGATAGGTGGATGAGGTAGAGACCGGGCTAGATGATTGGGCGGCAGCAGCGGCAATTGACGACTTCAAGGCGTTATTTACCCTCGAAACTCGTGTTGTTGGTGGAGAATTTATAGTTACAGAGGGATAGGCAGTCGTTGTTGAAGGGACAGGTTCAGTACTAATATCTGGGGTGCTAATGTTAGCCTTTGTTGCATCTGTGTCTAATATGCTAATAGTAGGGGTTGGGGTATATGATTTGGATGGGTTTCCTGTCGACTTAAATGCAAAAAGTGGGACGCGTGTGGTTGGCAGTGATGCAGACATGGTAGAAGTGGATCTCATTGTAGTCGTAGCACTTCGGCTTGTTGAAACGCCCGGTTTAATCTCATTAACCGAAGCTTTTATTTCTGAACCATAAATTTCATCAACGAATTGCGGTGAACCGCTCTCATCACTGTCGCTGGCGGAAAGAAAATGTTGCAGTTGCTCCAGCACATTGTTAGCACGAAACTTGGTTCGTCCATTTGCCGTCGTTATGTAGCCGGCATTCTGCAGACTCTCCGCCAGTGTACGCTCTGCCGTTTGCTGCCGATATTTGTTCGAAAATAGATACTTAACAGGTGGGCGGTCGGATATAACATGAACATCTTGGATAGAACTGGCAGATGTATCTGTGCTTATGCTCTGTTCTATGCTATTGTTATGTTTATTTTCGAGTGGCTGCTGTGCAATTAGGGCTTCTGCACGCGGGTTATCTGAGATTGAGGCTTCATTTTCATTTGGGTTACGTTTCGGTAAACTTGTTTCCTCAGCAGTTATCGGTTTGGCAGAGGACGGGGATATTTGATACCTATAAACGGTCTCCTTGGCCTTTTGACCTGCCTTATAAGTTTCATATTTTTCACCAGACTTAGCCGTCGGTTCGGATATCGTTTGCCGGAGGCTGCTAGCAACTCGACCACGATGCGCTTTGCGTCTTAAAAATGGTTTAGATGTGGAGCTCCTCAGTTCATAGCTATTGGGTATCTTAAATTTGGGGGCGTAGGTGGTCGGCTCGTCGACACTATCTAAATTATAGCTGACCGTAGCCGCAGTGTACCGCGACCGGCCACGTGCACGCACTGCGATTTCAGACACCTGGATTGAGGGCGATGTCACTACAGTAGCTACGGTTGGTTCTAAAATTGTAGTAGTAAGTGCTGCCTCCGTTTGTATTTTATTTGTGGTTGTGGTTCTGGTTGTGGTCGTTGTGGTTGCACGCGGCATGCTTGGAGCTGGTCTTTGGGGACTGAAGGTGCTCAGAATTACATCACTTATGCTGAAGTTGCGGGTATTGCTGTTTGTCATAGCTTCAATGACAAATTGGGTGGCATTATTTTGAATAGTGTTCAGAGGAGGAAAGTTATTCTGTGTTGACTTTGGCGTTGTTTGGAGAAACGGTATTGAGGCTGGAGCATAGCGCGTTCTTGTTGTTGTTCTGAGGCTGTTGTGTGGCAGCCGTTCGTCTTGCAGCAAACTTTCAAGGCTCTTATATGGCGAAACAAATCTCATTCCTGGGTTGCTCGTAGCACGGTTAAGGTTATCCTTGAAGATATTTGCACGGGATGTAAAACTTTGTCCAGAGCTCGCTCGTTCGGTACTAGTACCTAAAGTACTAGGTGCTCTTATTGTTGTGGTGGTTGCTTTCGCAGTAGTGCTGGGCAGTTCAGTGACGCTCAATGTTGGCATTTTCGTCGGTTTTCTATGAGCTTGCTTGATAGTTGGACGACCGTTGCGCCAAATACGTAACGGGGCATATGTTGTTGGTATAATATCTTCAATCTCCGTGCTAACATGATTGATTAATGTAAGTGGTAAACGGGTTGTTGTTGTGTTGGGCTTAAGACGTTGGCCATTTTCAGGACGTTCAAACAGTGGTTCAGACGCGTTTTCCTCGTTTAATGATTCCTTAGCCCTTAAGGTAAATCCGTGAGAACCGCTTTCCAGACTATACTCGTATGCTTTGTTGGGTCTTGCTGTACTCGAGCTATCTAACAGGTCCGATGACGCAGCCCTTGGCGTGTTGTTTGTAATCGCCCTAAAGCTTTGGGGTTTAACATCGGAGAGAACATAGCTTTGTATACGTTTGCTTTGATTTTGCTCGGTGGATATTGTTTTGTCTTTTTCAAAGCCGTTGTTTATATTTTCCCTTGTGTATACAGTCTTAAATGACTTCTCTGTGGGCGCGCGCACTAAGTTGCTGGCTCCATAAGCTGCGGCATTGATGAAATCCAGAAACTTGGGCGAAGTGCTTGTTTCAAAAGTACGACTACTAGATATCTCCCCCGTCTGGACGTGCACATTCTGGCTTTCATCGTAAACTGTCTCAACATACTTTTGAGTACTACTACTATTTGCACTGTCATTTACCGACGCCCACGATTCGCTGATTGGAGGTGTGACTGTAGTTTGGACTTGGGTCAGAGTTTTTGTGTCATTGATATTTTGACTTTGACTGCCAGCCACAGCACTGATCAGGGACTTGGCCAGAAATTGTAGCTTGGATTTGAGAAAGGGATTGGAGTCATATGTGGGAAGTGAAGGTTGCTTTATGGTGCTGGTCGTTGGGGTTGTTGTACTGGGTGCTTGTGTGGTACGTGGTGATGTGGTTGTCTTTAATTTGATTATAACATTTTGCTTAAGGTTTTTATTTGCATGCGTTTTTGAGCTGTTGAAGATATGTGTATTTATAATAAACAATCAAATTAGTGTTAGTATCATATCCACATTGATTTGTATGTATGTGTATGTTTTTACAATATAACGATAAATCTGAATCTTTTGGTTTTCATTATTGGACTGGTATTCGCTGAATCACTTCCCTAGATCTTATTATAAAGCGCATGCCATGCGAACTTCACGAAGCCATACGCGAAATACCTAATTGCTACATTATATGCAAGCATACATGATATTGTGTATGAAGATCATGCAATGAATTTGAGCGTTCGTATCTTATGGAATATTTTGCACTACACTATCAGAGAACACAAAGAAAACTAGTGTGAAAGGGTGAAATATAGCCAAGTTGTAGCCTAAAATAAACATCAAAGTCTAACTGACGAATTTTGCTTCGGTTTCGCGTATTTAAATAAATAAGTGCTACTAAAGCCAACTCGATTTGCATTTCGGAACTATGTGTAATCGGGGTAATCGAATATCATATGATTTGATGAAATGGGAAGCTTATAAATATTTATCATCTAAAAGCCAATAAGGCATTGGTGGGCCAAATAAAGGTTTTTATAAAGAGCTAGAAGGTCTAGGTATTTATAAATGAAGTAAGACATTTCACTAATTGTGGTGTAGAAAGTACCTGGAAGGGTGCAATGTAGTTGTTGTTGTTGTTGTTGTTGTAGTGGTTGCAGGGGGCTTTGTGACGGTTTGTGTGGTTGTTGTGGTAATCTTGTTTGTATTCCTGATTGGTACTGAAGATGACTTTGAAATCGGAAGACGTGTGGGTGTCATTGTCGTGTACTTCTTAGTCGGATCTACTTTAAAAGCTGAAGTAGAATGTGCGACATCATTGGCAATCAGATAATAATCGTCCGTAATTTTTGATTTGGGAGCTTGAGTGCTTGGCCTAGTCTTCACATGAGTTTGCTCGCTTTGATAGTAGTCCGCGGGTGAATTTTGGGCATACTCTGCTGAGCTGGAATAGCTGTAATCGACCTCTTCATAGTTCGTATTAGGCGTGGTAAATGTGTCGTAGTAATTGCGCCCATCAGGCCTAGCAGCTGGTTTTGAAGTCGTCGAGGCAGTTGCCCTCGTATCCAGGGCTTGTATGGTCACCGCTTCGGCCCTGGTAGAGAGAAGCCTTTACGTGTAGCAGTTGCAGTTAAAAAATGAAAATGTATGTCAATTTTGATGCATTTGGTGTATGTTGTACTTGTTTTTGTGTTGTATGACTTTTGTACTTTTCGAGAACACGCTAGCTAACTAAACTTATGGTGTTTTCAAGCTATTGAGCTTAATTTCTCAAGAACATTATATAGATTTGGTACAAAACATTTTGAAATTTTTGTTATTACAATTTGTCTGAAAGCTAGTTAACTTATATGAGGCATGAAATGTAATATATTCAACAAGATGCTACCGAATTTCAGTTTGAATTGCGATTAAAAACGAGAAGAGAGTACTTACCGTTGCGGAGTTCGCGTAGGTTGATCGTACACATTATCCTGTTCGATCTGTTGAATGAACGATTAGTTGTTAAGCATAACAATAAGACTAACTGTCAAGATAAACGAACATGTTCTTATCATTAATAACGGTTACCTGTGCATTGAGATCCTCATCATAGTCTGTATTATAGCCTAAAGTGGGCTGGCTGCTGTAGCTTGGTCTTTGGGGTGGTGTCGGCGTCGTCAATATTTCTAGCGGTCTATAAGTTGATTGCTGTTGTTGACGCACTGAAGACTGGTATGGCTGAGACTTTTGCTGATGCTGTTCTTGCTGCTGTTGATACTCAATATCCCTATATAAATCAATATCGTCGTCGTAAACAGAATAGTATGATGAATCATAGGGGTTTGGTAAGGCATGTGCCTGTTGCTGTTGTTGTTGCGGTTGTTGTTGAAATGGTGACGGTTGTTGTTGTTGCGCCTGTGGCTGCTGTGGTGTTTGGTAGCCACCCCCATGATTGAATATGGATGTGTTGTAGTAGTTACGATTGGATGCAAACTGTGGCGGTGAAGCTTGTGAGCTTGGTTGTAGAAATATGTTATCGGAAGTTTGCGCCGTCAGCGATGACGGGGAAGATGACTCAACTCTTTACACACAATTATGTGGGAAGAATATGCGGCGCAAGTTATTTACATTAACAAGTATAATTTAAATAGTTTAAATTATTGATGTCATTATATAATACATATGTATGTGTGTAAAGACAATGGTAATTTACATATATTACAAGGGGGAGAGAAATGCAAAACGAAATCAAAAAATAATTAAATCTGTGTGGTTTTTATATTTTGTGGAATCGTTTAGTAGCTTAAAGTATTAGTTATAAAGGATGAGTTAAGTTGAAGTTAAGCGGTTGAAATTTCGGTTAGATTGGCCCAGTCCCTACAAAATTTGTTTAGTCAACTGTACATCTTTGGTAAGTTCCATCTGTTTAGATTTCTTAGTTATGGGTAAGGTCTGAACGTAAACGTATAAACAGTATAAACAGTAGCGCCTTAAAGGGCAGTGGCATTTATATTTATAATTATGTACATGTAACCGCCGTATTTATGTGTATTTGTGTAGCGGCACCAAATAATTGAACAGCATATTTTCGGCGACTTTTATAACTACCTTTGTCTTTCCGTATTTGAGCTGATATGTATCGAGTTCAAGTGCTGGCCGCCCAAACCACCATTGCTTGAACTTGGCTTGGCGTAGGCAGCCCCTCGGCCGGTTTCATTTTGCGTGCGCTCTAATCCGTCAGTGCTATTCACAGCTTGGGCCTGCCACTTCTGCTGTCCGCGCATGCGCTGTGGTGGTCGCACGGTGTATCGGATTCTTGTTGGGGTTGTAGGCGTTGTAGTGCTTGTTGTGCTGGTAACGCGAACGCGGAGTGTAGATTGAGTGTTGGCGGCTGTTGATCCTTGCAACTGTGGCAGTCGCTGCTTCAATTCTTGAAATATGTCACTGGGAAAGCTGATGAACGCAGGAACTCCATTGCCTGTGTTGGGCTGATTGAGTTGCGAAAAATTTGGAAAGGGTCGGCGCGTTGTTGTGGCTTCCATAAATCCTGTTTGTACATTGGGGCGAATTTTGCTCGGCGTTGTCGTGGGTGGCACATTAGTTGTGACTTGTGGACGAGGTGGTGCCATAGTCTCTGACATGGGCATGTAGGGGGGCATGCGTGACGGTGGCAGCATGTCTTCGTCAACCCCATCATCGTAATCCTCGTCGTAGTATTCAACAGTTTTCTGAGTGGTGGTCGTTCTGCTGCCACTGCTCCGTGGACGTGGTGTGCTGGTTGTCGTTGATTGATTTGGTTCAGACATTTGTTTGTTAATCTGATTTTGCGTATTCTTTACGAAAATCTTATAACCTTTAAGAATGGGTGTAGTCGACGCTTGTGTAGTTGAGCTAATCGACGCTTTTGCAGGCGTCGGATTGGATTTGAAAGGAGGTCGGGTTGTAATTGTGCTAGTTGGCGTCGAACTGCTGACGGGTCGGCGAAGAATCAAGGCATTGCGAACATTGCCACTTCCATCATTGCTTACCTGCTTAAAGTACTTAATTAATGGGTTTACAGCCGGATTAAAACTTGCCAGATCACTAGCTTTTAGGTTTGCCATAAATTCATTAATATTAAATTGAAAATTTGTCATCTGAGGCTTGGTAGTTGTCGGCGGCTTTGGAGGCACAGTGGAGCTGATAGATTTGGTAAAAGTCTGATATGATTCTGGTATGGAAGTATTTGAAGCATAGCTGATTCCGATTGGCAAATGTGACAAATCTCGGAAAGGTATTTGCTGCAGGACATTAGGCTTGTTGTAAGCTAAATTAGGCGCCGAAACGATATTAAAGTTGGGTGTCACCTGCAGTGGCGTGACTGGTGGTCGCACCTTTACTGCGGCATGCTCTAGTTGATTCAGCTTGGCAGTATTGTATACGCCCTTCATCTTTTGATTTGCAATAATATTATACTGAAAGTAATTGCTCTCTGTCGTACTCTGTGGCTCCGGACTTTGAGTAATGCTGTACTGAGATATCAGTTTGCCAGAATAGTTTGACGTGCTTGGCACATAATCCGGTTTGTTATTGTAAAATCCACCCATGGTGCTGTATTGCGCATATGGACTGTTTGGTGTTACTTGGGGCGTCGACTTAGTCGTGGAAAAGTACTCGAATGACGGCCGTGGGGTGGTGCTGTGCGCGGTGGGGGCAATAGGTTGATTGTCCAAATGAAAGTAGGCAAAGTTTTCAGTTTGTATTTGTTTTCTGCGTTCTTTGATCTCTTTAAGCTGTTGTATAAGGTAGGGTAGTAAATCGGCTTGGCTCGTTTGCTCTTGGTAACCACCTGGCGGCCTTGAGCTTGTTGAGCTGGCTGCACCATAGTAGTTACCCGCAATGGGTCGAAAGTCATCTTCCAACGGAGGCGGCGGTAGTGACAAATTATAACCTGTGTAGACCAAAGTTGGTTTTTTTCCATACGGCTCAGCAGGTTCCGGCTGTTGTAGCTGCTGTGGATAAGCCTTATATCCCGGACCTGGGTTTGGTTTATTATAGTTTTGATTGGTGTGAGTTTGCTGGCTTGGTGGAGTGAGATAGGGATTGTAGCTACCGAAACTGTAGCTATTTTTCTGAATATAGGGCTGCTGAACTGGTGTGTCAACGGATCGGTAGTTATGCGCCGGCCACTTAGCAATTGGATGAGGATAAGGCCGCAATTGACGAGCTCGTCGCTTTGATTCTCCTGTTGCAGTATCATTGTTGTCTTCGACAAGTTCACTGTAGTCAGCGTCCGTATTAGGAAAGCCAATCTCAGATTGACTGATTTTTGATGAGTACTTTTGCAGTTGAGAGACCAATGGCACTGCCTCGTCATACTGCTCTTGTGAGTTATTCGAGTTATTGGAATTATTCGTCGCTTCGCCACTGCCCAGTTGGGTACTGTTGGCACTATCGGGCTCCATAACCTCGCTAGAGGTATTTGAATCGTTGGACATTTCAGTAGTAGAGGCAGCTGTTTCCTCTGGCGTAGTTGACATTAACCCACTAACATCGCGTCGTTTGCGTCGTCTGTCTACATCAAGTCGATTATGTGACAGTTCGTGTTCGATTGTCACGTCGTCGTCCAAGCTTTCGCTGTTTGCGTACAGAGTTTAGCCAAAAATCATATTCAGTCGGTTGTTGTGTCATTTGAAGTAAAATATAGAAATAGTGCAGTATGCATTTTATAAGAAAAAAGAGCAGTAAAATGGGTTGAAAAGAATTTAAAATCAGTTATGCATTTTTGAAAATAAAGCAAAAAGTAAATTACCATCAATAGACAATAAATTTAGTTTTTAAGCGACGGCAGATGAAGCACTACATTTGAGCGGAATTTAAATGGCACAGAACTTACCTGTAAACTGTTCCGAACGTGTAGGACCCAATTTTTCCATGATTGGGTATAGCATTTATGCTGGCTTGGTGTAGGATGCCATCGCGGTCCCGCTGTACCTGGCTTACAGTACTCGGCTGGCCACGATAAACACGTTGCTGACGATCGCTTTCCTCCTCTTCAACTGGTGGCAGTGTTTCTTGTGCATCGGCATAGAGCTGTATGGTATATAGATATAAAAAAAAACCATTTGAGCTCACGTTGCTGCCTTTTGGCCGTGGTTTACCTTAGCTATTTCCTCCTGCGAGTCCAGAAGCGATTTTGGCTGTCCTCGTGACGTGACCACCGGATTTGGTGATACGGCCAGTTCTGGTGGCGGTGGTATGTGCTGAACCTGCGCTTGTATGATTTGTGGAGGTGAACGATGATACTGTGGGGGAACTGTGATTGTCTTTTGTGTAGCTGCAGGGCTGGTGAAGGCGGCCCCAAAGCGAATGCGGCTGGGAACATGTTGCTGTGGCTTATTACGTGAGGCGCCACCTACTTCGGTAGAGGTGGCCGACGTGCCACTGTCCACCAGTTCGCAACCCACGTTTCTGGGCCAATCACAAGTCTGCAGTTCATGCGAATACATTAGACCTCCAGTGCAGCTCTCGAGTAACGCACCACCGAATACGCATACGTAATACTGTGTGCAGTCCGTGGGATGAGGGTAATACCCAAACTCTTCGGGACAGTCAAAGCTAACACCATTTGAACTGGTTGACTTAACATTGGTGCCAAAACTGCGTGAATTGGTGACGCGTGGGGCCCGTTTGCTTTGTGCATTCGTCAATCCTGCAAAGGATAAAACACAAGATATTTATAATTTAGTACATACATATTTTTTAATTCAACATTTATAGTTGTTATATCTGGTAAAATTAACTTGCTGTTTTTAGTTCTATTTTTACTTCCCTAATCCGACTGATTTGGTTAGAATTAAGTCTCAGCTGTTCAGATCAAAGTAAACAACAGATTCTGTCTGGCGGTTCAGTTTTATTAAGAGAAAGAATTTTCAAATTCTATTTCTGTTCATGGTTTAATGAACCTTCAAAAATATGACCGATTCCATACAAAAATGTGAGTTTAACCATTATTTTCCTGTAAATTGTTTTGGAGTTAAAATATGATTTTGGCCAAAATAAATTATTTTTGGTCAAATCCTTTACTAGCTTTAAAATAAAATAAAAATTTTTTTTAAACAATGTCTCAACAAATCTATATAGTTCAACACTAATATACTCGTCTTCCCTTGAGAACAGAGTATATATATAAAATAACCTTTTGCGCAGAAAACCAGTCGCAAGCCCACACGGTTCCATTTATCGTTAAAAAAATATAACCAAATACTAAAACTGATTAGCAATTCAAACAATTGAAGCTGAATTCGAATTGAAACCAATTCGTTGCAATCAAAGTCATACGAAATTTTAAACAAAGCTAAAATAACTGAGACACAGCCTTAAGCCAATGGTGCGACCAATTTGAGTGGCTCGCCCAAGCTATGGGCGCAATTTAGTAATTGGGGCGGAAGTTGTTTTTGCTCTTATTGCTTAGCATTTTGGGCATATATCTTGCTTTGCAATATTTTTGTACTGACAGCTCAAAACCACAGCTAATAAATTAACCGAATTGCAACATAGTAAATTTATGCAAGGAGTCCGTTTCGACACGATATCAGTCAACCTTCGATTTCAATTCGGTTTTGGTTTAAAACCTTATGCTTAGAATGTAAACCATAGCTATGCAATCGACAAAATTGTTTTATTATTATTTTTATATATATACATATATATATTTATATATACATATAAATCTTGGTTTTCTTGGGACAGTGCTGCGGAGCCTTTACCCAATCGCTTTATGACCCACCTACACTGACTTATAAACACAAGCGCCGGACTGCAACTGAGCATTATAATGCTACACTTTAATTGCGACGTGAGCATTTTACAAACAAAAACAAGTTATGGTTACTCGAAGTTAAGTTGCACTTTTGACCAGCCATGAAACGGCACGAGAGGCACCTTATATTTTTCAAGTAATACAATATATTTGGCCTGATAGAGACACCTTTTCCCAAACAAATTTACATTCACTTTTCTATTGTACCCATTAATAGTTTCTAAGCCAGATATGGCTACAATTACCGCGTTAGGCATTTCATCATTATTATAATTGGGCGTACATGAATCGTTGATTCCATGTTGATCAATAATAATGCGTCTTTCTAAATACATATAGACATCTAATTACTATCAGATGGGACGATTCCCGAATATAGCCATTTCTTCTTTGAACCCATTAAAAAAAGGGGACCACGTTTGGATCAGCATCAATAGCACAGTAACTAATGCCGGCCCATTTATTTGAATGCCATGATATCAATATATAAAAAGAAACAAGAGACAACAAAACATAGTAAGTTGACACTACCATATCAAACGCAGAAAAAAAAATTTTAGATTTATTTTAAATATTGGTCTCCTATTTCAAAACTAGGATAAAAGGCCGTAGTTTTTGGTACATGAATTTTTTTGAGTGAGATGCCTGTATATTAAATAATTGATAAAAATGGATGAGCATCTCATAGGTAGGCGCAGGCCTCCCATAGTGCTCTATTTTGTTTATGTGTTTGTTTTTCTAATGTGAGCAATCATGTCAAGGCTGGTAGATAAGATCTATTTAGCATGCAGCACGCACCACAAATTGTACAATTATCGAGCAAAAGCTTTCGGTCTCGCCTGACAAACGCAGCACTGACCGACTATCTGAGTGATATATGCTGTTGGCTGGCAGTGCCGCAAAATGTAAGCTAATCACGTGCCAATGGCAATCGGCCATGCAAAAGTATAAAGCCGCCATCGCCTGGGATGACATTTGTCTTAGCCAGTGCCAGTACACACTTGGCAACACAACTGTCGACTCATTGTTGCTGTTTGTACTTTCTGCTCCACTAAACAAAGTGTCTACGTGGATTTGCTTAGCCAGAGTTAGAGCGTGGCTGGGTTGTTATGCAATGTACAGTAATTCGGCCATAAGCCTGATTGGCTTTTTTTTTTTTTTTTTGTGAGTTTGTTCGCCGTTTGTCGATTGCTTCGCTTTTTGCTGCTCTACTTGTTCAAAAATAAGAGCAGCACATTACGCGACTTTATTGAAAGTGAAGTACTATACTGCACATAAAAAGGCAACCCCACAAATACTCGGACAATTTGAATTGTACATACTATCTATTGATACGCTTTTCTGTCAATTTGCGCAAATTTATGTTGCTTTAATACAGCGAACTTACGGCTTCCGGGCACTAATTTTGCTATTTAGGTCATTAACTTATGAGTTTAATTTAAAACGTTTAAAATAAGTCCACACCCTTATCCAAACAAATTAAAAACGACAATTTTTTTCTTTTAGTTTGTTGAGAAATAAACTATATACTCTGATATATAGGTTTAAATTCTATATATTTAATAAAATACAACTGCGGTTGATTCTGCACAGCAATATACTAATGCTCTTTATAAGTGCTATTTAAATTTGTCGCTGATTAGTGTCATTTGATAGAAGTGCGAAATAATTCGACTAAGAATTACAAATTAAATATGAAATCGCCTGCCAGCTAATTTTTTTTGTCTAGAGTCGTCTAGCTCGCTAGGTGCGGTTCACAATTAAACGCACACTTTATAAATTGAAAACAACCATTGGTCAGCTTTCAGTTTTTAATCGATTGCACAATTCAACGGGAAGGCGTATCAGAGACCTCAAGGCACAATTTCGGCGAGTAACCCAAGTTTTGCTACAGTTTACGCTGTTGCTGTTTCTTTTGTTACCAACATTTGAGAGCTGACCAGCGATTACTTTGCATGCGCGCAGAAAATTTGTGACCGGCAGTTGGGATTTTCCTTTCTAATATACCAACGTTACAGTCACTTCCTGGGTACAAGGCTACATTAAATGCCTTCACACATATTATTAACCTAAGAAGCTCAAAATTGAGGAACTCAACCGATGACTAAATTTTATATATACTAGTTTACATTGCGAACAAATATTTTTGAGTAATATATGTTTGTACTTCGGTAGCAGATTCAATTATCTAAAAATCGGTTAATGCTGTTATGAATATAAGAAAAGTTCAGGTTAAATATAAGCGCAATAAATATTCAGCTTAAATGTATGTTCAACCAATAAATTTTATTATCGTGTGATAGCCAATAAATTACGTTATTGATTTGCATCTCGCGGCGGGTTTTGTTATAATTAAAGATTTATGCGTCTCTGAATTGCAAACCTAGCTATGGTTTACTTGAGCTTCTTTGCGATATTTTAATTAGGTGCCAATAAATATCTATAATCTGACGAGTGGAATCGCTACAAGAATATTCGGGAAAGTGCCCAAAAGCTGCTAACCATGCCTTAAAGCAAAAGTAGTACAGTTCAGTTGCCTTTCGTTTCGATACCTGAAAATGACGCTGATATGCAATGGTATGTGCCAACCGCAAAAGTGAGAGCTATGTATATTGGAACCCACTATTTTATGCACCACAAACAGGAAATACACAACTATGCAACACTCGCCTGGTTTTCGACTTATTACTACAGTTGCTACGGTCAGCTGTGAGTCCCTCTCAAAACATTGGCTGCACTAGAGCCGTACAAGTTTTTGGTAGTTATGTAACAAGGCTCCTGGCTAGCATTGAATTGCCACATTCATATACATTTTCTGTTTGTCTATGTTTTCAAATGTGTGCCTAAAAATTATTCAATTTGTACGCTACCTTAACAACGATTTACTATTACAAATATTTCAAATACTCCAAGTTTTACAAAGTTTTTGTATGACTATGATCGAATGCACATCAACGTGCTTAGATGCTTTCTATTAAGCCTTCCAAATTAATAATTTCGTTCTTGGTTTTAAATTAAAAAAAAAACCATAGAGTAAAGTGATATTGAAAAAATATAAACTGAATGCACAGCCAAATTTGCTTATAGCCTTGGCGTTGCCATGTCGATCAATTAGATCGCTTAAGATGAAAAGGACAGCCTCCTGTATGTGTTAACAAACGTCGGCCAAGAACCTTTAATATTAAGCACACATCACATGAGGAAGAATGGTAACGGCCCCTCTTAGTCGTTAAGTGCTTGCTTGACTGTGACAGGCAATATGAAACTTGTGGCATTTGATTTGAGCAAACTTGCAGTTCTTACTGTAGTTGTAGTAGTTTCCAGAATTGTATACTCTCTCATAGGTAAAAAGTTTGTACATGCTTTGTGTATCTTTAATGTTTGTTATAAGATAACATTTTGTTATACCCGCCAAAACAAAATATATTTCTTTATTCCAGATATAACTGAGATATGATAGAACAAATAGACATATGTATATGTTATATACCCATATATATGTACTTTGATATATACTCCAACGTGCTACGATTAAATTGTTTTTGGTCACAGTGAATGTTGCCGAGCAACGCCAACTTCGACCACAGCAAAAAGTAAAACACAACTAGCACGAAAAGTGGGTCAAACTGAGAATATTGCATAAGATGTAGACACAACACTCACCAACATACACACAGAGACAAGCTATTTCAAATCTTGCTGCTAGTTGCAGCAACTAGACCACGCGACGTCGACATTTCTGCCAACGACAACCAAAGCGACAAAGACAACCACGGCACAGTGTGGCGCAAGGCTTGCAAAGCGCATTTTAAATGCGGCGAGCCACGCCTGCCTTAAAATCGATCACTTTCGCATACTTGTAAATCGAACCAGCCAGCCAGCCAGCCAGCTGCCACAACAGCGCGAATGTTGCTTGCCACTTTATACGGTGCAATTTTTGACGATTTGAGTTCGAGTGTCGCATTTGCAATGAGTTAGCAGAAATGCCTGCATCGAATTAGTTTTTTGCTCTCCGTCTTGGTCCGTCATGTTGCAGCTCTACAGATGTCGCCATTGCGAGAGTGTAATGCGGAATCTACCCAGACTGCAAGATCGAGTGATATGCTACACTAATATTGGTAAGGTCTTATGTGAATTTGTATGCCCTAGAGTATGTCCATAATATTCATTTTCCAAATCACGGGATTATATTGCTTGCAGCAGTAAAACAGTGTTTGTGAGAAACCCTTTTAAGATATGTATCAAAATATATTTGATATATGTTTATATTTCATCATTGTATACCCCGCAAAATATGAATTCTATACAACTTCTTAACAAACCTGTATGTTAGTATGTACTTGACTACTTGAGTAATGCGAATAACCTATACTATTCAGAGTAGATAATGGTTACACATCAAAATGCATGCAAATTTGAGAGACTGTCTATAGCAACGGAGGTCAATGTATAGCACGCTACAATGTTGAAAGGCCTGTTACTCAAAAATAAGGTAGCAAATTTCGACTGAAAGATGAAGCAAATATGAATAATACACTTATAGTTCGCAGAGTGTGACAACCAAAATTTACATACAAAATGTACAAAACAATTTCTGTATTATCATACTGAAAACAATCTTAGCATCAGCGGACTGCAGTTACCGCAACTGCCGTTCCACGGCCATGACGCTCATTTTTCAGTTCAATTAAATTTCGAAGAAAAACGCCCCATTGACTCCAGCGGCTGAGAGGTCAAGGTGCTCATATCTGTCTGTGGTGCTTGTGGCCTCTTCGCTGCTGCTGACACGGTTGATGTTGCCAGTGGCAGTCCCAGCTTTTCGTGCGATTTGCTGCTGTACTTATTTTGTGAAGCATTTATTATTGGCACTTTGTAGAAACGCCGGATGCTGCTGGTTTTCAAATGTTGTTACACACATACATATGACGTTAAATCAATGTGTGTGCCTTCAATTTATATTTATATTTATATGTATGGCGATATATACGTATGTATATACATTTTTTAAAACCGAATGCCTTTTTGAATTACCCAAAAACATTCATGCACATTAAACATACAGTGTGAAAAACATTCACGTGAAATAATAATATCTCTACGCACAATCGTTATACTAATGGAAATTTACAAAGCGTGATTATTGTCTTCAGAAACCGTTACGGCAATTTACATATCCGAAAGCATGTGTGCGGGTGTCAAACTGGTCATCGAAACAGTCAAACGACAAAAGCCGTGCAAATGCGTTTGCATATTTGAGTATTGTTTTTGCAGGTGCGCGGAAGTCTGCCTGCGTTGGAAATAAAGTTTAATGGGGTACTAAAGAGTGAATGCAATGACAAGTGCAGAGCCTTTATGTCTGTGTAAACTGCTCCCATGAGTTTTATATATATTAAGTTAATCGGTTAATCGGCTCTCAGGCTGCGACCACTCAGCATACAATAGAAAGAGGGTCGTTATATTGTATGCTTAGTGCTGCAACCTATCAGAATCCTATATGTCAGTACGTGTCAGTTAATCATTGAGGCACAATAAATAACTAAAATTCCATTTATCTTACTTCTACGTTTTTGTAGAGCACACAACCCAAGAAATAAATAGAGAGGCTTTCATCTGCCTGTTATAAATGCATTTATAATTTATTTTCGATGGAATCAAAATAGTTTTTCTAACTTTTATTGGTAATAAATATGATGCACCCTATGGAATAATTGTTTTTTGAATTGGAATATATAACAATTTTGTTAATCGATTATGTGATAAAATAGGTAAAAAAAAAATGTTTGGTCATAAATTATGACAAAAATGCGAAAAAATTTTATTTGTGTAAGTGGTAAAATTTATTTTCTCATTTGGGAATCATTTTTTTTGGAGTTGGAATCTCAAGATTGTAGTTTTTATCTAATCTAACGGATCCTACTTTAAAAAAGATTCTGAGGGGTCCACTTTTCTGTAAAATGCGAATAGTGTTGACTAACAAAGTCTCTAGTCCCCCAGTTCCCTAACTTTGCCAAAACTTAACCGATTTTGATGATTGCGGGTATTTTGCCCATGACCGATTCTACATCTTAAGTCTATGCGTATCGGAAAATAAGTTTTCTGCATGGTAAATTTAAAATTTTTGTGGCAGCCGTTAAATTTATTTACGATCCGACGAACAACGTGTTAAGATTTGTAGTGGGGTCTACTTGAACCTGATTATTATGGTGCTTTGTGAAAACCACGCAGCATGAGTCTGCGAACAGAATTGAGTCAGCAGTCGACATGCATAAAATAGACAACTCGAAAACCGGCAGTGGAAAAACCTCTTTTTTACTCAATATTTTTGGTAAAGATACTGCTGATTAAACGCTTTATAATGTTGAAGATTTTTTTAAAACTTATTATATTCCTGCTTACAAAACGAATGGGTTTGATCGAAAAAGGTATGTTATATATATGTTTGTACTTTCACTATGTACCTATCGACAATTGAATTGAATGTTTCGTCTGATTGACACCGATTTTGAACCCATCATCGAACCCAAGTCACTTGTGTGCGTCCATACCACGCACGATTACGTATTTCATTTGGAGCAAAAATACAAGCATACTTCAAAAGAAAACAATAATATGCGCACTAAATTCAAAATATAAAATATTCCGTATTGAAAAGAAATGGCGATCGATTGTCGTTGTCCGTTTTAGTGTCATAAACAATAAAAATATGAATGCGCATCGACAAGGGAAATAAAAAGCCAGTTTAAATAGGCATGACTGCAAGACAAAAAATCTCTTTTAAAAATTGGGTTGTTGTGGCATACAGGTACACACAAATCTGGGAGATTTGATCGTGACTCTTTTTCAGCTTCATTGTGGTACTGATGTAACACATAGTGCGTGGTTATGTTTTGCTTACCCCAGTGTCTGTCAGGTACAGTCCTGAAGGCTACTATTAAATGATTGCTGCATGCTGTAAATATGGTAGATCTTAGCAAAAATCGGTTATCGTTATATAAGCAACGAGTATAAGCAATTGCTTTTACTCCTAGTACACGATATTAAAATGTAGTTTTTAATTAACATTTCCCAGTGGCTTTTGCAGTTGCTAGGCTTACGTTTAGGAAAACATATTTGAAATTCAAATTTTTTTTTGTATTTCACGCAAAATGCACAGACAGTCGCATAGCTTTGTCAGTATGCATTTCTCATGCTATGCATGCAGAAAATTCAAGTAATTTGCCTTCACTTTCCGTTGTCCACAATTCGAACGCTACACTTAATAAGCTAATAATTATTTATTCATAGTTTTCATTTTTATAACGGAACTACACAAGGTGCATTGCAAAATTGTACATTATGTATGGTTCACATCGCATTTTGTACTTCACTCACAATGCAACCATTGACAATGGGGTAATCCACTCCCTATACCAAATGCCAAAAGTTAAACAAAGGCGGCACCCACCTGTAAAGCACCCCGAAAACGAGAGAACGAGCAAGCCGCAAGCCCACGCCCATCCGATTTCTGCAAATTCAGAGTAAATACCACAAACATTTTGTTAAGCATCAATTACTTGAATAGGGATTACGGTATAGTTCAAGATAGATTGTTTCCCTTAATCTGTTGGCTGCCAGCATATAAATGTTATATGTTTAAATATAAAAAAAGTCTATTGGGATTTAGCAACAATTGAATTGCTAGGGACTCTCAGCTTAAAATCAGGAGTAAAATTGATAAGGGATAGAATCATTTAATCGAGCAACTTCAATTTATTAACTAAGGTTACACTCGCCAATCCGATAATTGAGACCAAAACAATTGACCAGTTCTTGGCTAATGTGACACAGTAAACAGGGTATGCGAACCGTAAATACCTTCCTTCTTGTTTTTGTTCATGTACTTCAGGCAAAATTTTGCTGACTGGCATTAGAATTGAAAAGTGAACGGAGCTCTTGTCGTTTGCTTGACTGGGTCCGGTCTTGCGCTTACAGATTTTAGTGGCACCGACATTTTGGGTGCGCCGTCGAGAAAAAATTAGAAGTTAAACTCGTGGCATATGGGATATAAAAGGTATCCCACACTTTAATTATTGTACGGCGTTCTGATTTGAATTGTTCGGTGATCATATCCAAACAATTTGTGTGGCTTGATTAGCCATTGCAATAATCATTATTAAAAGGTAGAAATATAAAAATCAACTACACAGTCAGAATTGTGTTTCGTAGTGCCAGACCCAGCGAATTAAATGACATTTTAATAATGTATGTACAATTAGTTCGGTTTGCGTTCTCAAAGCCCGAGCTAAAAACCAATTCAGGGTCATTAAACGACTTAGCAAGACAGCTGCCGCCTATAAAAGGCGAACCGGCGCGACGGTTGCTGCTATTGCGCAAAAGTTTGACGCCAACAGGCAAAAAAAAATATACATACAAAACAATAATTGTTTTACAGTCAGTCGGTAGCGTACTAACAGCGTCATAAAAGCCCCAAGCTTAGCCAGTTTTTTTTTTTTCGGAGAAAAAAGCTAATAATAACAACTGAAACGCAGTTTAAACGGTAAAATTTGCTAATCTCAATTGACCAAAGAGGTTTCTATTGGCAGCTTGAGATGCCACAAACAACTGCAGGGAATGGAAGATATCTTATATATTTAATTTTAAAATAAATTAGCAGGCTAATCTTGAAACAGTCAAAAATGTCATCCTCATAGGCAACATAGACTAGATGACTAATAACCTATTCACGTAAAAGGCGGGCCCAACGATTCTTTGTAATATTCAATTGAATTTCAGCAGCATAGTAAATTGTATAATTTTCAGCAATTGATAAATACTAAGTTTGTAAAAAAAAAAGATTTTACTTACTATTTACTTTTTTAAATGGAACATAAAGAATATTGAAACCTCTATATTTCATAAGTTACCGGAAAAACGAATGACTCAAGCAACAAACTTGGTAATCCGATATTAGACCCAGTCCAGCTAGCGATCGGTACATACCTTAAATTAAAATCAGCAAATAGCCTCCACCTTGGTCATTCAGTCAAGATAGGGAAACAATGAACTACTAAAAATTTAAATGAAATCAAATATGTAATCAAAACAATCCGCACCAAACATCATTTGGGTCACATGAAACAACAACATTTAGTATTCAAGTGGTAATGCCCCTGCATGGTATCTCACAGTTTCAATGTTTCAACTTTATTTTTGTCTAACAAATGTGCATATTGGGTATACTATTTTTAAACAAGGAAAGTGGTTACTTACAGGTTGAGTTGAAATGCAAACTTGGACTGCTCGGAGCAAAGCGTAAGTCTGTAGACGAACAAGCCGTGCCTGTTTGTCGTCTTTGACGTTGAACTTGAGCAGATGCCACGCATATTGGAAGTAAAAGCAAAAGCAGCTAACTTGGCAAAAAATACACAAAATTTATTCACAAGTGAATTAAGGCGTTAAATTATTTCCAATTGAACGGTGGACTCGGGTTCATCTCGTATAGTCACCAATAATACTACAGGCGTTTCGCGGTGGTCGTTTATTTCCTTTCGGGTATATCTCATG
This sequence comes from Drosophila montana, assembly GCF_035044405.1. Taxonomy (NCBI): domain Eukaryota; kingdom Metazoa; phylum Arthropoda; class Insecta; order Diptera; family Drosophilidae; genus Drosophila; species Drosophila montana. The sequence goes on along the minus strand of NW_026998148.1, from coordinate 89,762 downwards.
AAAATTTATCTTAAACTCTTTTAGAGCCCTTATCGTTAACCGTGTTAATTCTATCAATCGAAAGTTTTTGTTTTTTAAAACGCTGAGACAAAGCCTATGTGTTGTATTCAGTCCCCCCTGATCATCAATATGGTTTGAAGAATAAATTGCAGTCCATTGAAACTAATCTGAAAAGGCTTTTAGGCACAGTAGTTAAGCAACAAATTGAGATTCTTTGTAAAGCAAGACAAGTAAAAAGCAATTCCCAATAAGTAATGTTTATTGCAAAGACCGTAGACAGCGGTGTCATTGATACAGGTAGTACAGAAAATCGCGAAATTCGTATTTTAGCTTAGTCGAACTAGCTATGTATGTACCTTGGACGGCTACAGGAACTTATATACCAAAGAATGGGAGCACAAACTATATCCATTTATTTGTTTATTATAAATGATACATATTATGTTATTAATAATAAAAAAGGAGAGATTTTTTCAAAATTTTATGAGTGATTTCAAAATAGGTAAAAACAAAGCGATTTAAAATTGCCCAATTTTCCTGTTCGTAACATTGTTGATAGCTTGGTCACGCTGACTGCCAAATGTTTAATAAATATTTTAACAAATTACACATTAACCTGATAAAATACAAGTTATCACACATGTTTGTACTTATGCGTGTATTGTGTATGTTTTTTTTTTCGTTCGCTTACGAAAACTCCTCATAAAAAGCTTTTAATAAAACTGTCTAATAGTCAAAGCAAATATTATAAAGGCCACAACTGTGCAGTCACAGCTAAATTAAACACCTAATTAAAAAACCAGAAATCACTTTTAGTTTCGGGGTGCCGAGTATTTAATACCCTGGGAGACATATTGCAGATTTGTTTTCGTATAATTTGTGAGTTTGCGTGTATATCAACGAAATGATATAATCTGCTCATATAAGAATCAGCCATTGATCGAAAATTTGTCGGAAACACATGTGATATTTCATAAGCATGGTATAAAGAGTAGTTTTTTAATATTATCTGCAATGGTGAACAAAGTGAGATACAGTCCTACCTAAATTTAGCATAGACAAAAAAAAAAGTAGCAACATAAATCAAGTAACTCAAAATTTTTTTTTAAAACCTGCTATCTATATACATATGTCGAATATATGAGTATGTATTTATACAAAGCCCCTTGTTAGCTTGATTGAAAGCTGAGCCAAACAGGCGTGTGAAAAACCAAAGTCAAGGTTTTGTGTGTTTGTCTTTACCAGAAGTAGGGTAAATTTGAGCTTGGGAACTCGATTCGCTATCTCTCTGGGACTTTAACGCGTGTTCTTTAAAATACGCAACCAACAAGAGTTAATACATAAATGCGTTAAGTAGACCGAATACTTCCGATGGCTGTCTGCTAAGTTATATCACTTGCATAACCGAGACAATGCTTGTCTCCCTGAGAACATGTTGTTTTGTTTGAGTTTTATTATGTTATTTCTGTTAATAATGCGATGACTAATAACATGTTTCGCATCGCGATCGCTTAAGCGGATATTATTTGTTCAAAATTGTTTGCTGTTGGACTTTTATCCGGTTTTTTATGATTGTATGTGTACGTCTAACAATTATTGAGATTTTTTGGCGAGAAAAATTAGTTAAGAAAGAGTAGCGTCAACTGATACTTTTATAAATAGATACTGACAAAAAATTGAAGGCCAATATCTGATCATGGGTCAATCAAAGCCGCCTGGAAATATCCATAATATAAATTTACACCTTAGGCTACGATAGACCTTTGTTTTTGGTTAATACCTCTTTAATAATTCAATGGCCAAAATATTGTGTGTGTGTACAGTGTAAAACTAAAATCGTCTGTCTGTCGTCTGTCGATATCATCCAAAAATACAAATTTTAAATATATTTAAAAACCCACACACTATTTTGCCAGTCAGTCTCCACACAAAATGTATGTACACGTGCGACTTATCCGTGTCACATCTACCATTTTTAACTATGTGTTACACAGCTTATGCTACAATGCCAGGACATAAAGTAGACAACTTAGGCGGGATAGAGAACAATGAACATGTTAAGAATTATTGTTGGCATGCAATCAGCACAAAAGCATCTCGTAAAGTGCAAGAAGGCGTTCTCTAGACAGCAGTTGCTGGATCTATAAAGGCATCGAGGCTAAGTGGTAAGCCTTGTTTGCGACTGACGCTACAAAAGTGATATAGTACATTGCCAGCGAATCCTACGCATTGTTGATGACGCGTCGGATACCTGTGGAATTTCCAATGTACCCTGCCAGACAATACAAATTTATAGCATTTTTATAATAAAAAACAAAATTCGGTTAATATATTTATTTCTCATATTATGCAGATAACTTGATTTATAACTGTCAAGTCCAACAGAATTTCTATCATATTTGTTATAGCTTGATTAATAAATATAGTTTGACTTAACTTATATCTACTCCCAACTTAACCACCTTATAAACTATATTATTCTAAAACAAATTCGCTTTAACATCTAGTTTTTTTTTTAAATTTTTAAAATTTCTTTGTGTAAAAACAAATAAGCTTTCCCCCATGCTTACAACAATCAGCGTGAGTAACCTTAAGAGTGGGGACGAGCCAGTCGAATTATTACTTTCATAATTTGTGAATAGAATAATATTTTAGTTGGTTCATATTAAATATGGAGTATTGCTCAGTTGTTCAATTGGATCTACAATTTTAAATTAAAATTAAAATGTCATCCAAATTTTATTTGTCGACTTTTTGTATGCAAACGAGTTAAACATGTCATTCCATTAAATACCGTTAAATAAACTTGATCCTCTCCGATATAAAAACAAAAAAATTAAATGAGATAATTAAATAGGTATATTAAACAGAAGTAAGAAGCTTTAATGTTAAATCTGTATTAGCAAGGCAAATAATACGGTATATTTTCGAATTCAATCTCAAGTTTTTTTACATGTGGTGGATAATTTTAATTAATATGTGCGCTTTAAATATATGTATAACTTATACATTTTATTGCATATAAACAAATTTTGTTGTAAATAATTGTTAGAAACGACCAAAAAGTTCAATGACTTAGTCTAAACTTGATAATGTATATGCTGTATGGACTACAGTGCAACATTCACCTACAGCTTTTAATGCCAAGTGGCCTTTGGTAGCTGAGTTGAAGCTCGTCTGGCCAGTGGCATGAAGCAGTAAAACTGCGTCAATAAATTTATTTTATAACAAATAAAGAGGCGCAAGCGACTAAACATAATGTCATCAAACTTTACTTTGTAATTGGAACCAGTTACTAAGTGTTTTTTTTTTTTTTTTTTTTTGTTCCTCGCCTTCAATGCTTTGGTGGTATTGAAAATGTGGCGGGCCACATCAGGTTCCCGCTGTGATTAACCAAATTGGCAGCGTTGCTGCAATAAGCCAAACCACTAACCGAAAACATGAATGGCTGCATCAGGTAATTGACTTATATGGCAATTACAAGAAAATCACCAACTTCGACCAGCTGTGTGCTGATAAAGACCTACAGTTCAAATTTGTAGTGTGAATAAACTTTTGATGATCCAGCATCTGACACAATTTCGACAAATGCGTTGCATAGATAGCTTCGATTGACTAACGTGACAGCCCAGGCTCTTTGGATGATTAATCGTCCACTGCATGTTGAAAACCGAAAGGCATAAACTCGTAATCAGTTCACTCTACAAATCATTACATTTTCTTCACTTATTGGAGCAGCTCACTGACATACGGACGGCAGTCGGTACCTTATATAATGGACTCTAGCATCGTTAATCGATAAGTACTTTGTCATTGTGGTGCCGACGTCGCGTCGTCGGCTAAAACAGCTGTAACTAGTATGCGTTGCTGGCCAGTGAAAGTGAAAGGTTAGCACCATGCACAAGCTGCATAAAAAATATTTGAAAAATTATGCGCAAGATAATAAGTTGCTAGTGCGTAGCCAGGGAAGATGTGGTTACTGCCTGCATCTGAAAAGTTGCCCTTGATGGCCTTGAACGATGAAGCTGACTTAACGGAAAACACATGAAAACAATAACAACAAAAAAATATAAGCTGCAAGGTCGTTGAACATCTGCGTGAATCCAGTTTATAAGTTTGCCAATTTACACAGGCGAGAATGAAATACATGGTCTTTAAGGCCAACGAGCCTTGCACTCACAAAATGGTAGCTGGTAAATCTGTTGAATGTAAGCATAAATATTTTAAAATTCAATTGAATACCATACAAAAGTCGATTCTCAATCAGCCATAGCTTATGAGGGCCAAATATTAATTACTGCACCATTGTATGGATTAGTATTGCAACTTGCAAGTATACCAAGCAGCCTTTACTTATATGTTTTTACAAGCATAAGCTTCCACTACGGGGCCAGGCATGGTACGTCGTTTAAATTGGACTGTGTCCTTGCATCGTTTGTACGCCCAAGACCCATGACGGTGTCAAAATCATTTAGCATGACTGCCTTTCTAAATTGTTGTGCAGTTGTGTGTAGTTACAGCCTTGAATTATTTGCTGTCTACTTCTCTTTATGGCTGTAACTGCCACTGTATGCACGTAATTGCACTACACAAGTACTTATATACGGTGGGTAGTGGATGAGTTAAAAAATGTAGGGATTCCTAAATAAATATTAGGTATAAGCAATGTTAGGGAATGTCATAAGCATTCTAAAGGCATGTCAAACAAAGTTAGATTTGTAGATTTGTGGGTATTAAGCCAAGTGTTGTATTTCATTAAAATATATAGATACCAAACCTTAAGTGGCGTTTCTGTGGAAAGTTAATGGGAATCGGAACTATACAATATTATATATTCTATCCGAATAGCTTTAATCTTTGTCAAAATTCATTGAAGAAGTGTTTCGCTCTAAAACTTAACCCGAGCAAGGCCAAGTCATATCTGCGATGTAAGTTGTTCTCTTATATCAAACACAGACAAAGTTAAGTTTACTTTTTTGGATTCTTCTAGACTGACACTTTGATTTGCACATTATGAATGTTCAAACTGTCACTATCTTTTACGGATTATCTCATAGATTATCAGATATAAGTGGTAAACACATCTGGTACCAAAATTTTGATTTGCAGCAAACGATAGTTATGACATAATACGATAAAGCTAATAGAAAACTCATTTATAAAGAAAGTGAATAAGTTTGTTGTTCTAATTATGAATGTATATCACTCTATGGCAATGATGTATGGATATATGACTGTCCATTAATTATGATTGCCACACACTTTTCCGCTTCAGCTTACATAATTGTATCTACCATACATATTTTGATTTGGTTATTATAAGTAAGCGAATAGAATGTCGGTCTGTAGTCTGTTCAATCAATTACAAAGATACGGTGCGAAGTCGCCTTAGTTCATATGCTAGCGTTACGGTTGCCTGCCTGTGTCAGTGAGTGTATGCTCTATAGGCAACGAGCCGTAAATGTGAAACACGAATAAAATAATCATAAAAATGAAGAGTTTTACGCAATCCTAACCGGGCATTCAACCATTAGCTACACACCGTGAGTGAGAAAAAGCACTCTGGACGCTAAGTCTGGGGCAGAGGCAAGTGTGACGCTGTTAACTAGAGCAGACGTGCCAGTCAAGGCAACTTGTTGCTATTTCACGAGACGATTTATAGAGATGTCAAAAGTTTTATATATTTATATTTGCTTGTTGTGAGAGTGCAGCCATGCTCATTGCACATTGAAAATAATTTTGTCTGCAGCCGGCAATGTGTACTTGTTGTGTGTGGACACAATGAGAAGGAAAGACAAGTAATTCAAGGTAGGTTACGCCATCAAAAAAATTAATTGTATAAAATATAATAAATCGGATTTGATGGTTTTTGTTAAGCTAGGTGTCGTTGACGTATGCGTACCAAAATTTCATCGATGCGATTATTCATTATTCCACCCATGTTACAAATAAAAATTTAATTCAATTTTCCATTATTGTTAATTGTAAGATGTCATGGACCCTAACCTATCGCAATATTTGCACTACATATGCATATATACTACATACATATCTACTTTATTCATATTTATGAATGTTCGCCGGGCGCGTGTTGCCTTTGTTGCGCTCAGCTGCAAGTGGGAAAAACGAAAGTGTACAGCAGCTACAAGCGCTATAAGCTGTGTTACGCCATATGCATGCACAAAGGCACAACTCTCAGATTACAATAGTTTAAGAGTAAAAGCAAGACAGGCATGTCAACTAGTCTAATAATTTAATGATGCCCTTCCGCGTGTGCCAACTGTTTCGCACGATGTGCATTGACACTGTCTTTAGTCGTGAAGTAATTGTACAGTTCTCGTTTATGTGATTTTTTTGAACTTCATTTGGCATTGATATTTTTTCATAAAATGGAAGGAAAAATTATATTTTGGGTGTTCAGCTCAAAACCCTTGCAATGATTGTAAATTAACACGGTAAATAAACTTGAACTTGAAAATCGAAGACACCTTTTGTTTAGCTGTGCTTCCTCCATATTAACTGCATTTAGTTCATTTTTAGACAAGTGAGAACATTTCAATTGTGTTCAATTGTGTGTTTCGTATAACACCAGCTAAAACAGGTAAAAAAAAAAACCATTGAATTAGGAGTTAGTGGCAGTAAAACTTTTATGCTAACATAGTGATCTATAAACATACTACTTTTGTCATCTTGTATAAACACATAACTTACTCTTGTTGGCTTTTCTTTTTGGTTTTTTGAGTAACCGACAATATTTTATATGGCGTCCGAATGGACACCTGTCTAAAAAGTCACTAAAAAAAATAGCTTTGCCAACCTTAGACAATTATAAGTGATAATTATCAGTGCACGAATGAAAATAAATTTACTTGCACGTGCTGGCTTTCACAATAAAAATGTCACTTATCATATACAGTTTTTAGGGCTACCAACCAACGTGTCATTATTTTCGCCTTCACTATGTCATGCTTATGTATTACTTATGCCATCAATATGTTGTAATTATATGCATTAACACCTGACCCCACGGGCCATAAGCTGGACTAGGTTGATTTCTTTTTGCGGCCAGTGCATTTTAATTCCATTGCCAATAAATAATTAACAATTACCAAATCTTTTCTCAATACATACAAACGACTGACAATAATAAACAGCCAAAAACGCAAACAACGTGGCAAAGCAATTTTTACTTCGTGTATATGTATGCATTGTAACAAGCGATATACCATAACAGTTTTCGGAAAATGAAAGTGGAATATGCAGCGCGCCACCGCTGATAGTTCAATGAAGGCAAATTTAGCGAAGGAAAATAATACGTGCACGTAATATTAGATTGCCTGTACGAGTGTATTTTATTATTGCCTCCAGTAAAAAATTTTATATAAAATCTTATATACTTTTACATTGTAGGTGAGCTGTAAGATTGCTTCTTAACCCAACGAACATTCTAATGTAAACGAATACACAATTACTACTACTGCTACATAGTGTATATACTTTTACTAATTGAATTTAGTAAAATTATTATTTCGACAGTTCAAAAGTTTAGAAAATATTTAAGTGAGCTGTGTTTGCAAATTATTTACAGTTATTATAACCGCAATTTGTTTGGTAACATATATCGTTCACGGCACTCAAGTCTTGCATGTAATTAATATCTGTGCCATAAGCGAGCTAACTGATTGGCATAGCTTACATAAGCCCGATATCTTGTGTTTTGTTAAGTGGACAGTGCGAGCTGGCCAATCGCCTGGTTCGTTGTTATGCTTGAAAATGATTATGTTACATATTATTCGTTTGAATGTATGTATGTTAGGTAAATAGATCAAGCAAGCCAACATATTTGAGTATCTCCAAACGGCCTTCTGTAAGAAATGAATTGTTTATTGTGTAAACACGGTATTGGCTTTGCAATTGATTTCATTAAGGGTCGAGCCTAATGAAAGTCTTAGCATATAATTATATACATGTCTTAAACTAACAAGTTTTTGCGATAATTGATCGAATTACTTCTGAACAACTTAGGATAATGCAAGTCAAATTTACCTAAATCAAAACAACCCTGTACCTATTGAAAATGTGTAAAAAAGTGTATGTTGATTTTATTTAAATGGATGGTCCACCTTTTTCTTATCTATATAAAATTTCTAAAATGTGGATAAAAATTGATTTTTAAACATAACTTAAAAGCCATAATAGATAGATAGACCAACTTCGGTATGTGGGCTCTCGTATAGTATACGCTCATAAGGAATTTTCCACGTTTAGATACCTCGCCCATTCCCAAAATTGCAAGAAACATATTTTTAAGCTAGAACATTGTAAATTGCGCAGTTTGCTGCACATTAGTTCAGTGCTATTTATAAATGCATCCATGAGTACCATGATTATTTAAAGAGTCCAAAAGCGTGGTCTTATTAACATATTATAATACTATATCATTCGATTTGACTTACACACTGTGCTAAAATTTAAACAACACATCTTAATCATAAACTATTTCAAGTAATGAAAAAATGTTATAAAAAAATTCGAGCTGTTAAAATTGAACTTTATTCCTCTGATGCACTTTTCAGCATAGCTTACAGTTCAAAGTGAATGGTCTCATCCAATGACTATACCTAATACCTACAAAATCCTGCCTCGTACTTTTTGTGAGCTTTTAGAACATTTTTTTCAACTAGTGCAGTGTTTATGTAAGCTGATTTGATTTGCATATATGGTTGATAGCTTGATAGTTAGCTCAAGTCAGCAAGATACGAAACCTACTTAGCAGCAAGTTTGTGTCTTAAGTCATTTGATTTTGTTTTTTAATATGCATTCAAATACGAACTCACCTGTTTCGAATAACAATAGACATAATCCCAGAAGCCAGTATAAACTACGTCGATGTGTTGAAAACTGCATGTTGCTGTTGGTATTGCGCATCACTGTAACTGTAAATTTTCTTGATGCAGTTGCGTTTTTTAGGTTAATTCACAGAATTCGAAATACCAAAATGCAAGCACAGGCCGACATTCAAACGGCACGGCAACAGCAGCCAAAAAAAATGCCAGTCTTTACTGCAAACAAAGGCTTGATGTATTTTCGTTTGTATGTAGACACATAAGTATGTAGAAAAAAAACAGTGTCGTAATCTTTCAATTTAGATTTTTTTTCGTTTTCAAGCTTTTGTGTTACAGTTTTCTTGAACTGTTTGTATTTTTCTTGACTGTGGGTGCACTTTGATTCAGTTTTGTTTCTATTTTTCAATGTGTGGTTGCAGTTATTACTGCCTATTATTCGCACATTCATTAGTTATAATCACAACTTTGTTCACACACACACTTTAATTGCAAAATGAAGTTTTACTTATTTTTTTTTAGAAAATTATTACTTTGGATTTTCTTTCCGAGAAGCTGCACCTATAGTTCCGACAAAAATATTTTTAATAAAAGCACTTTAAATAAATAAATGACGTTACATATGTGTTGGTAAAAATACAGAAACAAAGATTGCCTGCTTAGCGGTAAGATTTAAATTTTTCACGCGCTTTTCGCTATCGCACTAAAGAAAACCGAAAAAATATATGCTAAGAAAATGTGAAGCGAATTAAAATAAACAAACAGCCAGGCTTGAGAGTTTTTGTTTTTGTTGATGTTTTTCTTGGCAAAACTTTCTTTTTGACGTAAAGCCAGTCCGAATACGTTTGCTTTAGCTTTTTCGCGCACACATGCTCGTTTCTTGAACTATAAAATGCAGTTGTGGCTGCTTTCTATACGTAAGTTAGTTGAGTGTAATAGTCACGAATTTAACAGGTCGAGGCTTACAGGTTTATAAACACATTGATATGCGTTTTATTGTAATGCTTGAAACCGTTTTGAACTTTGCACACGGGGTTCTTGAGCAACAGTTTATTGCACTTCACCAATTCTAACAGCCAAAACACTTCTTACCGTGCGCTGAAGGGAACACGTCCTAATCGAAACACCTAACCAACGCGACTGTGCACAGCAAGTGCTTCAAGTAAGTCAGCTGGCCCAAACCAAGCCAGATTTCCACGCCAAGCTTGGCCTGCGTTGTCGTTGGCTGTTAGTTAACAGTACCCCTGTTAATGTTGCTGTTGTCTTGGTCTGCTCCGCGCAATGCCGTTTGCTTCGACGGTATCTCTTAAGCTTTTGAAAGTAAGAGTAAAACCTGTCTGACTCACAAAAGCTTTTGTTATTAACTGGCGGCTAGTTCATGTTACTCTTTAGCTATTAATATTTGCTGGTAGACTGTGAATTGATATGGCTCTGCGAATTTGATGGCTTAATTTTAATTATTTTTATGTGTTGTATTTTAAAAACACATCGATCTTAAATGCCACTAGCCACTTGGCTAATAGTTTTATTAGGGATTGTACGCACGGGGTATTCAAATGTTAAATTTGGGCATTTTATTTACAAATATCTATAGTCTATAAGAAATCAAATCAAATCAAATACCTATCTTAACCCCGCACGCGGTTACGATAAGTATTTCATTTGATATATACATATGTGTATTTACACCTTAAGGGCTATAAAGTTAAATATTGGCTTACACGTTTATTGACGCTGTTTATCCGATTTTTATTTTTATCCAGCACATCTTTAAATAACAAACACGAGTTTCAACGATTGGCTACAACTTTTTTTACTTTACTCGATCGAGTTCCGTCTCAATTTAAACCCCTATCTAATTGCGATTTGAAACGTAATTCACCGATTATTCCGAATGTAAATGGGGTTTTCTGTAGTAGCGGACAAATTTAATTCTTCCAAGGGCTGGACATTGGCGCAAACGTAATATTTAAAACATAAATAAAGTATTGGCCGGACAAGGCCGGATAATATCCTCTATGTACTTTCTACTATACCAAAGACAGAACTAGTTAACAATTATTTTTTGCAGGTGTGAGTGCGTATTTAAATTCTCTTATAACGAAGGCAAACCAGGTTTAATTAACTGTTTTGATAACTTCCTTGCAGCACTGTTAATTGAAAGAGCATATCTTTATATATCGCCCTACTTTGCAATTCTCATGAGTTCATGTAAAAAGTAGTCTTTTATTCTTTGAATATAAGTGCTTTATTAACAAGTTCTGTTGGCAATCCAATCATCTTGTATGCATATATATTTATGTATTTACAAAGTTTTGTCTGTATGCAGATTTGGTAAAATTATTAAATACATGCTAGTTTTCCTATTTCGATAGGCAAATGAGCATCAAAACATGAAACCATCGCCGATAAATGCTTAAACTTCGGCGAACCGAACAGCAAAATTCGAATTGAGGCAGATGTGAGGCAAGTCTAAATATAAAGAAATAAAGATGCTATACGAGAAACAACATGTTAAGTTTTGAGACTATCGCTCTTAAATCCTGAAATATATGCTCTAAAACAGTATCTCAATATCGAATATTATCGATTACTTTAAACGGGTCAAGTTATTTTAAAGGTTTTGAGACCAACTCACGAACAGACAGACGGTCAAACAGATGGACAAACAGACGGACTCGGCTATTGTCACTTAGTAAGAATATAATGGGATCGGAGATGGTCCATTTTCATAAAGCCAACGTTTTTACCTATTGAAATGTTTCCCCGGCTCTTATGAGTAAAACTAAGACTTAAAGGTTTTTATACGTTGATTCTACGTAGTTTATTTACTACCAACTTTGCATAGCAATCTAATGAACTGTATGCGTGCTAATTTTTTTCTATCCTGTCTTTCTCTTGCTCTTGTTACAATTCTCTCTCTTCTTCTTTTATTTTAGTGATATGATATAAAAGGAAATAAAATAACCGAGTGTGATATAGAGAATTTTTGGGTAAGTGCATATTTACATTACGTATATAAAAATAGGAATACATATTGAGGTGGTTTCGGATCTTAGCACGGGCCATCCTCATGAATTTATAAAGATATAAAACCAATTTGATAGGAAATAGCGTACAAAAACATAGTGCAGATGAAATTCACAAAACCCTGTAATAATACTCACTTTCTTTATAAAAGACTAATAGTCTTAGTAAACAACAACAGCGACTTCAACAATACTTAGGTAAAAAGACCCCACTATACTCTATTCTCTGTTCCAACCTATGTGAGCCACTACTAAGAGAAAACAGGGCAGCACGCAATTGATGACCAACTAAATCGACCTTTTGATTCCTTCTGCCTGTTACATACTTTTACACAAGACCATTTAGACCATCCGAATAAATGCATTTTGCGTCTTCATAGTTTGGAACATGTTTAAAACTAAATATAAGAATGTCGGCAAGACTAAAGTGGATGCATAGGTATCTGGGTTAACTGCTATGTGAAGTATGTAAAATTTAAACACCTGGTCAGTTAGTTATAATGGCTTAACTGTACAAATATGTCATAGTTACGCCAAAAAGTTATTAAGTTAACGTACATTTTCATAAACAAATTAATCTATTGCGCCACAATGTCTTAATTATAAAACTCAACCGACAATTGACGCTTTAAATTTGTGTTAATGTTACCAAAAGTTTTTGTCAAATTTTTCGAATCCATATGCCGTTGCAAAAGGTTCAGGCGGCGCCCCTAAAATGTTTGCCATTCACTTCACAAATGGGCGGCAATAATATATCAAGTTATAACAATCTTGTTGCCGTGTCAAACTATTATCATACCTTGTACTCATTAAATGAGGTAGAGAGGGTAAAATAAAATTGTGCAAATGTATTACCTGCTGCTTAGGTCATATGTAGAAAACTACATCAAAACATATGTATGCGTTTATATAATTTTATATATATATATATATGTACATATGTGTAGTATGTATATGTATTAAAGAAATTAATACATATGAGGATATGACACGCAGTATCCATTCATATATATATATATTTATATTTATATATCCTCTCCGCTCTCTGTGTATATAATTTAAAAGTATGTGCTCAAAAGTACTACACTATAAGCCGATTGGAGCAAGAGCTAGGGCAATGCGAGCACAGCAGTCCCTGGTAGCATATTTATAATAATACACAATCAATTTAACTCTATATTGCACATTGACAAAAAATACCTCAATTTTGAGTGTGTACATTAAACCGTTAAGTATTCAGCCTTGATAACTTCCCTATTAATGCGTATACCAAACAGTCTATTGTAAGCCCAAAAGCCAATACAAGCATACATGCCCAGATCTACATTTGTAACGGCCTTCACGGCAGATTGTACATTGTATCTACTTGCTGTGGTCGAAAAACCGATCTATTGTACTCGCAGCTTGGCCAAAAATGGGAGTGCTGCCATGAAGAAAAGCTTACGATCTAATGGCCCTGGTGGTTGAAAAAGCTTTTGTGAAAAGGCTAAAAGCCTCAATTAATTAAACCGTACATGTTTTTAAAGTTTTCTTATTATATGAGTAAAACAATATATTCAACGAAAACTTTTTAGATTTTGTATCCTTATCGAACTGAATAACTTAAGGGAAACAATTGGCAATTGGTCAATAATACAATTAGTTATAGTAATTATCTATTCCAATACAATTTATTTTTAAAATGTTAAAATGTAGACAAAATGGACAAAATATAATATTTATATATATAGTTTACGCAAAAATTTGAGATCTCCTTTAATACGAAATAATTACCGAGGAAAACTTATATGCAGTATATATGGTATAGTATATATGAGTTTCCGTTTATATAAGACGCACCCACTCACCAAGGCAGCAGAGCAAACTTTACAGCCACAGCTAAAAAATTCGAAATCAGAACAGTGACAGAAACAACGGCAACAATGTGAATGCAACGACAACAAAGGTAGCAGCAACCGACTTGCTGACCTTCTCCACGCCTTGGAGTGACTGTTTCGCAATTACCGACTGGGCGGCTTTTGAACGTTACAATTGCTATATTGGGGCCCATAGACGCCGAGGCGGGTGCTGCAATTTTTATGCATATACAAGCAGGCGAACGAGCACGACCGCGCCATTTAAATTGTGGCACCTAGAAACTAGAATTTACGATAACCGGCTAATACTTAATACAAATGCTCCAGAGCAAAATATTACGGCAGCTGCACAGTATAGCCAGCTGACCAACCACGCCTTGCCTGATAGCTTTTCCCAAGTATGACTATGGATAGTTAATTTTTGTTTATTTTATAGTAATATCTGGTAGTTACATATTGGACAGATACCAAACATATGTACATCAGAATGGAAATTTTACATTTGTAGAAGCACAAACAATTAGTCTATTATATGCCATGAACTCAATCCCAAAAGCCCAATCGAAACAGGATCTAGTTCCGGCAAAAAGCTTGCAATGCGGAAGTAAATGTGTTTTTCACAAAAGCCCAATTGAATGTTGTTAATTAGCCCACCGATATTTTATTAATTAGTACAAATTCAAGCCAGCTGTGCTCTTGTCATAGCACATACAAGAGCTTGTTCATAAACGATAAAAATATGACTCTACTCTTAAATGCGTTGTTTAAACACAATTCAAATACAATTAATACAATGCAATTAATTAACAGAAAAAATATATTGATTTTCGAAAAGCTTATAAGCGTATTATAATGCTACATGTTCTACTTAAACTTTGTATAGCCTTGCTTAAAGGAAGAACTGCGGTCCAAAGTGAACAGATGACAAAAAGTATGCTTATTACGTATGTTCGTAGAGAAATAAATACTTGGTGTATTTTGCAGAAACTCAAACCTGTGTAGAGGGTATCTCCTAGTCAAATAAGTTTGACAATAGCACTCCAAATTGTTTTAGTTTGCATTATTTATAATTAAGTGCCAAAAAGTAAAAGTACTTGAGCTGAACAATTGACAACCAAATAACCGGAACTCAAACTTTTACTGTAAAATAAATACTTTTCTATTTGCAAGCATTTCAAAGCTCCGTAGAGGGTATCCTCTAGTCAAATAACTTTGACAATGGCAGTTTTCATTATATTTGCTTAAGTGCCAAAAAGTAAAAGTACTTGGGTTGAACATTTGACAGCCAAATAATCGGAACTCAAACTATTACTGTGACTTAGTTTCTGCTAATGATTTTCGACAAGCACACTGAGAAATATTTGTCACTTACCTTAAATGTCAATAAATCGTCAATAGTGCTTGCAGCTGTGACCCTAATATATTCTGCAATAAGTTGGCATTTTGCAGTTGGGTGACACGCCCAGGATATATTTCTTAAGTTGGAATATAAGAACATAAGAATTTTCATAACGCTTGATTTATATTTTAAATCAAAATCGGTATTAATACTTTTGTCGAGAGTTCTTGACTTCGAGATACCCTATGAAGGCATCCTTTGCTCTATGAGAGAAGTGTATTTATGCAGAAAATACACAAAGATCATTATTTAGTAATTAATTGTACATATTCAGAAACATAAACGTATTTAAGTGCATGTAGATATGAATATACATTCTTACTTATTTGTATTATGAGTACAGATTATTAAAGTGGGGCTGTCGTTTTGACGCGTGTTATTTGCCTTAATGAGTAACTGGATCAATTTAAAAACCAGTTTTTTCCTTTATTTACAGCCGACTGAGTATCGAATGCAGTTTTTGTAGATATGTATTTGTCTCAGTTGGTAATACAACAAATGCAAGTCGGCAAAGAGTAATTTTAGTTTTTCTGCACAAGAATAAAATTGAAATTATATTCATGACTATTTATATATATATATAAATATATGGATGTCAAAGATCTTTATAATAGCCTATACAATTTTGTCATTACCAAGTAAAGTACATATGTATATATCAACAGCCGAGTTGAGAAACATGTCAGTCTGTCTGTTTCTATGCCAACTGGTGTAGAAACGATCGTTCGAAAATTAAGTTCTTATATATATATTCTAGCGGGTATAAAATAAATTCTCTCAAAGAAATTAATAAAATTTAAAAAAAATTTTAACGGAATTTCAAAATATATATGGGAAACTTGTTGTTTTAATTTTCGTATTAATTTTTTTGGTGAGTTGGGTTTGGTAACAGGTAAAAATATCGAACTTGGCTTGGCACCGTGTTTTCGGCAGGTTTAAATTGAGTCGCATGAAAGTATGCAATACCTAAAGTATACGAGTTCCTGGAAAATTCTTATCCCGTTTCATTTGTTGCGATTCGTAATTTTGGTCTGTATGCAAATGACCCAAGCCGAAATCTGAACCATTTTCAAGATTACTTTAAAGAAAGGTACATTTGTAATAAATACTAGATAATAGAAAGTTAATAACATGGAAAACTTTCTATATTTATGAGCTGAGTATAGCTACGTAATGGAACTGCTATAACCCGCGAAATTAGTTTTCGTGTTAATTCAGGTTCCGGCTCATGAGTCATAGGACTCTAATAAATTTAGTTAGTTTTCTTCGAAAGCTGAATGCTCTTCTTTTTGAATCTTTATCGCTTATCCATCAATTCCTTAATAATAAACTAAGTCAGAGAGGCTAGTAGATGTTAATGACGTTTGGGAGCGACCCATTAAGTAGCTCGCATACGAGGGCCATTTTAGTATTGGCATCTCAGTTAATACAACGAAATATTTGGCATACCACGAGGCTGCTCCAAAAAATCTATGAGCAGCTGCGAAATAAATTTCCATTGTACAAATTACAGCTAACTAATATATTGCGGTTAATTGCTTAAGTATTTTTTCTGAATCTTGAAACATTCAATAACAATAGCCGATAGGTTTTCATTCATTTATATTTAGTGTTAACTAATCATGCATACAATACCAAATTGCCACCTTAATGTTGGCATTTCAGCTTTACCAACAAAATAGATGGCATACTTTTCGGCTGGTATTTAAATAAAGGGATAAATATACATGCAGTGAGCGCCTTCGGTATTATTGTTAATTTCCCCTTAAGTAAAGAAATATAAATATACTATGCATTCCTCCTTGGGGGAAATGGGGGTCATAGATTTGACAGACATATATTCAAAGCTCTACATAAGAACTTTATGAATAACTGTTTCAGCGAAAATTCGCCAGCAGCACTGGTAAATTGGCTTACCGTCCGATCGGTTAAAAACTCATTTTCAAAGATGATCTATTATAGATAAAGTTCGAAAATTCCCCCTCCGATACAGTGGTCAAAACTCATAACTCGGTCAAATCTCATCCGATTTTCAAAAGGTTTGGCTTTTTGGTCATAGTTTGACCCCTAGATCAATTTGGCATCTAAATCTGGAAACATTAATTTTAGTCCAAATTCATGTGAAAATGGTACCTTCAAATATCCTATATAGACATAGGTCAAAATTACCCACCCCCATAACTCAGTCAAATCTCATCCAATTTTCATATGGTTTGGCTTTTTGTACATGGTTTGACCTCTAGATCAATTTAGCATCTAAGTCTGCAAACATTATTTTTAGTCAAAATTCATGTGAAAATGGGACCCTCAAATATCCTATAAAGACATAGGTCAAAATTACACAACCCCATAACTCAATCAAATCTCATCCAATTTTCATATGGTTTGGCTTTTTGGTCATAGTTTGACCCCTAGATCAAATTGGCATCTAAATCTGGAAACATTAATTTTAGTCAAAATTCATGTGAAAATGGTACCTTCAAATATCCTATATAGACATAGGTCAAAATTATCTACCCCCATAACTCAGTAAAATCTCATCCGATTTTCACGAGGTTTGGCTCTTTGTTCATGGATTGCCCTCTGGGTCAATTCGGTATCTTAATATGGCAACATTATTCTTGTTTTTAGGTTTTATCCGATTTGCTTCAAATTTATATTCAAAGCTCCACATAACAACCTAATAAATACGTGTTTCAGAGATTTGGGAAATTTTGCCCGCAGCACTGGTAAATTGGCTTACCGTCCGATCGATTTCAAACTCGTTTTCAAAGATCTTTGAGAGAATTTATTTTATACCCGCTAGAATATATATATAAGAACTTAATTTTCGAACGATCGTTTCTACACCAGTTGGCATAGAAACAGACAGACTGACATGTTTCTCAACTCGGCTGTTGATATATACATATGTACTTTACTTGGTAATGACAAAATTGTATAGGCTATTATAAAGATCTTTGACATCCATATATTTATATATATATATAAATATATGGATGTCAAAGATCTTTATAATAGCCTATACAATTTTGTCATATATATATTCTAGCGGGTATAAAATAAATTCTCTCAAAGATCTTTGAAAACGAGTTTGAAATCGATCGGACGGTAAGCCAATTTACCAGTGCTGCGGGCAAAATTTCCCAAATCTCTGAAACACGTATTTATTAGGTTGTTATGTGGAGCTTTGAATATAAATTTGAAGCAAATCGGATAAAACCTAAAAACAAGAATAATGTTGCCATATTAAGATACCGAATTGACCCAGAGGGCAATCCATGAACAAAGAGCCAAACCTCGTGAAAATCGGATGAGATTTTACTGAGTTATGGGGGTAGATAATTTTGACTTATAGGATATATACCTATATAGAATATTTGAGGGTACCATTTTCACATGAATTTTTACCGAGAATAATGTTCCCAGATGTAGATGCGTAATTGATCTAGAGGTCAAACCATTAACAAAAAGCCAAACCATATGAAAATCAGCGGAGTTTTGACCGAGTTATGGGGGTGGGCATTTTTGACCTCAGTCTATATAGGATATTTAAAGGTACCATTTTCACATGAATTTGGACTTAAAATAATGTTTCCAAACTTAGATGCCAATTTGATCTAGGGGTCAAACTATTACCAAAAAGCCAAACCATATGAAAATTGGTTGAGTTTTGACCGAGTTATGGGGGTGGGTAATTTTGACCTATGTCTATATAGGATATTTGAGGGTACCATTTTCACATGAATTTTGACTAAAATTCATGTATCCAAACTTAGATGCCAAATTGATCTAGGGGTCAAACCATAAGCAAAAAGCCAAACCATATGAAAATCGGATGAGATTTGACCGAGCTATGGGGGTGGGTAATTTTGACCTATGTCTATATAGGATATTTGAGGGTACCATTTTCACATGAATTTTGACTAAAATTGATGTTTCCAGATTCAGATGCCAATTTGATCTAGGGGTCAAACTATGACCAAAAAGCCAAACCATATGAAAATTGGATGAGATTTGACTGAGTTATGGGGTTGTGTAATTTTGACCTATGTCTATATAGGATATTTGAGGGTACCATTTTCACATGAATTTTGACTAAAATTCATGTATCCAAACTTAGATGCCAATTTGATCTAGGGGTCAAACTATTACCAAAAAGCCAAACCATATGAAAATTGGTTGAGTTTTGACCGAGTTATGGGGGTGGGAAATTTTGACCTATGTCTTTATAGGATATTTGAGGGTCCCATTTTCACATGAATTTGGACTTAAAATAATGTGTCCAGACTTAGATGACAAATTGATCTAGAGGTCAAACCATGAACAAGAAACCAAACCTTATGAAAATCGGTTGAGTTTTAATCGAGTTATGGGGGTGGGTAACTTTGACTTATTTCTATATAGAATATTTGAGGGAACCATTTTCACATGAATTTTTACCAAGAATAATGTTCCCAGATTTAGATGCGTAATTGATCTAGAGTTCAAACCATAAACAAAAAGCCAAACCATATGAAAATCGGATGAGATGTGACCAAGTTATGGGGGTGGGTAATTTTGACCTATGTCTATATAGGATATTTGAAGGTACCATTTTCACATGAATTTTGACTAAAATTAATGTTTCCAGATTTAGATGCCAATTTGATCTAGGGGTCAAACTATGACCAAAAAGCCAAACCATATGAAAATTGGATGAGATTTGATTGAGTTATGGGGTTGTGTAATTTTGACCTATGTCTATATAGGTTATTTGAAGGTACCATTTTCACATGAATTTGGACTTCAAATAATGTTTCCAAACTTAGATGCCAATTTGATCTAGGGGTCAAACCATGTACAAAAAGCCAAACCATATGAAAATTGGATGAGATTTGACTGAGTTATGGGGGTGGGTAATTTTGACCTATGTCTATATAGGATATTTGAAGGTACCATTTTCACATGAATTTGGACTAAAATTAATGTTTCCAGATTTAGATGCCAAATTGATCTAGGGGTCAAACTATGACCAAAAAGCCAAACCTTTTGAAAATCGGATGAGATTTGACCGAGTTATGAGTTTTGACCACTGTATCGGAGGGGGAATTTTCGAACTTTATCTATAATAGATCATCTTTGAAAATGAGTTTTTAACCGATCGGACGGTAAGCCAATTTACCAGTGCTGCTGGCGAATTTTCGCTGAAACAGTTATTCATAAAGTTCTTATGTAGAGCTTTGAATATATGTCTGTCAAATCTATGACCCCCATTTCCCCCAAGGAGGAATGCATAGTATATTTATATTTCTTTACTTAAGGGGAAATTAACAATAATACCGAAGGCGCTCACTGACTGCATGTATATTTATCCCTTTATTTAAATACCAGCCGAAAAGTATGCCATCTATTTTGTTGGTAAAGCTGAAATGCCAACATTAAGGTGGCAATTTGGTATTGTATGCATGATTAGTTAACACTAAATATAAATGAATGAAAACCTATCGGCTATTGTTATTGAATGTTTCAAGATTCAGAAAAAATACTTAAGCAATTAACCGCAATATATTAGTTAGCTGTAATTTATACAATGGAAATTTATTTCGCAGCTGCTCATAGATTTTTTGGAGCAGCCTCGTGGTATGCCAAATATTTCGTTGTATTAACTGAGATGCCAATACTAAAATGGCCCTCGTATGCGAGCTACTTAATGGGTCGCTCCCAAACGTCATTAACATCTACTAGCCTCTCTGACTTAGTTTATTATTAAGGAATTGATGGATAAGCGATAAAGATTCAAAAAGAAGAGCATTCAGCTTTCGAAGAAAACTAACTAAATTTATTAGAGTCCTATGACTCATGAGCCGGAACCTGAATTAACACGAAAACTAATTTCGCGGGTTATAGCAGTTCCATTACGTAGCTATACTCAGCTCATAAATATAGAAAGTTTTCCATGTTATTAACTTTCTATTATCTAGTATTTATTACAAATGTACCTTTCTTTAAAGTAATCTTGAAAATGGTTCAGATTTCGGCTTGGGTCATTTGCATACAGACCAAAATTACGAATCGCAACAAATGAAACGGGATAAGAATTTTCCAGGAACTCGTATACTTTAGGTATTGCATACTTTCATGCGACTCAATTTAAACCTGCCGAAAACACGGTGCCAAGCCAAGTTCGATATTTTTACCTGTTACCAAACCCAACTCACCAAAAAAATTAATACGAAAATTAAAACAACAAGTTTCCCATATATATTTTGAAATTCCGTTAAAATTTTTTTTAAATTTTATTAATTTCCTTATTCCTTAAATCAGTTTTTATTGCATACTTTGGAATGTATATGTATGCGAACAAATTTATACATGTATACGTGTTTTATAAAAGATGGCTTCTTTGTCATACATTTTCTTCAAATACTCAAATAAGCATATTGATGTATGTGTGCATATATATATGAAAGTACACGTTAATATAATTGTGTCAAAATACCTGCTAATGAGAAATGCATTGCGTGCATGCAAACTGTTATATACAAGACATATAGATGCCTTAAATCTTAATTAACCAACTCTCTGGTTAATCCCTAAAATATCACTATATAAAGCTGGTAAGCGAGATACAACCTTAAAATTGAATTTCATTTACAAGCATTAGTAAATCCACACTTATATTAATTTACATACACATGCGTACATTTTATTCAAGTATGTGTGCATATACATTTGTATATTGAATGTATTTAGTTGACTGCATTTCTATTGGGTATTTATTGTTATTTATTTATTGTGGTCATTTATTGAGCATTTAAACAAAAAAATAAGCTTAAATAACAATTGGCAAAAAAAAATAAAAAAAAAACAGCAGCGAAAGGAATGCTACACAAAATAAATAATATTTGTGTCTGTGTGTGTTGTTTAAGTAGTGTTGGTGACTGTCGGTGAGGCAAGAAAAAACAGAAAAGAGAAGCAAAGCAGAAAATAAAGATCACAGACATACATGTTGACACACACACACAAGGTGATAGCGAATGGTGTGCGCAAGAGAATGTACAACGGAATAAAATGTACGCTACGAGAACAAGTTTTATTATGAAAATAAAAACCCCACTAAAATACTAAAACAGCGGGGAATACATACTTAGAATTGCGAGCATACATATTTAGATACATATTATATACATATGTATGTGTGTTTGTGTGTGTGTGAACATATATATATATATATAGTGCTATATATATATTTCTATGTGTGTGTATACATACAAGTATCAACACAATCCCACATCAGCGGAAAACTGGCTGTACGCCATCAAAATGTCTGCAACACAGACGCTCACCCATACGAACACAGCAGCAAAATATCATGAATGCGACGAACAGCACAAAATAAAATGCGTGTGTATGTGTGTAATAAAAACAACAGTCAGACACGCACGCATACAGTCAGCGACCCAACACGCAAAGCGTGCACAACAAAAACAACGTGAAATTGCAGTGCAAGAGTGTATGTGTGGCAAGCCGTCGTAGGGTATATGTATATGTTTTTTTCATTTTTCTTTCAGTTTCTTTTCGTTCGTTCGTCGAAACGCAAGTGTTGGTGAGGTTACGACGCGTTGTTTCTTGAAAGGACAGAAGGAACTAATACAACCTGTTCATTTCTTATAGAAAGTATAATTTCAAATTTAGATTATTGCACTTTCTGCAACAAAATAATAAACAAACTTTAATCGCCTGTATGATAGTATTCAAAGAAGAAGAAACAAAATACTCTCTTCTGTCTCTCTCTCTCTCTGCCTCTTTCGATCACCGACTGCTTCACATGCTCATTGAAATTGTTATGATTAGTGTTTTATTTTGCCATTTTTCACTCTCTCTCTCTTTCTCTCTCTCACACTCTCACGCGGTCGCGACTTTCACGAAACTGTAATAGCACCACAAAATAAAAATAAAAAATAAAAAATATAGTAAACAAGGCAAGCCACATTATAGTAGTGACCGTCTTCGTATAAGTGTGTATGTGCGCAAATTGATGACAACGAAGCGTGTGTGAAGTGAGCAGCGCGTAAATCGGGTGCAATGAAATAAGTTTGACGAATTTGCAGCGTTTTCGTAAAAAGTGCAGTTAAAAATAAATGTGTACATATACATTAATTCATATACATACATACATATATGCATATAACAAGAATCTGATTTAAATTTATAAATGCTATCTCCAAATCTCAGGTAAGCTTATTTATTTCACATTATATAAATATAAAAAGAATGCTTAAATATTCTTCTTTCAGCATGTCAGGAATAACGGATTTCAGCTGAGCTTACTCTATACATAAATATACACATACATATACACACCAATATATATACTCTTAAGCCTTCAACGCAAGCCATTGCTGTCCAAAAAATGGATGCACAATTTGAGCACTTGTGTCGCATTTGTGCGGCTAACACGAAATGTAAAAACAATTCTGTGGTAGAAAGTGTTTTTATTTTCAAAACAAATGGCTTGCAGGATAAAATAGCTCGTCATCTCTTCCTGAATGTAAGTAAAACAACCTTAAGATGAACATACATATGTATGTACAAGCATATCTAGACGCCTATGTACCATATAACCACTAAGATGATACGTTGTCTGAAAGTTTCTTTTTAACTTTATATGTCCCATAACGTAACCTATAAAATTATATGTATGTATGTATGCATGTACAAACATATGGCTGAAGGTTTGTCTGTGTTTGTAAAAAATCTACTTACTAAGAAGAACAACTACAACTACAACGTGCATACACTCAAAGAAATTCGTATACGCACATATGTATATATAATATATATATACACGCATACCATTGCATTATTTGATTGTATTTGCGTGTGGGCGAATATGTCGGTTGAGCAAAGTAGGCAAAGAAAATTTTTCTAGAAAATAACGAGAAACGGCAAACAGCAAAAAAAAAAATCTCGTTTAGTCGTACCAATACAAGTTTACCAAGCTTGTGTCCGTGTGCTTGTATATTCGAAATACGTGCAATGGTAATTTCAGAAAACGACGAAAGAGAAAAAACAAGCTGCGTGAGTTTACCTCCTGCTTGCATCTTACTGTGCATGTATGTACATGTTTATGTTTTTATATTGTGATACATTTATGTACGCCCAAATGTATCTATGACATTAAACTAAAAATGATGTATATACATTTGTTAAAACAGTTAGCATGTTAGGTATATAATGTTAGGTACTATATAATGTTAATCTACTATATATTTACAGGTTGCCGAAGATGACCCTCTGCCTAAAGTGCTCTGCAAATCCTGTTATCGGCAGGTGGAAGCGACCGCATCACTTTCTAACATAGCGAAGCACACCCAGCGCGTGTTTCGAGACTTTTTGCTAAGCACAGTGGTACAAAATATATTTTGGCTTAAAACATTTAAAGAGAAATTAATGATTTTCCATTTTTGCAGCCCAAACATACTCGCCAAGCGACAGCAACTCAAGTTAACGAATCCCCGGTGGTGTCAGCGCCTATTCAGGATATAAGTGAAACCAACCATCGCGACAACAATATTGCGCGCCACAACAGCAATTTGAACAACAATGCATTTCATCCTATATTATTAACTCGTCCGCCGGAGACGACCATTGCATCGAATTCGCATCAATTGGCAGGGAATCAAACACATGACGACGTTGTAATCAGTTTGACCAATAAAGACAATGAGATGCGGCGTCAGCAGAAGCAACAACGCGAACCGAATGAATATCCTAATAGTCGTAGCAACGCTAAAATTAATAATCTAATGCTCCCGACTCGACGGAACAGCGTATTTGTGGACATGCGATACAGTTCAGCACCGATGTCAATAGCACAGCGTTCAATGCAACTGCCGCCATGCTTAGCACCTTTACATTCTGAGGTGTCTATTTCCAAGGCCACGAAGAGTAGCCCAGAAAAGAGAAATTCACCAGCAGGTGTAATTAACTTCATACAGACTCATGGGCGCATCACAGGCAGTGCACCTACAATCACCACAAGTGTAACTAATAAGGGATACAGTGCTGCTAATAGTAGCTCCATGCATGTCAAAAAGCCTCAGGCTTCTTCTGCCGCTCAGAGTGTCAGCAGCGCTGGCGTACCTATTCTACCCAATAGCGTGCTTCAACAAAAGCGACGGAATCTTAAAAACGCCCTGAACAACATCAATGCCATACGCGACGGGCAGGTATCCCTTTTAAAATCAGCTCATCAACGCCATACTGTGGAAGATATCGATATTAGACCCCTTGTCACAACCACTGTGGTGCCACACCAATCGCTGTATGGAGTAGAACCGTCTGTGGAGGAGGCGCTTCCAGAACATATCATTATAGCTGCACCCAAGAAGAAAAAGGAGGAGCCTGCTACTCTAGCCCGCTCAGCAGGTCCACCGAAGTTACAAAAAATTTCAAAATCTTTGCGAGCACCTTGCGACGTCAGTCCAATGCCAGATCCTTTACCAGCTGCTAAATCTAAAACACTACCAAGCATGAGCAGCCTTACCGACGCTATTTCTCTGGGTAATGTCATTCGAGATCCAGACCTACTGAAGCTAATACTTAAGGCCCTCAAATGGCCAGTCACAACTGATAATTGTGAAGAGCAAATGGCGAGACTGAAAAACTCGAAATTTGCGGTGATTATGTCGGACAACAACCTTTTGCAAGATAACGATCTGACACAGCTACTGGGCCCATACCTAGGTCCAATGATGGCTATTGTGCAGCAACAGCGTCCAAATCCGTCCGCTAATTCTAATAAGACTCCTTCACCACGCACGAGTCCGTCAGTAACAACTGAACTACAGACGATAGGAGACTGCACGATGCCATATAAATTACCACCAGAAACTTCGGTACAATTGGTGCCATCCAGTCCAACAGATTCGGACCACCCACAGACATTAACAAATAAACCAGTGGACTCTCACCTAAAGCGACCGCAGCGAAAGTCACGTATGCGTGAATTGGGTGAAAATGGACAGAAAATGGACACTGCAGACATTGCAACCACATCAAATGCCGCACATGTTACCAACGAATTGCTCAACATTAACGCCATGTTAATCTCACAATTTGGCCAAAATCCAGCTGATGTCATTAACGAAGCGCTTATTTCTATGTTAAAGCAACAGCAGGCATCGAAAAGCCAGCGTGCGATTCGGCGTCGCCGAAGTGCTTCGACAAGCACTCCCCTGAATTTAGAAGATATTGTTCTTGTTGAACCACAACCATTACTGGAGAGTCCACCAGCACCTGATGGTGATATTTCGACCTTCCCGATGCCACTCCAATTATCTGAACCTCCTCCTGTAACTCGGCCCATCATCAAGCGTCGCAAGGCCGTTGTGCAAGCGTCGAAGCAAAATTGTCCAAAAACCAAAAGCAGAGAAGAGATTTCCATACCTAAAACAGATGAAGATACTTGTAAGACTGAGGGTGAACAACACAAGGTCACAGAAGAGACTATCTGCACTGCCGATCGTTCTCCGATCATTGAAACTTCTACTAACGAGCACGCAATGGAAGCACCACAAGCACCTTCTAGCACAGTTCCGGAAGCTATACCCATTAACAGCAGTAATCTAGAACTGGGCAGTGCTACTGAAGGCACAGCTGGCAACATCGCCAAACCAACGAATGCAAGCACACGTAAAACAAATGTTAAGTCTGCGCTAGGCCAAAAACTTTTGGAAGCTATTGGTTTGCCGCAGCCTGGCAAAGATGCCCCAACGGAAAGTTCCCGTGACACGTTGCGCAGTGCATTAAAGCGATCGTTGAAACAGGCCCAAGAACAGCAGCAACAGCTAAAGCGCGTCAAACAAGAGGAGCCCGTAAAGCAGATGGCGGATTCGACTACAAAACCGGTTGCCGGTGACTCTTCCGAGGAACACAAAAAGGCTATTGCTGAGCGCGAATTGGCATTATTAAAGCGCAAAACAAAGAATGCTGAAAAAAACAGTTTTTCGGTCAAGGAGTAAGTATAACAACTGCTCCCATTCTCCTTATTTTTTAACAATGTAAATATAATTTTAGTGAGAAATCGGAACGCACGGATGTAAGCTCTTCGTCGTCACGAAACCGTAGAAATCGTAATAAATCAAAAACTGATGGCAATGACGAAGACTCTGGTGCTGAAGAAAGGAAAAGTGACCGATGGGATGAAGACGATGATTTACCATTAAAAACAGAATCAGAAAAAAGCACGGAGCATGTTAATCGTCCAACGCGAACAAGCAAAACCATGTCCAAGTATTATAAGTCTCCTGGGGGCGACAAAGCTTTGTCGACTCCAAAGTCACAACATGCTATGGGAAGGCGATCAACCAGGCACCGTTAAATTGTTGAGCATGCCAGTTTTAATTATAAACTGTTCGCGCTCTCGTCTGACATATAAAATATGCGCAGATATTGTTAACACTTTTCATATTTCTTTAAGACGCAGTGTACACAGTATATACGTACTTTATTCGTAAATAGTTTAACTATTATTCAACAAGAGTTGAATATATGAATTGTCCTTATAAGCAATCACGTTATATGAAAATATTAAAATGTGTTTTTCTTTGGCATTATTAATTTCCTAACAAAATGCTATTGCAAAACGGAAATGGGTATATTCCAATTGTCCAATTTAGCGATAATTTTTAAGTTCGTTTTATACAGAAAACATGGTTAAAAATAATATGGGCAATGCCATCAATGTTTAATAATTACCAGTAAAATAACCCGTTGTTGTTCAAATCAATTTTTATTCAGAACCAGCAAATTTATTTAGACTGGTATTAATTGCTTAATTACATGTTATAGTTTAGTTTATTATAGACTAACAACTAATGTATATTGTTGCAAAGTTTAATTTTCATACTCTGTTAAGAGGAGTAGAGTATATTAACGTTTTGCAATCTCCTTTTGCTGCCGTTTGTTTTTTGCTACTATGAAAGCTTAAGACTTAAAACTTTGAATATTTATCGGCAGAGAGGTTCAAGATTTGTTAGGCTTTGTTTGATTAGTTTGATACCTGATTGAATTATCCTTCCCTCATTAAGTCCCAGTCACCAAAAATATATATATATAGAACTGTTTGCCCTGACTGAGTGAGAGCTCGGAAAGTGAAGTTTTAACTGTAGTTAAGTAATGGAGGTGTACGCTAAGACGGGCTTTTGGGTAATTCGCCCCGCAAGTATGAAAAATCACGAAGAGTAATTTGAGATGCGTTTCACATCAAAGATATTTCGGGCCAAGTTTTAATTTTGTGCTATCTACTTCATACTTTTTTTACCCAAAATCCAAACCTCTTGGATAAAAAACGTTGATTCCTGCTTCTGTGTTCGATATCTATATAAAATATTACTTTGGGTGTGGAGTTTCAAAATTCTTCTTAAATTTTAAGCCATAAACTTGGACTGGATAAGGCCGGGATATATATACAATATAAGTATTTTGTCTGTTAAGATGTAAACAGGCAAATGAGATCTTCAAAATATTATCGTCGAACTGTAGCACATAGCTCCTACAAAATCAATCGGACAGATAACGAGTTTTTATATGAAAGCACTTTTAAATATATATGCAAATTTTTTTATAATATACCACATATTTGCTATGTTAACAAGGGTATTTAAATTTCGGCATGACGTATATCAGTTGTTTCGCAAGCTATCTTTGCATTTTCCCCGATATCGCAGGTGTACCGCAACAAATGAAATAAATAAAGAGAAAGAATAATTCACGGCTGTATGTATATGATCTCACGGCCTCGCAAGAACCCGTGAGTAGATTTTAGCGTTGTGTTTTGTATGTATGTCAAAATGTACATATGCATAATGACAAAATAATTATAAGCAAAACATCAGTTGAACATTATTCGCGAGTAGCAGCGGTTGTATAGAAACGAGGGAAATTCAAAATTAAATGTGACTATTAACTGAATTTATTTTAACGTTTTATTTAGAGGGAACCGTAGTATAATATTGTAATGTTACGTTGCACATATACGCGCCCATATTTATACATTCAAATGTTCTCATTCTTACACACATTGAATCATTTATCTACTATTTGTCTTATTACTTCAAGTTGCTTTTGCCACAGATAAGAGACTTATGTATTTTGATAACATTCGATAGTAATACTTTTTGGAAAGAGTGGACGGTGTAGGCGATTCAATGAGCTGCTGCTGTGGGAAACGCAAACGTGTAGCGGATTGTAACAGTAGTGATGAAGAGAATTATTTACATGTAAACTCTAATGATGTAAGTATATCAGCACAATATGTATAGTAAAATATACTAATTTATCGCCAAGTGTAGAGAATATCTTGTAAAAATCTAGCAATACGTTAAATATGTACACATATTTTATTTATATAAATCCGTGTGTGGGCGTTATCGGCGAAAAACAACATATTTATGTATGGACTATCATAAGTATGAAACAGTCGATAACTTTAGTGTGTAGTGTGTAGTACCTTGTTAGAGAGCCGTGTAGTTTTTACTAAGATCAATCTAGAGAGTACCCAACACAGCACGTTTGCTTGTGTTCAGCAAAAATCCAGAGAGATATACATATAAATTTAAAAATACATACATATGTGTTAACTTACATACATACATTCAATTCAAACGTTTGCTCGAAAAGGAATAAGCAGAAAGTGAGAGAGAGAGAGAGAGAGAAAAAGAGGCAGAGCGAACACATTGAGTGCAAGCTCTAAGCATCTCAAAAGCGAGAACTTTTGTCGTGTGTTGCTGTCAACCGGTTAGTATGACTGCAATCACGCTGTTAATACGCGAACTCTACGATCTGTCGGATGCATTTTGGCATAACGAATTTAATTTCGCACGAAGCTTACAATATTACAATACAAAGCGTCGACTGCGATTGTTTTTGTTTTACTGTCGCGAACACTGGTTGCGTCAGTATACAAGCCTATCGGGCTATAACGCAATAGAAAGCATGCAACATGCTGCGACAAGGGACATCGATTTTGCAGCCATTGAAGCGACGACGAGTTACCAAGCCATTGAAAATTTCGACCATCAGCAAGCGGATTATTTGAATGATATCGAAATAGTAAATGGTATGGATTTTAATGTACGTAAGACGCAAGCGTAAGCATTTCTTGTGTTTACTAAATAAGTAGTATATATGTATGCGTACATACATATGCTATTGTAATGGTCTCCGTTGAGACTTCTCATTCTTCAATTACGTATTCAATTTGTTATATTGAAAATGTCTGTCAGAGATTGTCCGAGTTTAGATGAGAGCAACTTTCAGTGGTTGCGTTTTTGTTTGACATTTATCGGGCTTTCTGTCACCTATTCTCCTTCTCATTTTAACGGAGAGAAGCTTGTGAGCTTTTGCACAGCTGTTTTACAGTTGTGGCATACACAATAGTCCCACCCTACGTTGTTGTCATTACGCTCATGTAAGGGCTTGCACTTTTATTTTCTAATATTTATGCATATTTTTATATTATATTATTTTATTAAACAATATTGTCATCGTTTATTAATTTTCTACTCACGTCTTCATGTTCAATCTACGTATGTACATACATATATATGAATAAGCTTTTCAACACTGCGCTTTTGCTTAAAGTCTCTCATTTTGGGCGAGACCCAGCGTAATGTGTGACATTATAATAAGTAGAAACAATTGCTATAGCAGTGGATATTCGATAAACAAACTAAAAAATATATGTAGTGGGATTGTAACAAAATATGTGAAGCAAAATAATAACTGTGATATTATAAATTTTAATATTATATACGAACTTTGGCTTCGCTGACCTCGTATACAAAAAGTTGTTTTTACTTTTGTACAACTCTGTTTACTTAAAACGGGAAAACCTCATTAAGACTATAATAACATATATGTACGTCTATGTATAGTATATATACATCATAAAATCCATAAAGCGTTAGCCAATTGTACTAAGTCTGGCTGTGATTATAACTAAACAATTTATGAGATGTGCTTTAAGACTTTGTGCAGAAAACTGTTTAGTTGTTGTCATTCTGGAAGGAAGGGTGGTTTGAATGAGGTAAGCAGTGAGTCAAGGACTAGCTTTTAAAAGATAATTATAATATATTTAGAATATTCTGTAAATGTGTGCATCTTGCAAACGAACAACTCTGTGCTCTGTTTATCAAGCTTAAAACTGTTATAAATTAAAAATACATATGTCATTCATATCATATATAGTATTTACTTTGACAACAATACAGTAATTTTTATTATTAAACCAATTTGTGCAGGTATAGACATACGTTAAACCCTTGAACGGATTTAAGTTCTATCCGCTCACTATAATAATAAGTACTTTTAAGATCCCACAGTAGGCATTTTTTTTGTTTTGCACATTGAATTGTTGAAATGTCGATGTTATCTATTTTTGATATATTCAGCTTTGAACGCAAAAGTGAACAGCTAGACATCATTGTAATGTAGATAATTTAAATATTAACAATACATAATTTAATATTCACTTCAGGCTTCCTTTTATGAATACTCCGATGCGCAGCCCAAGTATTGTACCGATGAAATTGGCCAACTCTGCGAAGGCGTTAGCTTTACCTTTACCGGAAAAATTGCCATCAACTGCGAGCGGTGACTGACTAGGATAAATCATACGTCTGTCGTTATACTAAAATAATATATACCCACAGATTTTCCATTAATTTTATGTACAAAAATGAGACGCGGGATGTCGCATTACACATCAACCCCCGCCTTCCTCAAAACTATATTGTACGCAACACCAAAGTCCATGATGTTTGGGGCCGTGAGGAAGTGTCCTCAGCGCTGCCGTTTTTACTCCGCCGTGGCGATAGATTTGCTATTCAAGTATTCATTACGGACGCTTGTTACATGATATCGATAAATGGTCATCATTTTACTGAATACTCGCACCGCGTACCCTACAGCGGTGTTAAACATCTTGAAGTCAAAGGTGACGTGGAGGATGTGGAAATGCAGCGTACTATAGTTCAGACTTACCCGCAACGTCTGAAAGAATCGGCGGCAAGAGTTATAGAGGAGCATCTTTCTGCAGAAATGGACGAGGTTGATGCCAATGCTGAGGAGATTATTAGTATACCCCACGAGTGGTGTTTAATTAGCGCGCCCGCTAAAATGTCGGACAATTCATCAAAAACCAGCCACGATTCTGCAGATCAAGGTCTTACGCTTCCATATTACGGAGCAATTACACCAAAATCATTAAAAGAAGGCCGTTGCTTAAAGATTGAGGGCCGTGTACGTCTGTTGCCACATTCATTTTACATCAATTTGCAGCAAGGTCAGAATATTTGGCCACATCCCGTTATTGCATTCCATTTGAATCCACGCTTTTCGCAAACAAGCAGTGGTGCCATAGGCAAGGCGGTAGTCTGCCGTAACGCTTGGTATGATGGAAGTTGGGCTCAAGAAGAACGGTCCGAGCTGGACACAAATTTAAGACCGGGCCGCACATTCAGCTTAGCAATTGTCTGCTCCAAGGATTCTTTTGAAGTCTATGTTAACCATAAGTTTATTACTGAATTTAAGTTCCATGTTAAGCCAGATATTGTGGATACGGTATACATTCAGGGTGATTTAAAGCTCTGGAATGTGACACTAGAACCAAATCCAATGATTAAGGGCAAAAATGTGCGTATCTATCATAATCCTATTTATACAGAAGAGTATTAGGTTATGAAATATGTGGCACGTCTGAACCTTTTTTGTTTTTTCCTTCAAAAGCCTAAGTTATACCAGTTGCCTTTAGTGACAATAATAAGATTTTGAACCATTTCGAAAATGTATTTTTAAATAAAATTATCTAAGCAAAATGTGTGTAAAAAAAGCAATGTGTAAGGATGTTAGTAAAATTTGTTATGTGAGCCAGAATATCAATATTAACCAGCAATTCGCTAATCTTTTTATTTTACTTAAATTGTGAATTATGAATAAGATTTGAAACAATCGGTACTCCTTGTTAATACTGTTATCATTTAACTTGTGAAAGTAACACCAAATCTAGTTTTAAGAATTAAAACACAAATAACCAGTATATATTGTTTTAAAAATAATTGACATTAGAGGATCCTGGTACCTTTATTAATTTGCATATTATCATTATGATGCACATGAAGGAAAGTACATAAGTTGTGGGGAAAAATCTTGATGTGTGCATATTTGTGCATATTGTGAATAATATTTGAACATATTTACTTTTATTACAAATTTAATTTAGCTCCTGCATATTGGTTCTTGGCATTGTTTCTTAAAATCTTATTGCTTTGCAATTTTCGGTTTACTTTGTTTAAACTCCTCCGACGTACTAAGCTGCATCGTTAAAGTTATAAACAATAATTATAATAATTTTGTTATGAATATGATACAAAGCTTATCAAATACTTACTATACTGTGCTTCAATTTAACATTTTTCAATAAAATGTTGTATGTTTTTCAAATCTAAACTTAACTTTCACATTAAGGACCTCCTTAGCAAAAAAAGAAAAGCATTTGTAAATCAAAAAATGTTGCCTTATATTATTGCTTGGTTATTTGACTTAAACTGTTTCACATGACACTTGACAAAATTATTCCGGTAAAACATTTAAAACCCACCAAGCTACTTTTAGAGAGGCCGTTATTTGAGCATGCATAACAGTCGCAGGCGGCTGCAAGGCCATGGATATCTACGAGGGCGCGCGCAGCATTGCCCTACGGCGTGACCTGGACGCTATGTCCATATTCTATGAGGAACGCAGCGCTGCCAGTCGACGGAAACAATTCAAGCTGGTTCAGCCAGCAGTGCCCGGGCTTTGCTTTTTCTTTCACGGACTAATTCTTAGCGACTGCGAGCACTTTGTTATGGACTTTTTGTCAAAGCGGAAAAGCGAACGATGTGATGACTGCGATGTTGTTTTGCAGATCGGGGTCCGCCTTCCACAAAACTATATTGTACGCAATTCGCGATTAATGGGCAAGTGGGGCCCAGAAGAAAATTCATCAAATTTACCATTTCAGCTGAAACGTGGCAAAACCTTTTGGATGCAGGTGCTTCTGACAGACAATTCATTTTATATATCGGTAAATGGCTTTCACTTCGCACAATATATCTACCGTATGCCATACAGGTGGCTAACCGGGGTAGATGTGCGCGGTGATGTATCTGACATGGTCATCGATATCTTCTATGTGACGGAATATCCAATTCGTGTCAGCCGTAGTGGGGCCAACGTTATAAAATATATCAACGAACCTTTTCGGGATCTTATGCTTGATGGTGATAGCAGCATGCCGCTCGATTGGCTGCATATTAATGCTCCACCCAAATTTCTCAAGCATGACCGCAATCCTCGGGCTCAGTTAACCGTACCATTCTATGGTCGAATGCAAAATGACGAAAAATTGACCGATGGCCATGTGCTGCGTATCGAAGGTCGCGTTCGTATTATGCCCCAAAGTTTTAGCGTGACATTACAGCGTGGTCACAATATCTGGCCGCAGCCAACAGTATCATTATTTTTTAGTCCCAATTTCCTACGAAGCAGTCGTGCCAAAGTGGGCAAGGCTATTATTACTAGGAGCGCCTATATAAATGGTACGTGGGTGAATCGTGAAGTCTCACGGTTACATACACATTTGGGTCCAGGCAAGGCGTTTGTTCTCATAATCGCCTGTCGGAAGAATTTTTACGAGTTATTTGTCAACAGCTATTCGCTACTGACATTTAAACATCAGATGAATCCCGAAGATATTGATATGGTTAACATTCGGGGTGACGTTAAGCTCTGGAATGTTGTCGTTGAACGGGTCAAGCTGCCGGCGAGGCCTCCCAGTGAGTTCAATGTGTTAAATATTTATATACATAATTTGATTTTGCTATCTGATTTGCCAACAGCTCGTTCTATTGTCAGCGTTAGTCGTTTTATATGATTAAAAAATGGCCCTCAAATTGTATTTGGATCCACTTCAAAAGAGTTTTAAATATTGTACGCGGTATACATACGTGTTCAGCTCAAGAGGACAAACGCTACTTGCAGTATCGATAAAATGTTAAAAGGACCTACTGATTATTATTACTCTCTTACGAGCCGTAACTAAGCACATTCACTAAATAAACACCAGCCCCAAATGAGCGAAAATTTATAATTTAAATCATTACCTAACATTCTTGCCACATATTTTTTATCTGCAATTAAAACAGCAAATAGCACAGCGCACTTCAAAACGGGCCTGGTGCAACTGCAGGGCGCTTCTTCCACTCATAAATGTCAACGTGCTGTCAAGTCGACCGCAGCCCATAATAAGAATGCAGGTGGACTGTAGATTCAATTGATTATTAAAAATGATAATCGATTAAGGACGCCTCCTGCCAGTTTGCTGATGCTGTGTCTCTGGGCCCTGCTGCGTTTAACTGACGCTGACGTTTATGTCTGCATGTGTTGAGCACGACAGTTGACATTGTTTAGGCATGTACAGCAAAAAGTGGTATCAAAATGGGCAAAGCCGAAAACGTCAAGTAGAGACGGTAAATATTTTCCAAGGTTGCCAAAGGAAGTCGCTGCTTTGTCGCTGGGAACAAAAAAAAATGCAATATTATTTATGGTTCAAGTTCGAACGTGCCACGCATTTTTCGTCTGTTTTGGTAATGAAGTGGATCACTGCCAGTCCAATGAGTGCAGCCGTCAGCGGTCTGCCTTGGCTTTAGTATTTGCTTAATTAAACGCTCCGACTACTATATACGTTCTATACGTTCTTCTTTACCTGGTCAAATCATTTATATTTTTTTTTTTGCAGCGCGGCTCAAGCAATCGTATAAAGATATATATAACAAGGATATATTGAATATTACTTGGGCAAGTACATTTGACAGGCAATTTAGGCTTCGACTTTTTGCATAAAGTACTGCATATTAAAATTCCCGAAATCGATCGGTAATGTCTCGACTACACCTGATGGACTTGCCGGCGATTACGGTCGTCAGGTAGGTTTGCTGACGGCAACCATTTTTTCGTTGTTGCTGTTGTTGTAATTAATCAAACTCTGAATTAATTAGGCGTTTATGGGTTGGCAGAGGCCAAAAAAACTCAACCGCTGCTACCTTTAAAAATGTTGTTCGCTTTGCCGCCTCTGCAATGAAAATGTCGTCGCGCGAATGAAATTATGTGTATGTATGTATGTCGAAATCGGGCAACAGCTCGACACAACTGTCCGTTCGATGATCGTCCCGTGCTTGTTTCAATTACTGCAGGTTTCGTTTGCCGAGTATTGACTGTGCAGCGACTGATGAACCTTTTTTTTGTTGTTGTTGTTTCGAGATGTTATTAATTATGAACTGTTTTGTTTTTTTTAATGCTTTTTATGATGCAAGACACCGTCTGATAAGTTTTCCTGATCCGTTTTCGCATTTTGTACATAGCTCCGGTCATCGCTGTAATTTGTCACTACTGATGACGTTATTAGCTGCATTGATCGAAGCTTGACTCTGTGTTATGTTGATGACTCACTTCAGAGTGTGCGAATTTACACTGCAGTTAAATAGGTAGTAATACCTCAAATTTGAATGTACGCCGTTTTGGACTGGGACTTTGAGTAGCTACATATAATAATTAATACATGTGTATATTAAACTAAATTGGCTGTGCGACAGATGACTGCATGTTGTCGTCGTCACCTGTGGTCAATGGCCTACGATTAGCCAGCCAGACGCAAAAGTTAGTCGGTGTTACCATTATTTGCTTGGTCAAGGGCTTATCAATATTCCATCTGTGTCCATCTCACCGAACGCGGTACAATCAATGCCTCTCTGCAGTGCGGCACCGCCGGCCACATTCTAAATGAAACCTCAATTGAGGTTTCGCTCTCTGGTGCCGCACCAGTAGCTGCTTCTGTCAATTGTTTGAAATGGTCATCGGAATGCAACTTGTTTCCCAGTCTTAAATAATAGCCACTTTCCGACCAAATTGCAAGCCGTCCAAAAAAATAAACAACAAGTCATCGAAAAACTGTCCGGCATGGGTGCGCAGATATTTGAGAGAAGCGGCATCTATACCCATACCTGCGGTATAAAAAAATAAAAATAAAAAAGCACATTAAATCAATCAGTTTTTGTGATGTGAGTCTTGCAGTCGTGTTCTTATCCCCTCGACTCAACGGTGCGCTCTTCTTTACCCATAGTGAGTAAATTTCAGAAACTGTCAGAACTAATAACGTGCTAACTAACAAATGCGGAAGATTCAAGGACACAAATATTGGTAGGCCTTACTAATTAGTTGGTTAATGAAAACATTTGTAGGAGAATTATTAATCATTAAATATAAAATCTCAATTGTAAATTTATTTAAACTGTGTGAAATATAGGATTTTCTGACTTGGACGTTGTCTGAATATTTGCGACTCGATCTTCAAAGCAGTTCATAAGTAAATTATTCCAAGTTTTGTGTTTGTGGAATTTGAGACTTACATATTTGGGCCTCCCTCCGCCACGTCTACCGCGGGTATAACTGAGTATTTTGGTTAGACAACTGTGGCCCGTGCGGACCGCGAGAATTTAATGTACACTATCAGAAAATGTTTGGCTTAATTGTTTACCAAAAATCTCACCTGCCCGGTGGAAAGCTGACACTTTCAAATTTAGAAGACAATCAACTAGCAAATTGAAGATGAAGGACGCTAAAAACCAGTATTTCCTTGCCCCTTTTTTTTACCCATTTTTGTTCTCAATTCTTTAGTGTATTCGTTTGGTGCATTTCTGCTTGCTTCTCAGTAAGAACAAATACAATTAAGGCAAATTTTTGATATGTGTTCGTTAATATACGAGTTTACCTGCGCCCGATCAAGTCTCATAGTCTTAACGAACAAACTTGCTAACGCTTCGAAAAACCTTTTTAGCCCGATTTTAAGTGTTACAATGGAAACAGAGTATCCCATAGCCGTAACCCAGAACTGCGGATGGCTACATCGATTCAGCAACATTAAAACAGAATTAAATTGTGCCGCTTCTGAAGCCTAACGAAAGCTACTGCTAAAGTTGCCTTTTCGTGTAAGCGATAAATTCACAATACGGTCTGAAACTTGTTCCCTGCTGCAAACTTTGAGTCTGATCCTGCAACGTTTCAAAAATCATTGCATTAGTGTGTAGGTCGAAGGGAACGACAGCGTCGACTGCTGCTCAAGCTCCCGGTTTCTTGGAATATCGCTCGAGATCAATCTTTCACTCGTCTGATTGCATATTTTTATATGGTAGTTGGGCACATCGTTCGCATCCTTTTTCGGCGTTTCGCCCGCCAGCAACTAGTCGCTGTTTCTGTGTTTTTCTTTACCACGTCTCTCTTTTTCATATACCCTGTAACCATAACATTGCCAAGGCGCATTATGTTTAATAGCTAATATGTGAATTCCCGATAATGTATATATACTATACAAATATTTTCTTGGTCAGAATATAAGTAAAAGTTGACCAAATTTAATAAGTAATCTCTCATATACTTAACAATTACCAGAGTTTTTAGGTATCTTCAAGTCGAAGTTAAACGATTTGAACATTCGTATGCCTTTATTTTCGGTTCAGGATGAAACAAATATTCCAGCGATTTCGATGCGACAACATTGTTTTATTGATTTTTTTCGCTTTGATTTTGCTTGCTTTATTTAGCCCATGAGTATAATGTGAGTTTTTAACACTTGTGTTGTGCATGTCAGCTTCTGGTTGAATTTGTATATCCATAACGTGTTAGCTAATGTCAAATCCGTTTCTCAATATGCCCTTGTCCATATGACATTGCCAAATGTGTAAGTTGATCAAGAAACGTAAATTGGTCTCAATATGGTTTTACTTTAAAGTATTAGTTAAACTGAAGCTGTTACGTTCCTGATTGTGCAATTTTTCAAAAATAACATTGAAAAAACCTGCTGATCCTTAAAGTGCTTTTGAGATTGTCTGTCAATCCGTAGGTAAATAATAATTTTCATTTAACGAACCTACATAATATCGCTACTAATTGCATACATCCAACAAAAATAGGAAAATAAGAAACCTTAACTCTGCCAAGCTTCTCATACTATATTTCATTTGCGAAGTGCCACATATATATAGGGGGGGGAAAACACCGAAGGTTGGGCTTAAGCTGTGGCATGTTGCGTGGACACACTGAAACCAGGCGCCAATTGACTGTGCATGTCTTCTCTGCTGCGACTAGGATGCCATTTGGACCAGCCAGGTACGGATAGAAGCAACTGGCCACAGCTGGCAGCAGCGTAGACGTGTAAATTATGGGTCGCTGATAGGCATCTTTTGGCTCGCCTCGACAATACTCGTTGGTTATGCAATAAGGGCAGAAGTATGTACTATGTGGGTGGAATCTTAATCCATGCTGCGATTGAGTGCTCCGGTATTGTGCATTTACCTGCGTGGTACAGGTACATTTACGTTCTGGTGGTTGACGGGGCAACCAGGTGTTGCTCTCGCACAATTAGTAGTCCCGGCGCGGTGGTTTTGGTCTGGCGTTGGCTGTTCGGCAAAATTGATGACCAGCAATTCGCAAAGTTGTCGGCACAGGGTTAATGCTAGCTATAACTGAAGAGGCGCCAGTGACTTGGTGTTACAATCGTTTTACTTATGGCTATAAATTCCTTGTGTATACCTAACTCAAGCGGGCGACGATCAGGACGCATACTAAATAGACTGCACAAGTTTTTTATGACGAACAGTACACACGCTCCTTAAAATGTTTAATTCGTAGAAATTGTATATACTATATGAAAGTATTTCGAATACTTGTTTTAGTAAAATGCAAAATGTTTAGAGGCCTCTGCTTATTCAGTTTAATGCGAAATATTGGCGCCAACCATCATTTACACATTGATGGATGAACTGGCAATTAATTGTGGCATAGTCAAGATAGCTGGCGACAAAGCTACATCTGTCTTGTGTCTGCGCGCATGCTCACCTCCTATTTACACAAATCTCAAATTGAGTTCCTGTCTGCAACGCCAGTCACAAACGGAACAAGTAAGAGGTTCTAGTCGGGAGCTCCCGACTAGGGGATACCCTAAACCCTCTTCTTCCATCAGGCGATAGGTATAAAATGAAAGATACTTAATACACATATACTATTCTAGAAGCTACATGGCAAGTTTGGTGACTCTAGCTCATATGATTTGCCGAAATTGCTCAAATAACAGGATTTCGATTATGATTTTTATCGATTACTGGAGACGGGGCAAGTTATCGAATATCGGAAACAAACTCGATCTGCGCTGGGACTAGGAGGACCTACAGCTAAAATTTCAAGTCTCTAGCTCTTATAGGTTCTGAGATCCTTGCGTTCATACATACGGACAAACGGACAGGCGGACAGACGGACGGACAGACAGACGGGCATGGCTAGATCGACTCGGCTGTTGATGCTGATCAAGAATATATATACTTTATGGTGTCGGAGATGCTTCCTTCTGCCTGTTACATTCATTTGCACAAATACATTATACCCTTTTTACCCATTTTCAATGGGTTCAGGGTATAAAAATGCAACAAGTCTAAGAAGGCGATGCTAGTAGATTGCAGGCAATTTTGTGATAATTGGGCACAGTGTGGGGTTCATGACGAAATTCTGATGGCAGCGGGGCTACACTTGGCGCTTGAGTCTGAAATGTCACAGTTATCCACTATTCTGCCGTACACCCAATTAAAACCATACTTATCGGCAAAACTTTATTTCTGGTTTATTGCCGGGCTTCATTTGCAAGATGAATGTTTTTAAGGCGAATTTCAATAAGGGCTGCTTTAAATACTCCCATTTTCGCCAAATAGATGCAGCGGCAGGTGGAATGGGATAGCTTTGTGTTCATAAATTTGGGATACTCTAAACAAAAAATAGCTAAAGACGTCGTTTTTTTTTTCGTATTGGATCGCTTGGTCAAAAATTGCAAGGCAACGACTCTTTCAGTCGGCCTCAGGCCGATTTGTACCCATCACCGATCAAAAGGGGTATAATGAAATAGTAAGAACGTTTTTAATAGACATTCAACAAAAACCATAAACCAGTGTATTAGCTTAAAACAAATATAAAGAAAATAGAATCGAGTCAAAGGCAGGGGAGTTTACCATAAAACAGATTCGTTTAATAATGTGAAGCATTATTGATATTGACGATATAGGGTAGATGCCGGTCCGAGGCGCACTGCAAGAGCATTCGCATTCGGTTTATTTTAAGAATGTCACTTGTGCATTGCTTGCGGGCGCCAATGGTTCGTGCGTTCCGATGCACAAGCCGGCTCTATCCCCACTACTGTCTAGCCCCCCCCCCCTTCCCCCCTGACCGGGCTGTTTTCACTTGGCGTGCAATTTAGCGTCAGTATGCAAATAATTTGCTTTTGCGTTGTTTTTAACTGCAGCGACACCAGCTGTTGGCCCGCCATACACACGCATACACACGGCTATATACTTGTATGTATTTGAACGTTGCACATTCAAATGTGTTCGCATGTTTTAGGCGTAAGAATTCTTTTGCAATTTAATTTTGTTTTCATGCTATGTTTTTTGGGCATGCGCTATAGAAACGATTTTCCCTTTTTTTTAATTAATTTGACCTATCAAATCTGAAACGCCGAAAATACGGTTACAAAAACCACCTTCGTGTACTTTGTAGGTGCATATTTTTTTGATCACTCACATCATAAACATTCATATTACAGATAGCTCCACATAATTTGAAGCTTAGCTTGATGATAATAAAAATAATTAGTAAGTTTTTATAGCTCGATTTGAATTCAACTACGAGTCATTTAGTGTTATTTTCAGCTTTTTCATATGAACAAGAAGCTACTGCAAGTTGCGTTAACTGAAAACTCACGTTCACATTGTCCACATGTGATACCAGGATGATTCCGCCCCCGTTCTTCTAAAGGCGATGGAACGCGCTG
The DNA here is from genome assembly GCF_035044405.1 of Drosophila montana. Classification (NCBI taxonomy): domain Eukaryota; kingdom Metazoa; phylum Arthropoda; class Insecta; order Diptera; family Drosophilidae; genus Drosophila; species Drosophila montana. The sequence goes on along the minus strand of NW_026998148.1, from coordinate 47,685 downwards.
TAGATCAAAAAATCGAGCGAATTACGCTGTTCCTCTATTTGTAGCTCTAAAATACCGCAACCATTGATATAGCTATTTTTAGGCAATATTTGCTTTTTATTTGTGCAAAATCATCTCGATTCTCTGCTGCTAAGCCCGCTTGGCATGTGATCTAGCGACCTGTCATATTTTTTGTTTCAGTTGTTTATACAAATGCTAATTTATTTAGATAACATTGGAATCACCGTAAAAATATATGAAGTTTGTAGGCTTCAATATATATGAAATCTTTTGATTGCAAGAAAACAGTTTGTACGAGTATGAAGGAGTTTTGAATGTCTTTTCATATATGTAGGTAAGAAACGGCGTGCGAATGCATTTGTTTTACTCAGTGAACTCTCTGACCGTGATGTTCTCTTCACTCGTGGCGCTGACGGAATATAAATTAGTTTTTAAGCATTTTAAATGCAATGCATTCATCTTAATGTCTTTTGGTGACTGCTACAATTATTTCATGATTTGTATACCCTGAACCCATTTAAAATCGGTAAACAGGGTATATTGTATTTGTGCAAGTGTATCTAACAGGCAGAAGGAAGCATCTCCGACCCCATAAAGTATATATATTCTTGATCAGCATCAATAGCCGAGTCGATCTAGCCATGTCCGTCTGTCCGTCCGTCCGTATGTATGAACGCAAGGATCTCAGAACCTATAAGAGCTAGAGAAATTGAAATTTTAGCTGCAGGTCCTCCTAGTCCCCGCGCAGATCGATATTCGATAACTTGCCCCGTTTCTAAGTAATCGATAAAAATCGATATCGAAATCCTGTTTTTTGACCAATTTCGGCAAATAATATAAGCTAGAGTTACCAAACTTGACATGTAGCTTCTAGAATAGTATATATATATATATGTAGTATTTTTCATTTTATACCTATCGCCTGTCGGAAGAAGAGGGTTCAGGGTATCCCCTAGTCGGGAGCTCCCGACTAGAACCTCTTACTTGTTTTTTATATTAGCTTTTAAATAAATTTAAGCGTATTCCAACAGTGTTGTACATGCAAGCATTTGAAACACAGTTTGAAGTTTGATAGAGTGAAATGATCTTAATTAACAGATCTTAAATGGCCGATGCTTGATGTAGAATATTCTCGAATAAATCCATGAACCCAAGTAATACGCTGTGGATTCGGGCACAGGGAATCTTCTAATTGAAAAATGTTGACTAAAGCCTGAAAATTGGTTCAGTTAACTTTGCGTATTTGTTTCTTTTGAGAAATTGTCCACATATACTCATATATTCTATAAAATTAAATATTTAAAGGGGTCTAATGAATTGTTTTAAACATAAGTAAAACGCCGAACTTTCATCTCATACTCTTGTCGGGTCGCTTTCACTTTTACAATACGTATCAATGGTTTAATGTAACGTAATATTTAAGACTCTCACCACAAGACTAACTTGAGCAAAACCCTGTTATTTAAAACTTTTTGTTCTTATACTTATTTTCAATATCTGTGCAAAAAAATATAACCTTAGGCGTGGAGTTCAAGATACTAAATGAACAAGTTATATCTAAAATTTAAGCACAAAACATAGATTTTCCCAAAATCTTAACATCCTTTCATAACCATTTTCATAATATGTAAAAACTCTGTTTCACTCTATGAACATGCCATTATTATTATTATATTGTTTTGTATTTTTGCGCGATATTCAGACCTTTGTAATTCTTTTTACAAGTATTAATTATTATTTAGCATCGGCCAATCGAGTACAGCAATCGAATACGGCAATTACATCAGCTAAAGTTTATGTTAAATATATAAAATATACTTTATTCAAATGAACTAGAAAGCTAAGCAGCAAATGAAAACTATTGTAAAATAAGAGGCTCTGTTTAAAAGTGGAAACTCAAAGATAAGTAATATTCTGTATATAAATGCCCGCTAAATAGAAACAAGAACTATATCGCCCCAAAAATAAAAAATAATATGCCTGCTCTAACTATCTATCTTAATAGCAAGTGTCATGTTTTTAAAATTATTTAATGACTTAGTCATGATCGTAGATAACACCATTCTATATATAAAACTGTAAGTGCGAACTACATTTATATATATAAAAATAATGTATTCCCGTTAAGTGAAAATATTGCTGCGAAACAATTCTATAAATCTTTTTTTTCCGTTTATCAAAACAAGGGAGTTAGCAGAAAAATAAACCCAAAAAATTACCTATTAAAGTACAATATTTCGTTTATTTGTGTACTTTTGGCTTGATGGCATGCGATGTTTACGCTCAGCATAATTAACAGATTTTTGATAATATAAATTTAGAAAATATACCAATCTAAGCCTTTATTCTTAAACCTACAACGATAATGTATATTATAATTAAATGAAAGTGACTATAAAACAACGTTTGCGGAAATTGGACAAGCCGCCTGCCTGCTCTAATAAACCTGCTCTAAAGCTGATGTAATTTAAACCGGCTATTGCACACTAGGTCAAGTAGATGGATGATTAAGAAAGATAAACTGCATCTCTTTAATAATTGTTGTTCGATAAGTGCGCATGCACCAACGCACACGAGTGCGATATCGTAATACTTGCTTGGCTAACAGATAAGCTACAAATATATATATAATGTATGTAGGACTTTTGTGAATGATAAGGGGTCGCTGGCTAGTTCTAGCGCCCCAAAACAACTTACGAGAACTAGGTGCAGTTGAACCGACCGACTGCCGTTCTGAGCGCACCTGTTGCCCAAAAGCTCTCTTTCCCGCTCTCTTCTGTTATTCCATCATGTTGCGGTCTGATTAGATTAATAGGTATATAAAAATATATAACCCCTACATGTCTATCGAAGTTTGAATCAAATTTTTGTTGGGTGCGCTCGCACTAAAGTTAGTAATGGGTCAGTCCCAACCATATGCAAACACATCTATTTCATATGATATTCAATTTTGTATTCAGTTTTTTTGTATTTCAGCTTTCTGCTATTATGGCACTTAAAACATATAGAAAATGAGATTATCGGTAATGCATAGAGTGTTTTTTTTTTACACAGGAATAAGTTACCAAAATGTCTCCCTTACGCAATATACAGTTTAATTCTTCTTTTTTTTTCTGCTCTATTATACAAGTCAATAAAATGTAAACTTTTGTCGTTTGACGCGAACATTTTGTATATATTAATATTACATTTTTATTTCTCGCATGCTTGATGTCAAAATATTTCGTACAAATGTATAACATTGTTTTATTTTTTGACAAGTCGCACAATTATTGTCATAGATTTTTCTCATTTCGATTGTTTACATTTATTGTCTTTTAAAAACTTTTGAATATATTTTTATTTACAGTTTGTACTACGGAACATGATTTGGCCTTAATAACTATAGACTTTAAGAATTAGAAGCTAGTTTAAAATAGGATCACATAGCTGGTTTTATATTCTACAAATATCATTTTATTATGGTGTGTTATATATGTACAATTATGAAAATCACCCCAGAGCGCAACATTTTTGTTATAAATCTAGCTTAAAAAATTTGTAAAGCTGTTTTGGTTTAAATGTGACTTCAACTTATATTGTGTTATATGCCGTATATGGACTTAATTTCCGGCATAGGAACGTTTAGGATGACACTTAAGAAATTCACTAAATATTCTTAAGTCACATTAAAGTCTTTCCACAGTTGAAAATTAAAAGCCACTTTACTCGTCTTTCTTCCGCTTAACCTTTCCTTCTGTTTGAATAGTTGAAGTGATAGCCTCGATACACTCAGCAATTGTCGGCTCGGATTGGTCAGAGCTGTAATCTTTGCCAGCCATGCGACTTAACGTGAGTATGTAGGAACAGGCTACACGCAATACCGATAGCTTGGATAGTTTTTGGGAGCTAGCATATGCTGGCACAGCGTGCCGTAATGTCTCATAGGCGGCAGAAATTGTATGAACCCGAGTTCGTTCACGAGCGTTTGCCTCAATTCGGCGCTCGCGTGTCATATTTTTATAGTTCCGTTGCTGCGGTCTTGAATGGGAATCACTGTGATCAGCTTTGCATATGTCCTCAATATTTTGCTCTAGAGTAGTATCGTTGCATGCGTCGTGTTCTTTTTTATGGGTCAAGGTTTTCTTTTCAGACTGGCGATTTGGATTTTCCTGCCGTACACTGGTTTCAACGTCATTGGATTGCGGTTTTCTTGCTATCAATGCCAATGGTTCTTGTTGTTCTGGCTGCGTTGTGAGGGCGAATGCGCGATGAAGTGTAGTAACACCGGGATGACGCACAAAAATGTGCGCAGGATTTGGCATTATATCATGTGGTAGCATTTGACTAGGGTTACACACGTGTGCCGTAGATAAATTGGTATGATGGTTGATTTGGGGCGGTGACAAGAGTGCTGGTGGCGTCAACATAACCGCGGAGTCAGCTGAAGAGGAATAACGTATTCGCTTTTTAGGCGGACCCGACGCTGATAAACATGAACTAATGGCTAAAGATGAGGCAAAATTAGTTGACGCCAAGGTTGGATCCACGACTTTCGATGGCTCCATACTCTTTCGTTTATTGCGGACCAGCAGAGCGGAACTCTCTTCTTTGACTGCGCCATATTCATCCGTCGATCCAATAAGAGATCTGGCACGTTGCAGGGCATGTTCTAGCGCTAGGTCATCACCGCCTTCGCTTTCTGAGCTAGCCGAACAAAAGCCAGCGTCGCGATCGTTGGAACTGGGTGAATCTAAAAGTAAACGAGACAACGAAATCTATAATCTTATTCACAGTAGGCACTTATATGATATCGACTTTCTAGGTTCGAAGTTACCAATATAATTTCTCTTTATAATATAGCTTAAGTACTTTTATCAGAATCCTGAAAGGATTGTATACCTACTGCATGGGCATAAAAATTGTGTTATTAGCCTCGAAACCTTTTGGAAAACTAAGATCATATTGCCTTTTCGCCTCTCTGTAGATCCATTTGCTTTAAGGCACTACGTCTCAATATTCAACAAATCTATTATCCATTCTTAATAAACTTTTATTACACTGATGACCGAATATTGAGCAGCTTGTGGTACTCGATCGCGGGGTTCCTATGTGTATATAAATATTTAAAATCAAATAAGTAATACAATATAGTTTTGACTATGAAGCAATCGTGCAGGTCGCACATTTTCTGGTGCATTTTTATAGCCTGAACCCATTAAAAATGGGTAAACAGGGTATTATCTATTTGTGCAAATGTATGTAACAGGCAGAAGGAAGCATCTCCGACACCATAAAGTATATATATTCTTGATCAGCATCAATAGCCGAGTCGATCTAGCCATGTCCGTCTGTCTGTCTGTCTGTCTGTCTGCCTGTCTGTCTGTCTGTCCGTCTGTCTGTCTGTCTGTCCGCCTGTCTGTCTGTCTGTCCGTCCGTATGTATGAACGCAAGGATCTCAGAACCTATAAGAGCTAGAGACTTGAAATTTTAGTTGTAGGTCCTCCTAGTCCCCGCACAGATCGAGTTTGTTTCCGATATTCGATAACTCGCCCCGTTTCCAAATAATCGATAAAAATCGATATCGAAATCCTGTTTTTTGAGCAATTTCTGCAAATAATATGAGCTAGAGTCACCAAACTTGACATGTATCTTCTAGAACAGTATATATATATATGTAGTATTTTTCATTTTATACTTATCGACTATCGGAGGAAGAGGGTTCAGGGTATCCCCTAGTCGGGAGCTCCCGACTAGAACCTCTTACTTGTTTGGAGATTAATTAGTTACTGTTTGTGTTATATTTTTCGAACAAACATATTTCAATGCAAGCTCTTATAAATATGCTTGCCTGTCTTTGTTCAATTGGTAAATTCCGAAAACGCAAGCAACTGTGTCATATTTCAGTCAGTCGGACAAGCGAGTAAAAATAAATAAAGCTCAAAAATTGTTAAATTCAAGTTATTCATCGCAAACGAAAATAAACCAGTTTTCACCAGTCCATTCGATCTCCCACTGACCTCCACAATTTACTTAAAAAAGTTTAGGCACAGTTTACTGCATTTCTTGGGAGCCTGGAGAAAAACGAAGTTCAAATTCAGAGGCAATCACCTCAGTACGTCTATAGATTACTATCGCCGGATAGCTTATTGACGTTCCCATTAGATTAGCTTATTACTGGCGAATCCTGGAACCTTAATTAACTTTACAAAGAGGCTGAGTGACATACTCGAGCTCAAAGTTAATGAATTCGTGAACCAAAGAAACATTACTAAAAAGCATACATACATACATTGCGTTTCGCAGATTTTTAAGCTTCCCATTTTCACACTAATACACTATATTTCTACTAAAGCAGCCGCACGCACAGACACATGTGACTGTGTTTTTTTTATTTAATTTTTTTAGCATGTTGACTCAACTATTTATAACCATATTATTTTGCTATCTTAGCTAATTTTAGACCAGAAAACGGCAGAGCGAATTTAAAGCAACTGCAGAGACAGGCTGTACAAATAACAGTAGCTAAATAAGTACACACATACGTTTGCATGTATTGTGTACTTAGATAAACAAATTTCGAGCTCAACGTCGACGTCCAAGTGAAAACACCTGTATTTAGTGTAATCTTGGACATCGCATCAAGTGAAATAATGGCATAGAATAATATTTTCAAAAAGAATTGCTGTCACTTTTGAATCTGTAAGATAAAGGGAAAATATTTCATCGTCTTCAACTAAAGTTGTGTGGTGTGATTGTCGCTTATCTAAAAGTTAGGAGAAAACATTATTTTAGTTAATATCTATATACGTTTCTATCAGATTCTTTTATATAACAATATTGAGTTGTTTTATATGCAAATGTTGCGCTTCTCAACTACAAAGCTTGTCTTGTGATTTTTGCGAAATAAATTTCATCCGTTTGGATATAATTGGCCTTTATTTCCAAGAATGAATGACTGCGAGTGAAACCTATTTTAAAAAGGCACATTTCAAATATATGAGACTGCAAAAACTCTGTGCTCATAGTAAATGTCAGCCAAAGGTTATCAGACAAAGTCGTCTGCCCTACACTGACTGCCTGTTGGACTGCTGTCAGGGTTCCGTGTGTGGGAAGCGTGCGGTTATCACCAGAGGTCTACGCGCGAAGTATAGGCGCATTCGAATATGATCTTGTGTTTGTTATAGTAACATGACGTGTCATTTTTATGAATGAAACAAATTAAAAACGAATATTAAGGTAAATACATTATTTTTAAACGTACTCTAAATAAAAGTGCACCTGAACTATATATCTTAATTCGAGAACATTTCACATGATGCCCCTCTCTCTATATTGCACTAATGTTACATTTAACATGCGCAATAGTTCTTCAATTGTGAAACTAATTATCTGGCAGTTTAATTCGATTGTTCCGCCTCTTCAAACCCTCTCAGATGCATTTAGTTGATCGCAAAATGTGTTGACTAAATATTTGCATGCTGTAGTTAAAGAAATATGGTAGATGCGGTCCCGTAAATCGAATCGACAGCAGATGTTTTACTACTCAAATATTGTTTTATCATTTGTAACTCTGAGATGTCAATTGTCAGCGTAATCGATAATATATATGTATGTATGTATATAATATACAAATAGACTCGCAGCCGAGTCAAAGCTACAGCTGGTAACTGCTGGTCAAATCGGATTAATTGCAGAAAATCGCTCAAATGTATCTGAGAGGCTGCCATAGCTGCATTGTCGCGACGCGTAACGACGCCAGCAGTCCACAGTCTACCACCCCCCCACTCTGATGCGCTGCAGTCAAGGGCCGGGTGGCTTGAGGGGGATAGGGCGATTTCACGAGGCGACAGACAACTGAACCCCCAAAACTAAATGTGATTGCCAAACGGCGCCCCTTTCGGCTGGCGCCGGCGGTTACAATGATGCTCGTCCGACTGGTACTGGTAAACAATGTAAGGCAAAAATATAAAAATAGTTAAGCGAGAGCGATGATTCGCCTTGTAAGCAGTGGTTAAAAAAACCTTGAATTATAGTCCACAAAATCGGAATTGGTGCAATATTTGAATTCTGCAATACAATTCCTACATAGAAATACTTCCACTTTTTAGTTAAGTTAAGACAATGCTTTAAAATAAGTTACGCGTCTAAGTAGATGTTTAAATAAAAACCTTATACTTTGTTATCAATGTTATCAATATTATGAGAAGGGAACGCATTAGGAGACACTTCAATTAATTAGTTTCTATATATCTTCAATTATAACTAGAGAGTGACTTATATATATTATAAAATAATATATTTACTGTTTGTACACAGCTAAATTTATGGTATCCGCTTACCAAGCGATATTTTTCCTTGTTACATTTTTTTTTCCGAGAGTTATTAGCTGGCCATAAGTTATACGTGGCGAATTTAAATGGCCAGTGGATTGCCACTGCTTCAGCGCTTTTGAAACAATATTTTAGCAGCTGTTTTGAGGTTTATTTTGTAAATTGCCATTAACCATGTTTTTGCAAGCTTTTTTATTAAAACTATTGTAATACGTTTGTACTGTGTTTGCTATTAAGGATTGCGCATTTGCGCAGGAAAACAAGACCGTCAATAAGGCATATGATAAAAAAAGGTTTGTGCTTAAAAAATAATATTAAATGTAGTATTTGTTGAATCTTTTACATAATATGTAAAACATTTTAGCCTGACTGACTGACTGAACGCATAGAATAATCCAGGCCTCTTTTAGAAAAATTCCTTGTCCAAGAACGCGTTAACTTAAAAAAGTATAAAACGGTCTGTGACATACGGGAACAGTTCAAATATATCAACCTAAATTATTTAATTTTTTTTCTAAAATCAACAGTAACAGTAACTTTATAAATAAATAATTCATCGCCAAACAAACAAGTTAATTAGTTTAAAATTGGGTAAAAATAACTTTAAGATATGTTCCTTTTTTACGTTCTGTATAGGCAACAGGTGGTATTGTCTTATATATACTTATATATATATATACAGTATGCAGAATTGTCAGTATCGTACCTTTTTTGATGATAGCTTCCAGCTCCGCTGTGTTTAGTTGCATGTATAGTTTGTCTGTTGCGACGACTTCCATATTTAAAATGAGGGAATTTCTCAATATATGTTTGGGGGAACGCGTAATCCACAGAACGAGTTTGTAAATTATTTATTGTAAACTATTTCTCTTCCTTTATGGTAACACAGAAATTGATAAGATATCAATGCAATAAATGATATCTAATTAAAAATTGCAGTAATTGGTTGTGAATAAACTCCAGATAAAACTTTGCAACGCTTTACAATTTTTGTAGACGTAAATACATTTACAATATATATTAAACACTTTTCAAATTGTTTTCACTTTATACCGCATTCTTTCAGAACACGTCCGACAGTCAGAAACACAGCACGTCTAATAACCACGGGAGTATATTTCGTTTTGCGAGGACCAAACACGCTCGCTTCATACTAAAAGCAACACGCGGTCGAACCGGTTGCGTTGCAAGTAGAGGTGAGTGCGTGTCAAACTATTCAGTTCGAATCGTATGAAAAAAGTAACATTTCTTACCGATAGTTCCGTATATAAGTGCTATGAAAATGATATTAAGAGTATTATTTATTAACCCAAGCAACTGTTCATTATTATTGGGGGAAAAAGTTGACGGAAGACAGAAAGAAGCATTTACATTTTGATTAAATTTAACAATGCTCGCCTGTCTGCTTGAATGAATGCATGGATCATAAAGAATTTAAAATATAAGCATTTTTTGGTAAAAATTCTTGTATACTTTTATACAAGAATATATATCCGTCTAACGATATCTTGAACATTTAAAGAGCCTGAGCCAATTCAATTGAATCTCGTTTAAAATATATTTAATGCTTAAAACACTCAGTATGAGAGCTTGAACCTTGGTATTTGGAAAATACCCTAAACATATAAAATTAAAAAAAAAAACGATAAGATAATGAACTCAATAGTGATTCAAAAGTGAAATTTTCAATTTAATAATAATAGCAGCCTGAATTTTTGTACGTGTACAAGAATCTACGGATTTTTTCTTATTTGGAGCTGGCAATTTATGTGAATTTAGCAGAATTATATATTGGTCTTACATTTTAAAAGTTACAGCACAATCGAAACAATCCGTACATCAATGCACATTTACATGTATTTTGAATACATGTTGTTTTTAAGATCATAGGTAAAATGATCAACCTTACTGTTCAGTTGCCTGAATGTCTGGGTCAATTCATTGACCGGGGACTGCTTTTTGAATTTTTCCGTGAACTAAAGCTTCACGCGTCATTCTCTAATTAATGTATATGTAGTTAGATTATCATTTTCCATATGCACATCGCGCCGTCAAACATGTTCGATGCGACGTCTTATCGTTGTGTTTATGAATGAAGCTATATAGCAAAAGGTTCAGTGTTTCTCCTAGTTGCGCATGAATGTTTTTGCCATTAGTATTATGTACAGAATATGTTCTGATATTGGAGAATCAAATTACAGAATCTGCAAAACGTATATACTAAGATATTTATGTGCATTAAGTTAATGAATTATTAATTAAACAAATACAAATACTTAATTAAAAGTAAAATGTCAATTAAATTTATAATTCATTCAATACGTTAATACACTTGCTTTGCCTGAAAACTGAAATATATGCAGTTAATAATAATAATTATACTTATTATTATTTCTATAAAATTTTTTTTGGCGACCACCAAAAATGTCACAATATAAACAAATGTATGTATAGTTGCTCAAATGTCTCGGAGTATACATATGCGCAGAGGTGGGGTAAAATTGTACTGTGTCTGTTACTGCGGTGGCGCCAGCTGTGTCATATTTTCAACTGACTTTTGAATTGCAGCATCTGCAGTTCTATATGCTTATAACGAAGGGAGTCCGCGACTGGGACTGGTAGACATACATATTATGGCAGCACTGGCATAACGTCTGCCCTCTGGGCTGACTCTGGTCGGCGGCTGATGATGATGATGCCACATGCAAACGAGTTGTTACTAAACCGACTTTTGTGCCAGTTGTCGGGTTGTCATCGTGTTTGGTGTTGTTGTTTTGTTTTGTTCGGCGGTACTACGCTTGCCTAAAAGAAAAGTGAATTCTGTATGCTTTAGGCGGCATTCTTTAAACAGATTGAATTGTGCGGATTTCTGGGGCCTTAGCTTCGCAATCTTAGTCCAACCCCAAACTTAACTCGATCGACCAACCGTTGCAATAATGCGGGCACATTGTGCGCTTAGTGTGAAGTGAATTATAATGAGTCCGTGGTGTGGATGGATGCTGCGACTATGGATGCTGCCTCTTGAATAGCCAGTCAGTTTTAACGCTGCCATGTGGAATTCCACACAATTGGTCATTTCCCCACTTCTTTGCAGCAGTTTTGCAACGTTTGCAGCACAGCCAACGTCCGTAACAACAGCAGCTTGTATTGCCGTGTGCTGTTTACATAAATCTCAGGCGCTGGCAATGGCGGCTCGACTCTTCATTTTTTTTTTTTATTATCAAGATGCATGTAAAAGCGCTTGCGTTGAGGATGCTCCACACAAGCCACACAGCCGCCCAAGTCTATGATTGTCCATGACGTTGGCAGTGAGCAGCCAACACTGTTACATGTAGCTGTGCCACACGGACTGCCCACGCGGCAGCTATTTGACTCAGAGGCGATAAGTGTGAGTTGCATGCTGTCATTCGCAGCGCGCCTGGAAAACTCTTTCAATTTTTTATTTTATACGGAGACATACACACTCGCAGTTGGTGGCAAATGCGTCATGCGTTATACTGATGGGATGTTGCTGCGGTTGTGATGAAAACTACGCGGTGGGTATTGGCGTCATTAACCTAGACTAAGTATCACAAAAAGAAAGTTCTCCAATTTACAGAAGGTTTAATAAAAAAACAAGTAAGACGTTCTAGTCGGGAGCTCCGAACTAGGGGATACCCTGAACCCTCTTCTTCCATCAGGCGATAGGTATAAAATGAAAGATACTTGATATATATATAGTTTTCTGGAAGCTACATGTCAAGTTTGGTGGCTCTAGCTCATATTATTTACCGAAATTGCCCAAAAAACAGGATTTCGATATCGATTTTTATCGATTACTTGGAATCGGGGCAAGTTATCGAATATCGGAAACAAACCCCGCGCAGGGACTAGGAGGACCTACAGCTAAAATTTCAAGTCTCTAGCTCTTATAGGTTCTGAGATCCTTGCGTTCATACATACGGACAGACGGACGGACGGACAGACGGACGAACGGACAGACAGACAGACATGGCTAGATCGACTCGGCTGTTGATGCTGATCAGGAATATATATATACTTTATGGGGTCGGAGATGCTTCCTTCTGCCTGTTACATACATTTGCACAAATACATTATACCCACTTTACCCATTTTCAATGGGTTCAGGGTATAATTATATTTATTTCTAAACGACTCAAATCTTAAAATGTATCTCAGCAAGTTCTCCACATCAAGAGTATATATGTTTTATATTGAACAATGGAGGGACGGAACTTTCAAAAACAGACGATCTTGGATAAATGAATGTGGCTGTTGAAGCTGATATCCCCTCTCCTGTTGATTTCATACAAAGTACCTATATATATTTTTTGTCAATTTCAAAGGCACAGGGTATAGGCAACGACAAGTTTAGGCGCAAGGGAGGGACCAATGAAGGCAGTACAGAAAAAGGCCAATAAATATTTCTAGGAAAACTTTAATGTTTCACATGATCATGCCGCCGTGCAACCGAACTTTAGGAACGAGCCACTAATATCGTAGACGCTCTTTCTGGTTTCTTAGCCCCTCAGTTAACCGTGCTACCCAATCAGTTCTTGGCAGATGTTCATTGTGAACGAGTCTCTTGATGTCGCGCCGAATACCTTTTAATTTATGACTTTAATATATACCCTACACCGAAAACAGCCAAGAGTGATTTCTAAAAGTTGTTCAAACCTGTATATAACTAAAAAAAAAAAACTGCAAAATTCCCTAAATATATTTTATATGTGTTATCTCTTGACCTATATACACCAACTGTAGGTCAACTCCTAGTCGGCCATTCCGGAATTGCACTCTTACTTTTTTTTAAATTTTTTTAACCTATGGCTTTCTGTAAATGTATGGAAGATTCGACTGCCGGCTAACCTGTTTACCTGTTGCTTTGGCCAGACGCCACAGAAAACGCAACCCGCACGGCCGTTTAAGCTGTGGGCGCGACAAAGCTTTTTAGCTCATTTCTTTTGTCAAGCTGCAAGTTCAAGGATATCTCATACAAGTCTTCCAAAAGTTGTTTGTGTAATTTAATCGTCTGGCCTAAAAAAATCAATTTCTTGTTGAACCCATCTAGAATTACTAAAACATCATCTTGTTATACCTTGCAGCGACTTGCTAAAATTATGAACTCCAAATCATTTTCTTCTAGCTGCCTTTATATTGCATTTTATATTTATGTTATTAATTTGTATTTGGGGTAACCACTGCTGACACAATACTTTTTGCACAACATCAAATATACGAAATGTTGCCGTCTCTTTATATTTATTATATTTAGCATTCAACCATTGCAGTTTAATCTATAAACAGTCGACTACCTGACTCCCAACCAGACCTGTGCCAGACGCAGTCGTCACATATATTATTTCGGCCAGGTCTCAGACGCTAATTGCTTTTAGTCTGCTTAATATAATTACTGTCGACTGTTTGCAAGTCTAGCGAACCGACCAATTGATATTTTCCGGGTTTTACCCGGTCATGCAACTAAGAACTTAGAATTCAGGTAGAAGTGACTTCTTAGAATTTCCATAATCAATTTGCACTTGTTTTCCTTTTGATTTTCTTTATTGTGCACCTCTAATGACTTTTGTGCACCTTTTTGCGAAACGTTTATAGCTTTCCGTTTCGGAACTCAATGGTGCACGTAAATGATGCACCGATACTGCACCAATTTACTCTCGTTCATAATTCTTTTTTTTTTTTAATTGGCTGGAAAAGTCTTTTTGTAATTGCTCAGTAATTTACATAAAGTTAACCAACTTGATCTTTAACACACCAACAGGTGTGGCTCCGGCATGCTTGCCTCTTAGAAGCGTGGCCAAAAAATGTAAATATTTCATCTGAAGCAGATTAAAATGAATAAATTTTTAATAAATTGTGTCATACGAAATTGGGTTCACATAAACAGCAAGACGGACATTGCACATAATACTTTTCTTCAATTTGTGAACCAATTATAACAATAACTATGCAGATATAAACTAACTAAGTTTAGTTATAACAACCACATTGCGTCCTCTTAGGCAACAAGGTACTCAAAAATAAAGACACCAGTTCGTGATGATGACAGTGGGAGAAGAAGGTGAGGTGCGCAGCCCACATGGCTGGCTACAAAGCTATTTAAGCTACCAACCGAACGTATTCAACTGGGAGCCCCAGGTGTGTATTTTATTGATAACTATGTACACTTATAAATATCGTTATGTGTCGCAAGGGGGGGGGGGGGGGGGGTTTATATGTTACGTGCAGCTAAGAGCTCTGCAACAGTCTGGCAACCATCTGGCTCACGTGTCATATCATCTTCCAGCATCATCCCGAATTTTAGACAAAAGCCATTTGCATGATATTTAGCTGAGTATTAAATAAAATGGATTCGCAAGGTTATGTTAACGGCTAATGACCCTCGGTTGACTTTGTTTAATTGTCAAAGTGTTCAATTTTTTTTTACGCCCAGTTGAAAGCCACCAAAGGTTCAGTCTCTGAGAAGGTTTCGCTTGGCAGAAGGACTGCCTATGTCATTCAGGAAAGATCAAGCCAAAATAACTGCAACGATATGCACCCCTGAAGCCAAAGCGCATATGTCTTCTTCTAAATTTGCAAAAGTTTATTATTTCCCGTACGGCAAACATTTAATTTGAGTAAGCTTGTTTCTCAATCCCTACACATAATTTCGACGACAACGTTTCGTCGAAGAAGGATAACCTCACAAAGTGATTTACCTTAAGATACGCAGTATCTATACACTCTATACACAAAAAACTCGCGGCAAACATAGCACCCGTTTGTAGGCATCGACAACTTGTACAAGACACACAGTGCAACTTGCTCAAATACGTTGCAAGCAGTTGTAGCAACATTGTCAGTTATACTAAACGAGTGCAACGTGTATGATGCCAGCTGCCGTGCACGCTGATAAAAATCAAGCCAATTTTCGACCGATTTCAGTTTTGTGTTGTGGGACTTAATGCTAAAGCAAAATCATTACAAATATTGTAGAGGGTGTGGAAAATGTAAATCGAATTAATCTTGATACTTCATGAGATTGGTTACGTCTCAATTTGCCTGTTTCAAGCAACCTCATTTTTTTAGTGGGATAAAAAATGAGTATGAAGATTATAATGCTTTTGGGCAAATTATATATAACAAGCAGAAGGAAGCATCTTCGACTCCAAAAAAGTATATGTATTCTTAATCAGCAAGTCGAAATCCTAATTTTTGAGAAAATCTCTTAGTCAGCAAAAGTCGAATTCCAATTTTTTGATAAAATCTCTTTGGTTTTGAGAGATAAAGTCACCAAATTTGGCATTTTGATTGTATACTATACAAGTATTACTCATATTTTTGTGTGGCTGTGGGGTATGATGTGTGACCTCAAGCTCTGTCGTTGAAGATAGTTTCGAGTTCGAAGCCGGCACTCTTGTTAAATTTGCCAGTAATTAAACGATTGTGAGCAAAGCCTTAAAAGCCTTACACGATTATTTCGAGCAACAACTGGTGACAAACTTAATATGAATTTAAAATACATTGAAATATTATGCCAAATATATTGAATTCTCTTAAGTATGAGAATGTGAATCAGCTTATTTACGTAGAGACAGGATGGCGACAATATTTTAATATATATATATGTATTTGTATATTCCCTGCGTCACGTTCAAATGTATGTATCTATGTAGTATATGCGCGGGGATGGGAACGACAAAGAACACATGTCCGCGCCTTGAGACCTTCAGGCGGCGTCAGCTTGACTCTTGCGATTTTTCATGGAAATTGCACAGTCGGCAACTGATGGCACATATGGTGACCAGAACCAGAAAAGAAAGTGTACTTACATATATGTATGTACCTACGACCTTACAGAATGCACGCAAAATATGTTCATTTTTTTTTTTTTGACGAGCACACTCAAGCCAGGCGTGAGAATATTGTTTGGAAATTTCGGTTTCAATTTGTCCGGTTGGGAAATGGCTTAAGCACATGTGTTAAGTTATTACTTTAGGTTTTCTAGTACAAGTCAAGATAGTTTGCAGGCGACTAACCAAGTCGAAGAATTGGTTTTGAAGCAAAACGCGTACAGCTGCAATCTGAATCCTATGTCTGACAGGCATATACGGCATGCCTCAATCAATTAATTAAATATATCAGACGCTCATTGTGAAATCGCACGCATATATTAGGAACAAGCAGAAGCTCCTCTGAACAACGTGACAGCCTCAAGCCAAGTTCCAGAGTAACTGCGGCAATCAAATGCATGCGACCGCCGCCCCGATACACAATTAGATACCAAAATGTACGCTATTATTTTTCAAAAATTTTCAACCCGTAGGTAGGTATCGCACCAGCTTGGTTTTGCAGAAGCTTAGCACGCAATGTGCTGATGTCGAAATACTCGTTCATAAGGCCAAAAGTTGATTATTTCCCACGCTTTTAGTACGGAAAACACCCCCAAGCTTATTAGCAGAAAAGAGAAAATGAGGCAAATCCTTTGCACTTTTCATAAACGACATGCCGACAAACATTCTACCTTGCTATATCGGCTACTGTGTGCCTTCAAGTCAATTTTAAATTGAACAGCAGCAATACAGCAGTAAATTTGTTAATACGAAAAACGAGATCGCTTTGGGCTGAAACTGCCAGTAAATAAAAAGTTGAGTCCTAAAATGACGCATATATTTTTGTATGTGGGACTCAATCGACACCTCAATCCATTGCTTTGGGTTCGTGCCTTAGAACTCATACGATTTTTTTGTTGAATTCATATTTACCTTACCAATCTATGTACTGCTGCCTTTTTAATACAAATCAATCATATAAATTTGAATTCGATGGCATAGCAAGCTTTGAGTATCAACAGCCTAAATGACATGACTTGGCAAATATACCTGTCGGTAAATCGCTAAATTTGTTGTACCTGTTATAGAGTTGTACAATTCGTTTGCTTCCTCGTTTTTGGCCATTCGGGCATTGTCTATTGTCCTTGTCATAAAATGGCATTTGTCTATTTCCCTTTTGTTAAACAGTTTTCTTTATATTTTGCAGTGATTAGTCACACACAGGACTTTTTAGCTGGCGCCATACGCACAGTAGGTAACCTCAAAAGTAGACAGATAAAGTATGAAACAGCTAGGTCACAGTTGCAATGACAATCGAAAACATTTCTCAATACACGTAAAGGTTTGGCGCATATTCGCATTTCATTTTGGCGCCAAATGAGTACTTTGTATGTGTAACAGACGGCAGAATGTCAAGTTAAGCAACCACCATGCCGAAGTACCATCAAAAAATGTTGCCAGCCCGAGCCAGATGCGTCCCAGTGGCCGCGCCTTGTTGTTGACACATGCCACAAAACGAGTATACCGGTCCATTGGCCCGTCCTTTGCCTTTGCCACTTGTCGTCGTGGCTACAACTGGTTTGAATTCTTAATTTGCGTGCTGGACGATCTGATACTCACACATCTGTATCTTAGCGTTTGTATGTCTACTTTCTTGGTACACCTTTTGTTGTGCTAAAACTGCAAGATGTGCTCAGATGGCCTGTGTCCCCTTTGGATCGTGTCAATCGAAAGGTGCATAACAACTGCCACTCTTGATATGCCGTCTCGGCCACTCGACGTCGTCTTGCCCAAACTAATTGCCGAATGCGGTTGGCCTGTCAGGTGTTTTAGCATAGGTCGTTTACTGAAACAGTGCATAAGCATTATGTAAATCGGTCTGCGCTAGTTCACAGAAGAATTGATCGGCAACAGACTTTTATAAGCCGCTAGTTTAATTTTTTTATACCCTGAACCCATTAAAAATGGGTAAACAGGGTATATTGTATTCGTGCAAATGTATGTAACAGGCAGAAGGAAGCATCTCAGGCCCCATTAAGTGTATATATTCTTGATCAGCATCAATAGACGAGTCGATCTAGCCATGTCCGTCTGTCTGTCTGTCCGTCTGTCCCTCCGTCTGTAAGTATGAACGCAAGGATCTCAGAACCTATAAGAGCTAGAAACTCGAAAATGTAGCTATAGGTCCTCCTAGTCCATGCGCAGATCGAGTTTGTTTCCGATATTCGATAACTTGCCCCGTTTCCAAGTAATCGATAAAAATCGATATCGAAATCCTGTTTTTTGAGCAATTTCGGCGAATAATATGAGCTAGAGTTACCAAACTTGACATGTAGCTTCTAGAATAGTATATACACCTAAGTCTGTTTTTACACGGTAGATTGGTTCCAGAAGAAGCCGTGTAAAAAAAACCGTGTAAAAAAAGACATTGATCGTATACAAAAATGGGTGATTTGTTCCTAATCTCTAAAACCTATTAAAATTAGTGAAAAACAAGAATTTTTAAGAACAAGAATTCATGTTTATTTTATTAAATCAAATATATAATGCTTATTTTCACAAGCATAGTAATTAATGATAAAAAAGATATGCACTCTAATCTTAAAAGTACATAATATAAATTAAATGTATGGCAAGTTCAGGAACTAAACAACTATGTTGTGAACGAAAAGAATAGGTTATTCAATTTTTAAGGTAAAAAATAAAATAAAATAAAATAAAATAAAATAAAATAAGTGATAATCATAAATACAGCAACATAAATTTAATTGCTGTCGTCATCAGTTATTCGTTATATACTATCGATGGTTTCAGACTTTTTTCTTTCATAAATACTTTTTTGTGATATAAACATACTTCGCAAAAATTAAATTTGACAAAAAAAATTTAAGTATGTACATAAAATTTCAAATCGTGCTAAATGGAATAAAATCGTGTAAAAAAATTAAAAATATTCAATTTTCAAACGTGTATCAAAACCGTGTAAAAAAAGACCGTGTAAAAACAGACTTAGGTGTATATATATGTAGTATTTTTCATTTTATACCTATCGACTATCGGAAGAAGAGGGTTCAGGGTATCCCCTAGTCGGGAGCTCCCGACTAGAACCTCTTACTTGTTCTTTTTGTCAAAAATTATATGCGTTATTTATCGGTAATTGTGCTAGCACCTCATAGCCGTTACTGAGCCAATGTGAGTGGAAGTAACCGGATGGAGTTTAAATAAAAATTATAGGAATTTATTGATTTATGTAAATAGTTTTACAGACAATAATCCATATGTATATCAATTATTACAAGCTACAAGGCATATACATACATTGCCTTTTAAGACTAAGCAACAGGATATTGGATGTGTCGTTGGCTCTAATGCAGAGATATTGATTTTTTAGTTCGACTGCTTGTAAAAAGCTATTGATGATTTGAAACAAAACTAATCCAATAGGTTCAGGGTATAATTGTCGAATATATCAACTGGCGTTTCGCATAATGTTTGTTATGTTAATTTGATTTGAAAATGTATAGGTATTTATTTTCATTATTTCTGGCATACTAATGCACATACATACATACAAACATACATACATACTCAATATTCAAAAATTGCATATTCATAAATTGCAAAAATATACACATTTCCATATCGATTTTTATCGATTGCATGGAAACAGGGAAAAATATCGATCGTATTAAATAAATGTAGCACCCAAATGTGTGGGTGAAATATTGTGGATCTATGTCTGAGAATTTACATACCAACTTTGGTGTCTCTAGCTCTTATAGGCTCCCAGATTTACTTAAACAACCGGATTTTTATTTCGGTTCCTATCATTTTCATAGAAACTACGCAAGTAATCGATGATTAAAAAACAAATTTATCAACGTGGGAACTTGTAGGACGAACGTTTATAATTGTAGAACCCTGGTTTTTATAGTCTCGGAGATCGATGCCTATATACATATAGACCGACGGACGAATTGTCAGCCAGAAAAACATGGCAAGACCGACTTGGCTGTTCATGCTGAGTCGGATAAGATTCTTTCTGCCTGTTACATGTGTATGTTATAGTTGCCCAATACTATTGTACTCTTTGCATTGTACTGATCAGTGCACAGCCCAAGTAAGAGCTAAGATAACTTATGTGATGGAGATGCACGCTAAGTCGGGGTTTTGGCAAATTCCACCCGGAAGTGTGCGGGTCAAAGGTTGAATGGGCGAATTACATTCCATTCTACTGCATTGTGAGTGGTTGAGGGAGAGAAGATGCACATGTCTTTCGGCTGTTTGTTTCACAGTGACTTTTAAGCTCGTTTTTAAACTCCACCTTGATAGAAGAAAATCTGTTTCATCTCAGTTTAAAAGCTATAGAGTTGCGCTATAGCTCTTTATTTCGACCTTAGCAATTGTATTGTATCAAAACAGCTGCTATTTATTCTTTGCAGTTAACTTTGGTTTCAGCGTTGTCACCAATCAACAGAAAAAGCCCACATCTGGTAATACAGCAAAATATTCAAAGATAAAGAATGCAATGTCTATGCTTACGGCTGTACAAATAAAACCTTTCTATAACCTCGGTCAATTACTTTTCCACATTGACTACTTCCGATTTTACAAAAGCAATACAAATAGTATTGAGATTATTCTGTATATTTGGTGTAAAAGGCTTTATACATTTCGGATTCTTACCACGCATCTATACAATCATGCACCTCTGTCCCTTCAGCGCATTCTTATCAATTTTTTCATTTATCAAAGTAATAATAAAACAGAAGCAACGGCGACATTTTCGCTGTTTTATTTGTTACATATATAAACAAGTAAGAGGTTCTAGTCGGGAGCTCCCGACTAGGGGATACCCTGAACCCTCTTCTTCCGACAGGCGATAGGTAAAAAATGAAAGATACTTGATATATAAATACTATTCTGGAAGCTACATGTCAAGTTTGGTGACTCTAGCTCTTATTATTTATTCAAGTCTCTAGCTCTTATAGGTTCTGAGATCCTTGCGTTCATACATACGGACAGACGGACGGACGGACGGACGCACGGACGGACAGACGGACAGACGGACAGACAGACAGACATGGCTAGATCGACTCGGCTGTTGATGCTGATCAAGAATATATATACTTTATGGGGTCGGAGATGCTTCCTTCTGCTTGTTACATACATTTGCACAAATGCATTATACCCTTTTTACCCACTTTTAATGGGTTCAGGGTATTAAAATTACCTGTCGTCACCAGGCTCAAATGAATAATGTTGAAAATGAAAGTGGTACCAAAATTGTTTGAAAAATATCTAATGGTAACTTATGTTAATTTTACTTCATATAAATTATCGCTATTCCTCCAAAAAATACAATAGATAATATTCTATAATCTTTTGGGATCAACCTCGTGCGAATCTAATTTAT
Source organism: Drosophila montana (assembly GCF_035044405.1). Classification (NCBI taxonomy): domain Eukaryota; kingdom Metazoa; phylum Arthropoda; class Insecta; order Diptera; family Drosophilidae; genus Drosophila; species Drosophila montana. The sequence continues at coordinate 26,128 of NW_026998148.1, read as the reverse complement.
ATGGATGTGTTGTTAATAAGGTTTTTCATACTAACTAGCCAAATCGCCGTTATTAGTGTTTCGACCAGGTCAACTACAATATATGTACCGTCCGCAGCAAAAGAAGAAAATATACCAAGTTTTATCAAGATATCGAAGTAAACTAAATAACATACTATAACAAATATTCCCTTATGTAATACAAATACATTTGTAACTTTTATATAAAGAACAGGGTATCTCAAAGTCAAAAAATACCCATCGAACAGGCATATGCTCCTTCAAAAAATAGTTGGCGCCAATCGAACAGAAATATGCGGTAAAAAGCAAACTGATTCACTTTGTATTCTTAATGAATTTGTATACACAAAGACAAATACATGAGCAATGAACATATATAAGGTGTACAAAAGTTTGTGTAACAAACGATACACGAGAATCCGAGCAACAGATTTTCAGAATGTCACCAAGTGGACTTTGTTCGCAGCCTATATTATTGGCAATGTAATTCTGGCGACTAACTAGGCGGCTTAGTTGTCTCTAAATGCAGTCTCATCTGTCGTTAAAGAGTTGGCATCAAATGAAAATTAAATAGCATCTATATTATCTGGCACAAAAGTTCAATTGCAAGTTCATTTTTGTAAATCCAATTACCATTTGTTATGAAAAATTTGTGAAAAATTTTTGTTAATCTGCTATGAAAGAAACATTTTTAATACGACTTTCGGTTTATGCACATTATTAATAGGGTGAGGCCAATTACAAGATCGACAGCTAAAGTAATAAGTGTAGTAGGAAATAAAAATTACCGAAATGGGCGCCGATTACTTAATAACCTTCCAGATATGTGTCAAATTTATGATACAGTTTAAAGTAAGTATTTTTATACCGTGAACCCATTGAAAATGGTTAAAAAGGGTATAATGTTTTTTTTTAGAAATATTTGTAACAGGCAGAAGGAAGCATCGCCAGCCCCATAAAGTATATATATTCTTGATCAGCATCAATAGCTGAGTCGATCTAGTCGATCTGTCCGTCTGTCTGTCCGTCCGTCCGTCCGTCTGTCCGTCCGTCCGTCTGTCCATATGTATGAACGCAAGGATATCAGAACCTATTAGAGCTAGCTTCAAATTTTAGCTGTAGGTCCTCCTAGTCCCCGCGCAGATCGAGTTTGTTTCCGATATACGATAACTTGCCCCGTTTCCAAGTAATCGATAAAAATCGATATCGAAATCCTCTTATTTGACAAATTTCGGCAAATAATATTAGTAACCAAACTTGACATGTAGCTTCTAGAATCGTATATATATATCAAGTATTTTTCATTTTATACCTATCGCCTTTTGGAAGAAGAGGTTCATGGTATCCTCTACTTGTTTGTTACTTGTTTTAACTAGTTCTTAAAAAAATAATAAATCGGTATAAAATATAAAAGACATTATAACATTAAATTAATGTTGTTTAAAGTGCACCTTAATCTGGAAAATGTGAATTTTTCGCTTTGTCAAAACAATTTCTTGACGTACTGTATATTATTGATCAGTATCAATAGCCGAGTCGATCTAGCCATGTCCGACTCTCGACTAGAGCCTAGAGCTAGTCTTGGAGGGCGAGCAAGAGTATTGCATTTTAGTGGCGCTTAATATAGTAATTCTTTTTCGACCTTATTTCCACTGTGGCGGCGATCGTTTCGTCACCGAGAAACACAAGTGATATGAACTCTTCAAAAATGGAGCCACATGGTAGTTTATTTTAATTTGCATGCGTTTCCGGCAAAACGGCTGTGGCTGGGCCATAAGTTTTCACTTTCACCCACAGCTGGCAGCTGCTGCGGAGATTTTTATAAATATGGAACACACTGTACATATTTCCATTTCCTACAAGCTTCAACATGCTATGATCACCACATTAGGAGCTTGGGTGTCAGGGAGACAGTTCTGGTTTTGGTTTGTGGGTGTTGAACAAAAATAATGGGGTGGGTTATATATATGGTATATACATATATACGTTGGATCGTGCATAGTAGAAAAGAACTCTCCTCGTTTTGTCAGCAAGCTATTTCGTGAGTGAACACATATGTAAATATGTACTGAAAAGTAAATTCAAAGAGATCTATTACCCCTAGTTAGCCGCAAGCCAATAATTTCACAAAAGATACTTTAACTAAAATTAAAATCTTAAACGTTACAAACATACTGCCGTTTATTTAGCGTACGTGTGTACTTGGACGACTTTTGAATTGTTTGTAGGCTCTTATATAATGGTTTTTAATAAATCTGTATACATATACGTTCAAGTAGAAAATTGCGACAATTTTAATGTATTCGTAAACAATTAAAATTACAAATTAATTGTGTCTTAATCTGTTTTTATGTGCTGTTGAAATATATGGTCGTCGCGCTTTGGTCGCGGCCGCCTGCTGCACAGCATTTTTCTGCCTTTTCTCACCCGCTGACGAGTTCGTCGACAAATTATGACAAAGTGTGGATAATAATTTCACTCGTGTGCACATTCACACTGCCATGCAGACAACCAGCAATGTCACCCTCACATTTGTTTATGCGCTTTTTAACCCAGGGTTGTGCCTTATTGGCCGTTAACGCTGGACCGCTTCGACTGCATCCATAAATTGTCAAATCTTGAGTAAATGCAATCAGCGTTTATTTTTATTTTTCTTATTAAACAGACTCTGATAATTGTGAACGAATTGCATAGAATTAATCAGTTGGCTGGGAATTCGTATTAATGACGCGTTCTGAACTCTTTAAATCTTCTTTGGTCAGTTAGGGGACACTACCTTCTCGGCATGACCGCAACCTCTTTAGTGTTGAAAGATACAAAAAATATTGAACAGTTATAAATTCAATTCATGTTTTTACTTTTACACTTTATTATTTAAAAATACTGAAATACGTACCCAATTGATTAATTTGTTAAACAATTCAGACTAATAAATTAATATTTATTTGTAAGTGATTTGACCCAAATATCATGGAACAACGTTGAGATACTTAAGTTTCAAAGTAGGTTGGGATTAATTTTGAAAAACTACCACACCACAGCCTGGCAAAAAATGTTAATCAGCTAGCCACCACAATTTATCGGTCAGTTATCGGGTAGTGCACTCTCAGCTCTATAATTTCTTTCATTTTGCCCATTGTTTGATTTTCAATTTGGGAAGAAATATTTGTATTATATTTGCTATATATTAGTGTGCAAAAATGTCGACCGCACAGAGGTCGTTTGTTCAAAAAGTCTCAAAGTACGTACAAAAAAAGTTGAAGGAACCTGCATTTGTAATAGCCGCGCCCTTTTAATTCGTTTGTCGGCACAAAAATCATTCCATAGTTGTTGGTCCCATTAATAGCAACAAATTTGTACACCTAATTTTTCAACAGGCAACCAGCCGCTGATGTGCGCAAAAACATTACTATGCATATGAAGTCGAAGACCACCAACTGCATATCAGTGTGCTCATCTACGGTAATTGTTTTTGGTCTTTCAATTTGTTTGCATACAATTTATTTACAGTTAAATATCGTTTAGCTCTCTCTCACCGAACCCCTTGATTATGAAGAATTTCTTATTCAAAACATCAATATTATTAACCGGGATCCATTAAAACACATTTTGGATTTTCCTCAAGGCGATGTGTCAGTTAAAACAATTCCGAGAAAGATTCGCACTGTCGATCACATTATACCTAAAGGGAATATGTAAGCAACGCCCATTTCAGTGATATTATTTATTTATTTTGATTCTATTTTGCAGCTCTGACTTACCCAAGCATGTACAGGAAAGCATTCATTGCTATACGCGTCCTTGGAAAGTTGTAGAATATGCACAGCGCCATTACTCAAGCTCGTGTTGTGCACGAGAGCGTATTGATCGTGAAACTATTAGCCCTTCAGCCTACCAGCAAGAGTTCGAGATTGATAAAGACTTTTCCTCCTTTGACGAATCATTCACCGATAAGAGCGAAAGCTGCACACCTAGCTCTAGACAATCTATAGCCAGTTTAGCCTCGGTTAGTTCTTGTACGGATACGCTAACTCCTCGCAGTTCTTGGGCAAGTTTTGATTTAAGACGCTCTGTTAATGACCCTCTTATTCCAAATTTATTGGATAATGTTCCGCCAGAACAAATTGATCAATTAAATGACACGCGGCGGCAGGAGGATCGTCAAGAGGCCTTCTTTTCCCTTTATCCGGATATTGAAACTGAAGAAGTTATTGAGCGCAGGGTGCCCGCTGATGTTCCAGTAGAACATATTGGGCATCGCATACAAGTTAAGTGTCTGCAACTAAAGTTGGAGTTAGAAGTAGAGCCTATATTCGCATCAATGGCCATTTACGATGCAAAAGAGCGACTAAAAGTATCTGAAAATTTTTACTTTGATATGAATTCGGACAATCTGAAACATATGTTATCAACCCATGTTCGATGTGCCGATGTTAGCACGCAAAGTCGCTCAGCTATATTTGAAATTTCCTATCCAAGTAATGATTTATTTCTCGTTATACGACTGGAGAAAGTTCTTCAGGGTGACATTAATAATTCTGTGGAGCCTTATCTCAAAGAGGACAAAGACAAGTACCGAGAGAAAGTAAAGTCAAATGCAATGGATTATTGTGAGCGCCTCGGAAAATATCGTATGCCTTTCGCTTGGACTGCTATATACTTAACGAACGTTTTTAATGGGGACAACTTTGAAAATAAGGACTCTTGCGTTGGTGAGAAAGATTCTTCGAACAGCAGTGGCAGTGCTATTTTGGGTTCTGCCGCAAGCTCAAATAGCTTAGATCGTAAGTCTTCAACTAGTAGTTTTGATCAGCTGCGACGAAAAGCTAACGATATGAGCGGTACACTAACAAGGCGGGGCTCATTGGAACGCAAAGAAAAACGTCGCTCTTGGTCACCAGATGACTTCGCCAACGTTGTTGAGAGTTTTCGTCCAATTACTTTAACTGTGCCAAGCTTTTTTAAGCAAGAGGCAGATAAAATGAAAGATGAAGACTTATATAAAATTTTACCCGAGCTTAAAAGGCCAAGTACGGTTATAAAAAAGTATAAATGTATTCCGGGATCCATAAAATTGGAAATATCACCTTGTGTTGAAGATGTTGCGAATGCATTAACACCGGAATTGGCCAAAATCGAGCCACATAATGGCGACAAACCACGCCCAGTTAAAGAAATATTGGAATTTCCCCCGCTACCCATTTATAATCCCCACTATAGCTATCGTAATTTACTATTTGTGTCTCCCAAAGAGTTAAATTTTTCATCACGTGCCGGTTCGGCTCGTAACATTGCCATTCGTGTACAGTTGATGGCAGGTAAGGCAATGATACCAAATTAAAAAAATAATTAAATAATCTTTTTTTTTAATAACTACGTAGGAGAAACACCTAATGACGCAGTCAATGCCATCTTTGGGAAATCGTCGTGTCCAGAATTTACGACTGAAGCATTTACATGTGTCAATTACCATAACAAGTGTCCATCATTCTATGACGAGATTAAGATTGCTCTGCCCGCTTTCATCAAACAGCACCATCATTTATTGTTCACCATCTACCACGTATCATGCCAAAAAAAGCCGCACGATTTGCAAATTTCAGTGGAAACTCCCATCGGCTACACTTGGTTACCACTTCTGGAGGATGGAAAACTAAAAGTTGGGGAATTCAATCTGCCTGTTATGGTGGAAACACCCCCGGAGAACTACTCTTTTATCCCACCAAATGTACATCTTCCTGGAATAAAATGGCTCGACAACCATCGCGCTGTATTTTCCATTAATGTGGATGCTGTGACTTCAGTTCACACTTTGGATGCACATCTTGATCGTTTTTTTTTGATCTGCGAATATTTGGACACCCGCAACATTCCTTCTCACATTGGCGAGTGTAATATGGAAGCCGAGTTAAAAAGGTGCCTACTGGATATAGATCATGCCAGTCGTGAATCACTTGTTAGGCATCTGCCTCTTGTGTTGGACAAGCTTATTGAATTGTTGGTAACTACACATAAAATAGGAGGCCAAGTTATGTCTTTGGGCTCGACTGTGTTCGAGGTGCTGTGCTTAGTTTCAGCACAACTGTCCATCCTAAGCGACGTAGACCAATATGGACGCCAGAGCTTGTTTTCCACTTATGTGCAGTTCCAATGCAAAATACCACGCCCCTTCAATACTAAGCACTGCGTCAACCACATCTTATCAATGGAAAACTGTAGCATTTATGATAATGATTCAAACACTCATACTGCTGGTAGGTTACCAAAAAATTATTATCAAGTACTCTTATTAAGTTTACCTTCTTATAGCTCTTGAAGTTGGCCCACATCCAAGTGTGGGACTAGAATCGAACGCCAGTCATATACGTTTGCTACACGAAGAGCTCGTCTTGCAGTACACCCTGTCCAGTGGGAGAGTGGCAGATATTGCTATGAGTAATTCATGGTTTCTCTTTGAGCTTATTGTCAAATCTATGGTAGAACACTTAGATAATTCAGGCACCTTGAATGCTCCACGTAAACAGCGGTTTCCACACCAGTTTAACGAAGACGTAGCCTCGCTTGTCGCAGTTGTAACTAACAAAGTAATTGAATACCATAGCACAGACCCAAGATTAGCTCAGTCATTGAATGCAAGTTTAGGCTTTTTGATTTTTGATCTACTGAGCATTATGGATCGGGGATTTGTGTTTGGCTTAATTAAAATATACTCGAAGCTTTTAACATCAAGAAATGCGTTAGTACCTGATTTGATGAACTATAAACTGGACTTTCACCGAATTGTATGCAGTCACGAACACTTTGTAGCGTTAAATTTTCCTTTCGGTACTTCTTACACGACCATCTCAGCGCCTTGCAGCCCAACTCCCAGCACTACATCAAACACTAGCCAGAGTTCATATGTACGTATTATAACTATTCAAATTTCGCTTTACATTTTACGATTTTACATTTCTTTGCTCAGGGATCCATTGAACGGGCGTTGCACGCCGACCTTAGTACTGAATTTCGTCAACAGCACTTTCTCATCGGTCTTGTGCTAAGCGATTTGGCCACTGTCATGGAAGTGCCCAATCCTCAAGTGCACGGAAAAGCAATTAACTGCGTACGAAATCTTTTAACTTCACATGACTCACGGTACGATGCGGAAATACGCTCGCGAGTAGCTTCACTCTATATACCGCTGCTTTCGATAGTCATGGATACTTTTTCACAACTATATCAATATCTATCAGATGCTCAAGATCACGATCGCTTGCAGCAGATAGGTCAACTTGAAGATTATCAAGGACCTCACCAGACCATAGCCACGGCCACTATAAGCCCAGAAGTAGCATATGCTATCTCTGGTAGTCGTGTATACTCTTACATGGCGGAACAATCGAAAAACAAGGTTCCCTTGAACGCAGAGAATACACGTCACCTGCTGGCTTGTTTCCTTTGGGTGCTGAAAAATTTGGAACGCACGGTACTTTATCGCTGGCTACTCGGCTTAAGCCCGCATCGTGTGCACCAAATGCTTCAAGTACTTAACACATGTTTAAAAGCTTTTGAATATTCGGGTCAAAAAAGGATGCCCACTCTAAAACGGGCTAATACTCATAGCTTTCGTAAAACAGCGCCAACTGATGTTAAAGAAAAATTAGAAGAATGCATTAGAGGAACAAATTCGGCACGTTATGATTTGATTAATCGTCGCAAAGATCGAAATTCAACGGAAAAACTTCGATGGCGCAAGGAACACATGCCATACCGGTCGCAGTACAGTGAAACAGTTACAAAAAGCGAACCAGAACTCGAATTAAGTCATTTTATTGAGGGTTCGCTTTCTACTGAAATTGCACTTATCATTCTGGATTCCTTAGAAATAATAGTTCATGTGGCTACCAATCTACATCATAATCTTCTAGGGACAGTACTAAAAGTGCTCCTGCATAGTTTATCTCGCAATCAATCGACCCTGGCATTGCAAAATTTATTTGCTTCTCAACGTGCGTTGATCTTTAAATTTCCAAATCTTCTGTTTGAAGAAGAAACCGATATATGCGCAGATTTATGCCTCTTACTGTTAAAGCATTGCGCATCACAATTGCCAGGCATTCGTTCACAGGCAGCTGCATCGTTGTACTTGCTAATGAGACAAAACTTTGAAATTGGAAATGTAAGTATATAAATAATAATTAAACCAAGTAATGTATAACTATTTGCCATGGCTGAGTGACTAACTGACTGACTGGTTGCTGATTAAAATACAGACCAATCCGTAAATTTGTACAGTAATTACGTTTACGCTGAGACGGAGGTGTGGAAAATTCAATGTTTGTCCGTTCGGCTTCAATACTCTACATTAAAATGATTGGGAAATAGGTTGAAAAAAGTGTTGATTTTTTTTGTTTTATATCGGGCTAATTCATATTCCATTTCAATTATCTATTTCAAATCACATTTTAAATGTACTTCACCAATGGAATGAGCTTTTAAAGAAATATGGGCTAAGTTTAATTTTCAGATGGGCGGAAAATCAGTTGAGTATAATAGTTGCTGAGACATAGAGAAAAATCTTGGCTCAGACAAAGCGGGTAAATACCTTTTTTTATGAACAGAAGTATATGTATCCACATCTTCCATTTTAGAACTTCGCACGCGTCAAAATGCAGGTAACTATGTCACTAAGCTCTCTAGTGGGGACTAGTGCATCTTTTAGCGAACAGTCGCTTCGTCGTGCGTTAAAAACAATTTTAGTCTACGCCGAGTCCGATGCAGACTTGCAGGAAACTTCTTTTCCAGAACAAGTGCAAGATTTACTGTTCAATCTGCATATGATCCTCTCAGATACTGTCAAAATGAAAGAATACCAGGAGGACCCAGAAATGTTACTTGACCTAATGAACCGCATAGCAAAAGGCTATCAAAACAATCCAGACTTACGGCTAACATGGCTAGAAAACATGGCTAAAAAGCACCGTGAACGCGCTAATCACACCGAGGCGGCCATGTGTTATATACATGGTGCTGCCCTAGTTGCAGAATACCTTAGTATGCTGGAATCCCAAACACATTTGCCAGTCGGTGCGGTAAGTTTTCAGCGCATTTCACCAAATACGTTTATGGAGTCTGCGGTATCGGATGATGTTCTTAGTCCAGGTGAGGACGGCATCTGTCTGGGCAACCACTTTACTGAGACTGGATTAAAAGCATTGCTCGAAGAGGCTTCTAATTCTTTTCAAGTGGCAGGAATGTATGAAGCTATGAACGAAGTATATAAAGTATTAGTTCCTATCTGTGAGGCGAACCGTGAGTTTCACAAGCTCGGCAAAATTCATGGCAAGCTGCAAGAAGCGTTTAATCGAATTGCACAGTTACAGGTAAGTGCGAAATGCAAAACTCCTGCCGGTATGCAAGTCTGATATACAAAATTTCAGTCAGAACTTAATCGTCGATCAAATCATACACTGCTACATTCTTACTTTTTATAGGGTAAAAGGGTGTTTGGAACGTATTTTCGCGTTGGTTTCTATGGTGCCAAATTTGGAGATCTGGACCAGCAAGAATTCATTTACAAAGAACCCACATTAACGAAGTTGCCAGAAATATTTAGCCGACTTCAGGTACTCTAATATTGATATGATGAAATTTTATACCATTTAATCATTATCTCATTTAGAACTTCTATGCGGATAGGTTTGGTCCTGAATCGGTGCATATTATTAAGGACTCAAATAATTTTGATACAAACACATTGGATCCAGAAAAGGCGTATATACAAATCACTTATGTCGAACCCTACTTCGAAACCTATGAAATGCGTCATCGTGAGACTTACTTTGAGCGAAATTTTAATATAAGTATGTCATTTTTATCTTTTGTTTTTTTTTTTTATTCTCAGCTACATGCATGTTTGTTTTTGGACAAACCAATAAGCTTTCTTGATTAAGACTCGTCCGTTTGTCTGTTTCCGTAAGAAATAATTATTTTTTGTTTGAAATTGTGTTTTTGTGTGCAATATTGGTGAAGTGGGTATGCTTTGTATTCGGATGTATGCAAACGCAAAATAGTACACTAATTGTTGAGCAACATCAGCAGCACAGTTGATTAGACCATATTCGTCTGCTTACATATCAATCTTATTACTTTCAAGCGCATAAGCTCCTTTTCTAATTTAGGTTTTGGGTACCTTCCCTACAAGCACCTCCACATTCTCATTTGTAACAAAATTATAAAACGCAGTTTGAGATTTTATTGATTTGGAATACTCACAAACACCATCTTATTCGACCTACAAATATAAAGTCATAAGGTAACAAACGCAGAAGCTACCAAACTGTGGGGCTGCCTAAAATGAAACATGCTCGCTTTGGGTGTATGAATGTATTTTACCATGCAAGTATACTGACGGAATTTAAAATCATACCACTAAATTCTACTTTTGCCCTTAGAATGTTTAATATTTGCAACACCTTTCACAAAAAGCGGAAAGGCTTATGCACAATTACATGAGCAATGTAATCGATAATCAATTTTACCAACAGCTAACCACTTCCCTTGAGTTTAATTTCATTTAATTAATTTATCCTTTCTCCCTTAGAACGTTTTATATTTGCAACACCTTTCACTAAAAGCGGAAAAGCTCACGGAGAATTACATGAGCAATGTAAACGAAAAACAATTTTAACAACAGCTAACCACTTCCCTTACGTTAAAACTCGTATCCAAGTAATCAGTAGAGCGCAATTTCAATTGGAGCCGATTGAAGTGGCAATAGGTAAGTAATTAAAATAAGTTCACCTAAATAGTAGAGTGACTTCATCTTATTAAAAAAAATATTTTCCATGGGCTTAAACAAAATAACTTTGATATATATATATATATACGTATATTAAAATGGAACATTACATTTGGGTGTGACACAGAAGTCTCTTTGGTATTTTGTACGAAGGCATATAAATATTATATGTGTGTGTGTGCGTCTGTGTGTTAGTGTATGCATGCATGTATGTATGTATATGTGTGCATGCATGTTTGTTTTCTAATACCAAACGCAGACCAAGCATATTTGACGCTCTGCTGCAAATTTAAATAAAACGAATTTTTACCAGGTGCTCTACTCCTCGATTCTCAAGAATTCAAGTAGGGTCTGCAGTTTTTTATGCTTAGCTAGTAGTGTAGTATTTTTTTTGGTCTTTTTTGTTGTTGTTTATTTTTATTGTTTTTGATGTTGTTTTATATGTATGTATGTCGTTTATATGTATGTGATGCGTGTGTACATATATATGTCTGCATGTCTGTATGTACATATGTATGTATGTAAATATGTATGTATGTATGTACATATGTGTGCATGGCAGCTATATAATATAGTGGTCCGATCTGCATATATATGAGGAGCATAGTAAAACAAATAAATGCCGAGTTTAATCAAGATATCTTTATAAACAAAAATGTTTTTCATACAAGAACCTACTTTTCGACCGACAAACGGACATGGCTATATCGACTCGACTGTTGATACTGATCAAGAATATATATACTTTATGGGGTCGGAGGTGTCTCCTTCTATGCGTTATACATTTCACGACAAAATTTTAATACCCTCTGCAAGGGTATAAAAAGGTTCATACAATCTTTTAAGCTTCCTAGCTCTTACGGTTCAACGGCTGTGCGTTGATCACCAATCAGTCAGTCATTCGGTCAGTCATTCTGTCAGTCAGTCATTCAGTCAGTCAGTCAGGACAAACAGTTTTATATATATAGAGATATAGAATATGCTTTAAGAAGAATAAAAAAAAATAAATATGGAACATATTTCAAATGGAATACGAAGCTCTCCACCAAGAAAAGGTTTAAATCAATTATTATTAACATTTTTTTTAATGTATCCAATCATAGAGGACATCCAAAAGAAAACACTGGAATTAGCTGCAGCTACCAATCAAGAGCCAGCCGACCCAAAAATATTGCAAATGGTTTTACAGGGCTGCATTGGTACTACCGTCAACCAAGGTCCAATGGAAATGGCTAGTGTATTTCTGTCAAACTTATCCGATGGCGCGACCATACCAACGAAGCACCAAAATAAATTACGATTGTGTTTTCGCGAATTTTCGAAACGGTGTGCGGATGCTTTAAAGAAGAATAGAAATCTGATATTATCGGATCAAAAAGATTATCAGCGGGAACTTGAACGTAACTATGAGCGCTTTGTGGAACGTCTAACGCCGCTTATCACACTTACTTCAGTACAAACACAAGGTGTTATAAAGTAAGTTGAAATTAAACTACAAAATTAATTGAAATTTAAATATGGTTTACTATTTGCAGAGCCAATGCTTATCAAAATAAAAGCACACCATTAAAATGGTAACTTATACGCTCCAAATTAATTTATATTAATTACAATGAAAATAATTTGATCTTTAATAACCCAATTTTTACACATTTTTTACATGCCTAGTGTGTCGGATTATTTTAAGTAAGTTTTTATGCACACAATATCCAAAGCGATTTAAATTCAACACAATTACATTTATACATAATATATTTATAATATAATATTCTATAAATGCATACTTCTATGGCTATAAATATATCAAAATAATTATCATATTATCCATTTAGAATATTGCCATATTCGTAATTATAATTATAGTCCTACGCAATGAAGTACTGATAATTTTTTAATTATAAATATAACATAATATACATAATTAATTATTTATTATATTGTCCGATTCACAGTTTTACTAAATATTGGTATACTGAATCCATTTAGGTTTTTATGAATTTATATATCAAACGCGAAATCAATCAATATGATTTTTTCCGAATTTTGATATAGTTTTTATTGAACTAATTTGTATAAATAAAGCTGTTAGTATATACAATTACATAAGTATAGACCAAATTATTATTAACTTATTCAAAATTATAAGCTATCGTTTTCACGCCATTGAAGAAGTCACTAGTACTAAATGAGAAAAGAGTTTCTGAATTCAATGGATCACTTTTCTGAACATATTCTGGTACATTTTCGTCTGCATTGCTCACAATTCGTGTCCACTCGGCCAAGTCGTCATTTGGATTTGTATGGTTTGCTTCTTGGTGTAAAGGCTTTAACATAAACTGCAAGTCCTGCAATTGTTTCAAAAAGCGTACTGAAAATATAAAAAGTTAGATGAAACATAGCACTTCGGCAAGCATCAACTTTAATTATCCTGCAAATATTTTACAAACGTAAATTATTAAATAACAATCTCTATATATATAACTATTTGTCAAATTTATTTAAGAGGTGCCATCCCTCCGTGGTGTAAATAGAAATTAAAGATTTGGTGGGTGTTGTTTCTGAGAGTTTTGACCGATTTGAATACGTGTTTCAGCGTAGCGGAAAACGCTTGCATGCAACTTATTTCTTTACCATCGGATCGGCTTCAAACTCAGTTATATAATAAGTGCGCTTAGAGATTTCCCAATATTAGATACATTGGAAATGGCTCATTTTCTAGCAATAATATACTTATATGTGGTATTATGTACGTGTTTGTCCCAAAACGGATCCTTGACCTATTTTTGCTTATCACAACAGAAAATGATATATTTGATGCGCATTATTTTAACATTTCAATAATGTACTTTGTAATTAATAAAATGATATCGTAGATTTTTTGCACAGACGGACAGATAAGAATTACTTAATTGGCTTAAGGATTTTTATTCAATTGGCTTATGAATACAGATTATATAATTGCGTACCAAATTATACTTACAATGTACGTCCTGGAAATTCAACAGCTGCGCCTGACTCTGCCACCAGTTACACAATAAATATAGATAATGTTTTGTTGTTTCTTCAGAGTCTCGGAAAATGCAGGTGAGGTAATATTCACGAAAGATAAGTGTAAATAAATGCAATGAAATCTGTGAGATTTCTCCAACTTGTAAGATATCTGCATAAACATTTAAAATATATAGTGCATTTGGTACATTTATTATTCACTTACCTGACTTTTTGTCTTGAAGCATCCACTGATACATCATTTGATAAACGATTGTAACAACGCTTAGACAAAGTTTTACATAGCATTCGCATTGAATTTCTTGTGAAACCTTGTCCTGCACAGGAATTGAAGAAATCTTGGACATGTTGGTTGGGTTATGCGCTGACCCATGAAAAGTTTCTGTAGTATTATTAATCGTTACATCAGAATTCAATCCGACGACTTTAGAAAACATGTCCTCGTTGTCTTCCTTTTCGTCATCAGTAAATGATTGAAATAAAACCATTTTCAGTATGAATTCAGGTGTTGCTGTGAAGCATTGGTAAACAAAGCGCACATGATTCTCGCATATCGCAAGCAAAAGCTTGAAGTGACTAGGTTGGATAGGCAGATCGCTGCAAAAGCACACCTCGAGCAGCCCTGCGTATACCTGTATTAAACACGACTTGGGAGCAAAACGGTAAAACGAACGAACGCGATCTGATACAAAGCAATTACTTGGACTATTAACACACATTCTTGCCATAAGTTGGCTCTTTCGTGCGCATAATAACATGCATGCACTGAGCTCACGAAAAACCCATGGGCTTGGGCGAGTGAAAACCAATTGTTTTAGTAAATTAAAGAGTAATTCAAGTTGAAATCCATATGTATCTTGATTTACTTGGCTAACATGGCTTAACAAACTGTGCAGAAACACTGCAGTGGCTTCAAGAACACCAAAATGACCGAACACCTCGAAAGAGTAACTTAAATTGGTAATCGCCTCAATTAGTATCTGCAATACCCAGTATTTACCATACTGTTTTGTTAGCAATGTTTGCGATATGCTGCTTTGTTTCTGGCAAATCATCGCCAACGTGCCAATATAGCGACGCACAAGGACTGCCTGTTCCATGTCGTATAAAGCGCCAGACTGAATCAATGAAAAGCGCATAGTTGTACATTGATCTGATTGTAGATCAAAATGATGATAGGGATATAGCATACAGTTTTGTGGTAACTCCAAGCTTTGGGTATAGGACCAAAACTCGGTTAGGACTCTACCCACAGACATAAATATGCGGCCAGTTATTGCTTCGACAGATTCAGGCTCAGACTGTATTTGAGCGTAATCAAGAAGCAGTTGCTTTAACTCGACTTCAAAAAAAGTACGTTGCTTTTTTTGACCGCGTGTATCTTTCGTATACTCGTAGATATGGCCTTTTACCTTCGTGGAACTTTGTTTTGCAAAAGGGCTTCCGATAGATAAATTTTCTATTCGAAGCAAACTCCTGCATTCGTCGGCATCGGTGACTGACGGCTCTGAATTTTCTTTGAATGTGTTTCGCTCGTTATTTGTAGCATTCCTAATTTTAAGCTTGGAAAACTCTACATTTGTAATTTTCAATTCTGCGTCTTTTGCTAACATTTGCTTAAAAGCTTTTGCAACTTTTTCATTGTAGTCCTTTTCTCCTTCTTCAGCCATTGTAAGCTTGTCCATCTTGCTAGCTTGAAGCAGTTTACGTGCTTGTCGGAGTTCGTTGCGGAGTAAACCCACCTTTGGAATATGTATAAGTTAAAGTTTGAAATAATGTTATACCTACTCACCTCGCCATCCTTAGCGCTGGCTTGGTTGTTGCTATCCGACAGGTCTTTCTGCAATTTTGCATTCTCCTTTTTAAGCACATCAACACGTTCCATTAAAAATTTTAGTTGGCGCTCTTGTGCCAGTTGACGTCTAGTTTCCGTTGCCAGATTTGAGGAACCGTCCGTCCATTTGTTTGCAGTACCTGTTTCAACCTCTCCTAAAGCTGTTTTTTGCCCACGTCCAGCATCGGGTAAGAAAACAAAAGTTTCATCAGTCCCAAATATTTCTTCCACACTCAAGCCCGAAGGGAGATCGATCCCTAGCAGCTCATTTGCAAATATTTCCTGAGTACTCGTACTGCCATGAGCTTCAGCCACAAATTCATTAAAGGCAACTTGGCTCTCACTACTTTGCACGCGATCAGTTTGCCGCTGCTTTTCTTCTGCTTGTTGAGTAGCTAACAAAACGTCATCGTCGTCGTCACTCGCCCAGAATTCCCATATTTTAGAAGTGTTCGCGCTGATCCGCCTGCGATTAACGCTTACGTCCAATTTAATCTTTTTAGCATGCCCAAACTTATCCATTGGACCGAGCCGCTTGGCCATTTTTAAAGGTGTACACAAATACAATCCAATGATATGATTGCTCTTCAATGAACGAACAAAAAATTGCTGCTCACTGAACTAGGCGGTAAATATGTTTTGTTTTGGCCGATGAAATGATCAATAAAAACAAGTTTAATAGGATACAAATTAATTCAAATAATGGTTTTTATTTATACCCACTGAGAGAGCAATGTTATAATAGTTTCTACGAATAAAAGAAAATAGTTATCGGTAATTCAATTATTAGTGTCAACCATAAGCAACAAATGAACGTCGGATTCAACAATATGAGCGAACTGACTCAGCTTTTAAACTGATTGGACTTTAAGAAGAAGAAAAGGATGTGCCCACTAAAGAAGCATCATTTATCCGACAATTTAAAATGTTCTAAATTAATAATTGCGATACCGAACAAATATTTATAAAATTTGCTCAAGTTTTCACATGAGATTACTTCAAATCGATTCAGAAGGGTTTTAAAGATTCTTAACAGTAGACTAACATTATCGATTAGTTTGATTAGTTCATTTGCGGTAATGAATCGACATTCAACGTAATTTACAGTCAACTGTCCAGCCCTGGCGGTATATCGATATATTGTCTGTTTCTTTTCGATGCTTACTGTGTAAGCCTTACACAGTTGAAGAGAGGATTCGGTATGAACGCGTCGACCACTATTTTTCGAAGTGCCGAAATAAAGATAAGTCCGTTCCAAACGCGTTAAATAAGTTCTAAATAATCCGCTATAAATATAATTGACTTGATTTAGGGTAACTGTGCCACAACAAACATTTTTTTGAGCCAGTTCGCAAGCGCACAGACTCGAATGTGAGAAAAATATATGAAAGCAGGAGCTATACGGCCGCCACCGCGCAACTGCAAATGATTAGTGGTAGCAACTCTACAGGCGCAATTTAAAGCAACAAAAAAATTAAAATACATTCCTGTACACACAGCAGTATTTATGCAAAATTGTGATTTAAAAAAGTACGTTTAATTATTTATGTACCAATATATCTATGACTCAGCCGATGTAGCGTTCATAAGTATGTATACATATGTGTTCTCTCGCAGAAGTACATTCTGATAATTTCCGTGAAAATTGCGTGTCTCTTGTATTCTAATAAAAATAAAAAAAAATTTTACATCAATGTGCATTTTGTTATTGTAGATCGTGTAATACAATTTACTAAAATTCTATAAGCATACAGTAAGCAACATTTTTAAAACAATTAATGCTAATTTATGTTCGGGCGTCGCCTAACAAATGCCAACAAAAACACGAGTGCTTTGTTAGTGTATTCGAATGCGTGATGGCTTGCTGTCACGCACACTATACAAACTGGCTAGTAGTAAACTAATACTTTCATAAATATACGTATGTATAGGTTTATGTTATACAAAGAAGTTTTCTTCTATTCGTCCATTGTGCTGAGTAGGGAGTTCATTAACATTATTTATTGAATCGTTGTAAAAGTCATTCATTTACTCAGTTAAAGCCATATTAATACATTCTTGTCAAACACACATTCATGACGCTGGAAAAATGATCTCACCATAGGTTTTCTAATTTTGTGATATGCTTCTATGCAGTAGATTGTACTTTTTTTTTCAATGTACACATATGTATAGCTTCAAGCAGCTCCTTTACGCCTACATGAAATATCAGGCTTACGTTTTTAAACTGAGCACAACTTGTTTAACAAGTTAGGTAAGTCGAGGTCATGTTGCGGTTTGAGGTACCATTTTCTTTTGCTATTTGAATATTTACATAGTTTTTTCTATCTTCCCAGGCTTGTGAGTTTTTTATGCAAAAATTAAAAAAATTTCTATAAGTTTCATCAGTTTGACTAATCCATAATTATGTTTAATTTGGCCGCTGTTCTATCAATATTAGGAAATTTGAGTCATATGATCTAATTATTTTAAAGAAACACTTTATTAAACTACAAAATTTTATATATATATATATAATTATATATTTTTGCATTTTGCAGACTCGTAAATCGACAAACCTAAATCCATAAAAAAAAAATACAATTATGTTGAAGTTTATACGTGGAAAGGGTCAACAGCCAACAGCTGAACGACAGCGACTACAGAAGGAGCTCTTTGCATATCGTAAGGTATGTATTTACATACATATATATATATATCTGTCTTAAGTCAAGCTGTAGGA
Organism: Drosophila montana; assembly: GCF_035044405.1. Taxonomy (NCBI): domain Eukaryota; kingdom Metazoa; phylum Arthropoda; class Insecta; order Diptera; family Drosophilidae; genus Drosophila; species Drosophila montana. The sequence goes on along the minus strand of NW_026998148.1, from coordinate 7,780 downwards.
TTTTAGCAAAAAACTAAAATTGACTCCTTATGTGAAAAAAATATAAGTGATTAAGGTGTACTACTATGTCTGCGACAATATAATCCGAATTTAAAAGGTAGAATATCACCTTAAATTTTTGATTCGGAACGAAGAGATTTTATTATTCATTAAAGTTACCGTCAATATGGATTTGCCCTGTTTGCAGTTTGTGGTAAGATATGATATGAGTGCAAACAGTAAGTACGAGTACATTACCGGTCATGTATTTCATGCAGAATTGGCCCGACTGATAAACTACGTAAAATAAATATAAACTCGATAATGCTATTGACTAAACTATATCATTAAACTGAACGTTTTATAAACAATTTTTGTTGGCAATAACAAGTTTTATTATGCTCTTATGCGTCTTTGCCTCTAACATACGCAGAACGAGCTTATCCTTATTCTTTATTAATCTTATCCCATTTTTAAAATATTGATTAAAGTCGGTTTTGAAATAAAAGGGTTTTAAACATCATTTTCAAAGAATTTGAGCAACAAACACCAAATTTGGTAAATTATCCTAAGTTGTCATATATTGAGGTTTTTTTAGATACAGCTTGAAGATGAGTATATAATTATAAGTTTATGATATTCATTTATTTAACAGTTGCTAAGAGCTTAGCTGTGCATTAAGAAAACGACAACAAAAAAACGTTCAGAAACTCGCCTTAAGAAAATGCTGAGAAATGCACGTGCCGCTCAATGCCAACGCCATCACCTAGTTGTAGCTGGTTGCGACGTTTGATTCAATGACATCACCAAGACTACGTCACCTTGTTGCGTTACAGTATTAAAAAAAATTATTTGAGCCGTAAAACATATACATTGCGTAAAGCCTCAATATGAGTAATCGACTAACGGTTTCGAATTACTTGAAAATTATATCACGTATCTTCCGTATTTCTAAATGAAAGATCATATTTCATTATCGGTGCTTTTACCGCTCTTTAAAAGAAAGAAATTTGACTTCAACAGATACGATGCGCTGTGTTTTATATATTAATGATCAGCTATAAGTATAAATTCTTTAAAATAACTTTTACTTCTTTATACCTTCTTTCTACCCCCATTAAAATTCCAGCTGTATTAGCATATTATCCTAGTATAATTATAACTTTTAGAATGAAACCGAAATAATTTCAAAACACTTTAAAAGTCTATATGTTATATTTTATAGACTCAAATATTTATATTTTATCAGCAAAACACACATACAAAAAGTTATACTCATCAGCCCAAAATAATAATTTTGTGTTCATAACGCAGTCTGGCAAAAAAAAATTCATGCAGTCGGCACAGCCCGTATACAGTAGATAAGATAAACTTAGTTTGTTTTATGTACAAACCGAACAAATGGGTTGGTCGAAAAAAATATTTATGTATTCTACATAAACGGTGAAATATATCGAGTATAGTTTGCGGGTACTGATAGGCGTAGTATTTCTTACTGATAAGATTTCAAAACACAGTCACCGCGATTGTGTAAAATGCTGCACCTGTAATGGGGTCGTAACTTTATTAAATTCTTTTACCCTATTACACCCTGTAAAATGAATCTAAGTAAGAGAGGCGGTATAATGTTTTGTGCACATGAAGAAGGAAGCATCTTCCATTCGACAGTGTGTATGTTCTTAGTTAAAGACTTAAAAACTCATATGGCAGCTGATTCAGGTGTCAAAGGTTTCAAATACATTTCGAAAACTATAAGAGCTGGAGACACCAAATGCAGTATATATGTTTTGTTACAGAATGCAAAGATTACATTTATTAAACTTTTTTGTTTTCTTGCCTTGTTCCGACCAAATTTGGAAGAAAAACCAATTTAATTTATGTTCATATGAAATGTAGCGTTGCACTTTTTACATACATACACACATTTTAAATCCACCCTGAAGCCCTGTCCATTTCATAATGATCCAAGAATAAACACAGAAGTTAATCAATAATACATTTTCAGTAGTTTGAGGCCGACGGAAGAAGAAGCACAGCCGCTGTCTAATTTGCGCAGCTTGCTTCGAGTGTATTTTACCGCAGCTCGGAACTTTGGATAGGGTATATTGCTAGTTGGAATGAATAGTTATTATCGTTATTATAATTAAACAATTTATATACAGAAAACTTATTTTGGTCAAGTTTACTTTCGTAGTCTGATTGTAAGTTACAATCTTATCAAGCTGAATCATAAAGCCTTATACAACAATATAAAATGACCTAAATTTGTAAATATAGAACACATATTGGGAGTGTAAGTTGTCAAGGTTTTTTAATCGTACCCGCTTCAGGTGTGTAACCTGTAAAATTATCCTTCTACTAATCAAAATTATTAATATTAAATGGCAATTAAATGGTTGAAATTAAGAAACTACAGACGGAAAATCACAAGAATATTGATAACTTCGGTAAGCAAACTACAGAAAATATGAGCTCGCCAAATGTTTCCCTTCAATTTTAAGTTATGTGAACAAATTTTAGAGAATTACCCCTAATCTAATAGTGTTTCGTCTATTTGTCGATGTTTATTAATTTTTTTTTAATTCGTTATAAATTTGCAGACCGCACAACATGGTTTCCCACACAAGCCCTCTGCGTTGGCGTATGATCCAGTATCAAAGCTTATGGCTATTGGAACACAAACTGGAGCTATAAAAGTATTCGGTCAACCAGGCGTAGAGCTATATGCCCAACATACTTTAGTCAATAACTCGGCGTCGGAATTGAACGTTCAACTACTTGAATGGGTTTATGGCAGTGGTCGCCTTCTCTCGTTAACTGCAGCTAATCAACTTATATTGTGGGAGCCTGTTGGTGTTACACTAGTGCCTATTAAAACACTTCCTTTTGATGGAAAATTGAAAAAAGTATCCTCATTATGCTGCTCGCTAAGTAAAGATGTTGTATGGATAGGGACCGAAGGTGGCAACATATATCAGTTCGATTTAAAATCTTTTACCATACGTGAACCCGTTATTTATCATGATGTGGTGTTAGAACAAGTGCCACCGACTTACAAGCTCAATCCAGGAGCTATTGAGTCAATACGCCAGCTGCCAAACGCACTCAATAAACTACTTATTGCTTACAATCGCGGACTTTGTGTACTATGGGATGTGGACACGTCGTCTGTAGAACGTGCCTACATCGCACCCGGGCATGGCCAAAGTGTTGGTCTGTATGTCAATAGTACTGGCACAGAATTCACTTGGTATCACGCAGACGGCTCATATGCTAGTTGGCTGATCGCAAGCGGGGAGCCACCTCAAAATGTTAACTATGTTCCTTATGGGCCAGATCCATGCAAAAGTATTAATCGGCTTTATAAGGGCAAGCGGAGGTAAGTTCTTGGTTTACTTAAAGTCTACTGTTTTAACAACCTTTTTTTTCGTCTTAGTGTCAATGATGTAATCGTGTTTTCTGGAGGAATGCCGCGTTCGGCCTACGGTGATCACAACTGTGTTTCGGTGCATGCCAGCGATGGCAAAAAAGTCTGCCTTGATTTTACGTCCAAAGTAATTGATTTCTTTGTAACATACAAGGAAGAAAGCGACGATGTGCAGGTGCTTGTTGTATTGCTTGAGGAAGAGTTTTGCGCATATGATCTCACTGATGCGAAAGTTCCAGCCGTTAAAGCGCCTTATCTGCATTCGGTACATGCCTCAGCGGTGACATGTAACTACCTAGCCTCTCAAGTCACGCAGTCAGTGTATACGCGTATTTTACGCGCCGGTGATGAACAGGACGTCGAGTTCAGTAGTATTGACTGGCCCGTAACAGGTGGTGTACTACCAGAAGGAGTCGCACAGAGCGATGAAAATGAAACAGCAAAGGAGTACGAAATACTTTTAACTGGCCATGAAGACGGCTCCGTTAAGTTCTGGGATTGTTCTGGAGTTCTCTTAAAACCGATATATAATTTTAAAACAGCAAATATTTTTGGTCATGAAAATCACGATGAAACATCTGCAATTGAATGCACTGAACTTGATGAGAGTGAACCACCTTTTCGTAAATCCGGTCTATTTGATCCATATTCCGACGATCCTCGGTTAGCAGTAAAAAAAATTGCATTGTGTCCCAAAACAGGTCATTTGATTGTTGGTGGCACCGCTGGACAAATTGTCATAGCAGATTTTGACGGAGACTCCATAGAGCACGTTACGTTAAAGTTTAGTTCCATGAACTTGGTTAGCGATCGCGATGGTTTTGTGTGGAAAGGTCATGATCAACTGAACGTCCGTCCAAATTTATTAGAAGAAGATGCTTTGCCAATTAGTGAAAATGGCGTCAACATAACCGGCGTGTTACAAGTACTTCCACCAGCTAGTATTACGTGTCTCGCGTTAGAAGCCAACTGGGGGTTAGTCTCCGGAGGCACTGCGCACGGCTTAGTGTTGTTTGACTTTAAAAACTTTGTGCCTGTATTTCACCGCTGTACATTGAATCCTAACGATTTGACTGGTGCCGGCGAGCAGCTTTCACGACGCAAATCGTTTAAGAAATCGCTTCGCGAATCATTCCGAAAGCTGCGCAAAGGCAGATCAACTCGTAACAATCCCAGCAATCAGGTGCCAACTACAGTAAGTCCCAATGTTTACATTGTTGCCAATAATTACATAATATTTTTTTATACAGCTGGAAGCGCGACCTGTTGAGAGACAAATAGAGGCGCGATGCACAGACGATGGTTTGGGTTCTATGGTGCGTTGCTTGCTCTTTGCTAAAACCTATATAACCAATGGTGTGTATTATAATAATTTTTAACGCTTTGAACCAGTCTTATCGTTTCCCTTTGCAGTTAATATAACCTCCCCCACCTTGTGGTCTGCAACGAACGCCAGTACCGTTTCGGTGTTTCTTTTACACTTGCCGCCCGCACAAACTGCAGCCACCACTGGACCACCTGCTAGTGGTAATGCTACGCCGCAGTCTCCACGTCGCATTTCTGCACAACTGGCCAAGGAAATTCAGCTAAAGCATCGTGCGCCTGTGATAGGCATTTCTATATTTGACCAAAGTGGTTGTCCTGTTGACCAGTTAAATTATGGCGAAAATGGTACACCGCCGCATCGTGTCTTAATTGCTTCTGAGGAACAGTTTAAGGTTTTTTCGCTACCACAATTAAAGCCTATAAACAAATATAAGCTTACGGCTCATGAAGGAGCCCGTATACGGCGCATCCACTTTGGCTCATTTAGCTGTCGTGTCTCACATGAGCTTCTGCAAAGTCTTACCGGAGGCAGCCCTTCAAAATCTACGAGATCAAATGATGGTGGCGATGGAGCGGCAAATACAAGTCTAGCATCGGCAGCTTGCAATAGTGAAATTTATCATGAGATGGCATTAATTTGTTTGACTAACATGGGCGACATCATGGTGTTATCAGTGCCAGAGCTAAAGCGCCAATTAAATGCAGCTGCAGTGAGGCGTGAAGATATCAAGTTCGTATGAAATATATTATAGCCTAAGTATTACCGCCTTTACATATTAATTCATATTTCGCTTGTAGTGGTATTTCATCGCTTTGCTTTACCAATAGTGGCGAGGCATTGTATATGATGTCGTCTTCAGAATTGCAACGCATTGCTTTGGCCACCTTCCGGGTCGTACAGCCAACTGGAATGGTTACGGTCGAACCTTTAGAGACCGAAGGGAACGAATCCACAATGGCCACCAACGAAGACGATAATAGCTATAAAGAAGTTGATTCAAACGATGATAGTGTCGAAAACGGTACCAGTGCAACCATACCCAACCCACCAATTGCCAAGCAACGCGCCAAGGCGCTAGAGCTTAGCATTGAAAACAATAGCCTTCCACTAACTAATGGCTTAAACAGCGGTAATTCACCTAATCGAGCCAATGAGACAATCACCAGCTCTATAGGTGACATAACTGTCGACTCTGTGCGTGATCACTTAAATACCACTACCACAACGCTATGCTCAACAACTACCGAGGAAACTGTCGGTAAGTAAATACCTTCGTGTGAACCATTTACAATGCACATATGTTCTTAACAATAATTACTCTCCATATTTTTCAATGTTCTGTACAACACCCCGTGGCTTACTCATATACACTATTTGTCATTATGCAATAATAATCAATTTATTACGTTCATTTTTACCGCACATGTTACTTACTTATTTACCTTTGTTTCTAGGTTAACGGCAGTAAAATTCGCAAACATATTAAATATTATTTTAACGATTTTAGTTATAATGGCACAAGACAATAAACTACCTTTTGCATGACCTTTGTAATATGATCCAAATTACATATTTTTACATCTTTATAAACACATTAGATTAACATTTTCTTAATATGATTTGATAGGTCGTCTGTCAGTGCTTAGCGCGCAAACAAACCAAGCCACCACCAGCGTCAATAAAAAGGATATACCTAATATAAATATACCCAATTTATTCGATTTGGCGTCCAAAGGGTATGTAAACGATCGCGCTACTTTTGCAATTTCATCTTACTCTTATTTGCTTTTAGTAATACCACGGAAACGAGCACTAGTTCTGTTGTCATAAAGTCTGTCATAACAAGTATATCACATGAAAAGACAAACGGAGAAAACGAAACTTCAAAGACTAAAACTACAGCGCATGAGGAAAGTCAATTTTAGACAGATTTATAAAAACAGCCCCGGAAGACAGGTTATAAAAACGTTAAAACAAACTAACTTCACGTTCGAAGACATATACTATATATACTAATTTTCATTATATATTAATACAAATATTAATTACATAACACTAAAATATGACATAAGACGCAGCTGGACAAGCTGACGATTTTAATTGAGTTTCACATATTTGTCGCATTTTAAAAAATGTAAAGAATTTTCATATCACTTTTCTACCAAATTTTGTAATTAAAATATGTTATCTATAAGCTAGTGAGCAGACGAAACACCTAAATTGTCTACACCTATTTAAAAAAAATTAATATGTTTTTATATTAAAATGACAATATTTACAATAGCTAAAAATCTCTAGTGGATAAGCGTATACCATTACCATATATACCCGACAAATAGTACAATATAAAACACATTTGCCTTATGTTATAAAATTCTTTATTACGGATTTTATAAAAGTATTAAAAAATTAAAAGTATAATTACAAATGCTTTTGTACGTTCCACCGATTGCCTGTCCCAATATATGTATATGTATCCTTAAAAAAAAGGTCTATAAAAATAATATACATCAGCTTATAAATTTCAGTGTTAGAAACATATGTAAAAAATTACACAAGTGTTGCATTTATTTTTAAATACTCATTTAACTATATCAATGTGCAGCTATCGAACAAATCAACGAACAGTTATTTAATTGTTATTCAGGTGAGTGTTTGAAATATTTAATTTGAATTTATGAAAATTTAATTTAATATTTTAAAATCGGTTTTGGTCAAAATTTAGACTTTCATTTTTTTGATGCCAATCGAAAGTACTGGTCCTTACGAGTCCAAAATGGTATAAAATTCCTAAATCGAACACTATTTGGCCAAGATATTCAAAAAATCATCAGAAAAGGTTGACTTTACAAACGAATCGGTTTTTGGTCAACCACTTTTTTTAACCCACAGATTTTTAAAATGTTTGAATGCAGATTAATAGTAGTGATTTCAAAATCTGACAATATTTACCTGAGATGATCGAAAAAAATCACCAAAAAAGTTTCGATTTTCGAACCGAACCCGAATTTGAGAAAAAACGTGATGTAACCCCTTGCCATTTTGAT